>NC_028456.1:13667193-13736117 GCF_000263155.2 Setaria italica | reverse complement strand
CTAGTTAATCTTTTACCGGAGTCCCTGATAGCATAGATCATCGCTGTTACGCCACCCACGTATGTAATGACCTCCGTAAATCGTCTACGTTTAATACTCCTAATTTAGTATCTAAATATTGATGTTGTTGGGGGGAAATATTAACGACCCCCTAAACGCGCAGCTTAAAGAAACAAACATGAAGGCCCAGGCCCACCGAAGTGTGGTCAAGTCTCCACCTCGCCCGACCCCAGCGTCAGGATCGGGAGCGCCCGACCTCCCTCCGCAAGGTCTCCGCCTCGCCCGACCGCGCCCCCAGGGTCGGGAGCCCCCGACCCTGTATCGCGAAGGTTCCGCCTCGCCCGACCCCGAGCGAAGGAGTCGGGCACGTTGAGGCCCATGGGTCAGAATCCTCCTCGGATACGTTCCGCATAGACAAGACAAATCCGGTGGGGCCCCCCGTCGGACTCTCCATAAATGCGCCGCAGAGAAGGCAGGGCGCAGGGCGACCGCGCCCCCCACGCAACCCGGCGCAAGTACCCGCGCACGGCCATCCTGTACGAGCTACAGTATTGGCGGCCAGCTCCTATTCGTCACAAAGCACTCATGACCTGCGGCGACCGGAGGCAAGCTAGGAGCAGCCCCGTCCTCGGGTCCCGCACATCCTCGGGCCCCGCGCGAACGGCAGTACAGGCGTGAAGTTCCCCCTCTCTACAAGCTATCGCCAGAGCGGCGGTATCCACCGTCCTCCATAACGGACGGCAGGGTGACGACGAAACCCCCTCATCATGATCTATCCTGATACCTACGAACGTCGAAACAGCTACCTGCGGAGAGCTGCAACACTTGGCATCCGGCGGCCACCCCTTCGGACATGCACGACGGCACGCGTTCAGGGTCGGCAGGACGTCGGGCGCCAGGGGCCTCTGCCCCTTTCCGCCAGACCTTTTTACCATCTCACTCTTTACCTTTTACCCGGTTCCCAATTGTAACTCCGGCCGGCCCCTTGCGATATAAAAGGCGGAACCTAGAGCCGGGGAAGGGGGATCGATCGATCGATCGGCAGACGAAGAGATCAACACTTCTCCTTAGAACACGAAAGAGAAAAAGAGACCTGGGACCAGTCCCTCTCTCGCCTGTCTGTAACCCCCTACTACAGAATCCCCGCGCGGGCAACACGAACATCCCCGATACTGGACGTAGGGCTCCCTTTGCCCGAACCAGTCTAATCCGTGTCTCCCGTGCAACCATCTGAGGCTCACGCGCATAAAAGAAATTTACTAGTCTAAGTCCTGATCCGCTGATCTTGACAACGACAGTTGGCGCGCCAGGTAGGGGACCTTTGCGCGTACATCTCCAAGTCTCAGATGGCCAGTCACGATAACAGCTTCGCTCCGGGCTCCCTGATTCGCTTCGGGAGCCAGGACTTTCTGGCCACCGGAAATGGGATCGAGCTGATCCCTGTCCACGTCCTGCCCGCTCGTCCTGCTGCCCTCGGCACCACTGCCAGGATGACGACGAGCGGCCGGACGCCAGCCGGAAGGGCTTCGCCAGAAGGATGGCCCTTCGGGCTACGCAACGCCACGGGTGCTTACGGCCGCCCCCTAGCACGGTCCTTCACCACGTCACCCGCGAGCAACGAGCTCGCGGGCATGGCAAGGACGGTCTCCGACGCTGGCTCCAGTAACGAGGATCCATGTCCCTCGCGCGAGTGCTTCATGGCTGACGCGCACTCCGAGGGGTCCAATGGCGATGGTGCCGAGGGGAGGCAACGGGCTCCCCCCTCGCGCGCCGCAGCTACGACTGGGGCCCTACCCAGGGCACCAGAGGGCTCTCTGCAACCGGAAGCGCACATGGGCGCACGCCAAGAAGCAGAGCACCCCCGCCACGAGGGGGGAGCACGACAACGAGCGCGCGACGTCCAGGAACGCATCTGTGCGGATGGAGAATGTCCACCGCTCTTTGCCCGCGCCAGCCAGAATGTCGCCGCCGCGGCGGTGCTGCTCCGACAGCTCCCCGAGCCAGCAACGCCTGAGGAGCGACGGGCGCGCCAAGAGATGCGTAACCTACTCGAGTGCGCCGCCATCCAGTAGGCGGAAAGTTCGGCGTCTCGACGACGCGGCCAGAACGCCAGTAGGGCAACGCAGGGCGCCCCCCCGGAGCGGCGGGGGGAATCTGTCCATCAACCCCTTCCGGAGGCGAATCCAGCTGCGACCGCCCAGCGAGCACCGCCACTCGCGATAGGCGAGGCCCGATCCATCCACCAACGCGTCGGTCCCGTTCGCGACGCCCGCGATACACTGAACGCACGGAGACGTTCCCGCGCGGACAGGGCGGACGGGGCGGACCGAGGCTACCACGTCCACCGTGGCGGACGCTACGACAGCGGGGAGGACCGCAGTCCGAGCCCTGGAGCAGCTGGACCTCGGGCCTTCTTTGCGCGCATTCTGAATGCGCCCTTCCCGCCGCGCTTCCGGCAACCTACGAGTGTGGCCAAATACTCGGGGGAGACCAACCCTGGAGTATGGCTCAGCGATTACCGGCTCGCATGTCAGGCCGGCGGGGCGGACGATGACCTGTTCATCATCCGCAACTTACCCCTGTTTCTGGCAGACTCCACGAGAGCCTGGCTAGAGCACATCCCTTCAGGACGCATTCGTAACTGGAACGACCTAAAGGAGGTTTTCGTAGGAAACTTCCAAGGGACATACACTCGCCCTGGCAACTCCTGGGATCTCCGGAGCTGCCGCCAGGGGGCGGAAGAGTCCCTCCGGGATTACATCCGGCGCTTCTCCAGAAAGCGCACCGAGCTCTCCAATGTCGCCGACGCCGACGTCATAGGAGCTTTCCTAGCAGGGACCTCTTGCCGGCCCCTCGTCCACGAACTAGGGCGCCGAGGTCCACGAACCACGGAGGAGCTCCTCAACATCGCCACTAGCTATGCCTCTGGCGAAGAGGCTGTCGGAGCGATCTTTGATCGTTCCAAAGGCAAGGCGAAGCGGGAGGAGGACGCCGGCGAAGGCACCTCCAACCGCCAGCAACAGAAGAAGAAGAGCAAGCAGCGGCGCGAGGCCCCCCTCGTGGCCGCAGTCGAACGCAAGCGAGGGCAGCCGCCCCCCGAGGGCGCACCCGGCTTCTTCGACAAGCTGCTCGAGGGACCGTGCCCGAACCACGAGTTCCCCGTCAAACACGCCTACAAAGACTGCAACCTCATGAAGAGGTTCTTCGTGGGCAACCCGGTGAAGGGTGATCGGAAACGGAAGCCCGATGAGGAAAAGAAGGGCGACGAGGAGAAGGAAGACGGCTTTCCTAAAATGGACGGCTGCTTCATGATCTTCGGGGGCCCCGCCGCGTACGACACCAGGCGCCAGCACAAGCTAGAGCGTCGGGAGGTTTACGCCGCCGAGCCTGCGACCCCGACTTTCCTCGATTGGTCCGCGCCGGCCATCACCTTCGACAGATCCGACCACCCTGGACGCGTCCGGCACCCAGGGCGCTATCCTCTCGTCGTCGACCCCATCATCGGCACGACGCGTCTCACCAAGGTACTCATGGATGGGGGAAGCGGCCTCAACCTCCTCTACGCTGAGACCCTCGACGCCATGGGGATCGACCGCTCCCGTCTCCGTCCTAGCAAGGCCCCCTTCCATGGCGTTGTGCCAGGGAAGCAGGCGACGCCCCTCGGGCAGATCGACCTGCCCGTCACGTTTGGGACCCCTTCCAATTACAGAAAGGAGGTCCTCACCTTCGAGGTGGTGGGCTTTCGCGGAACCTACCACGCCATCTTGGGCCGCCCATGCTACGCGAAGTTCATGGCAATCCCCAACTACACCTACCTCAAGCTCAAGCTGCCGGGACCCAACGGAGTCATCACCGTCGGCACGACCTTCCAGAAGGCATACGAGTGTGACGTCGAGTGCTGCGAGTACGCCGCGGCTACCACCGTCTCGGGCGACATGGTGGCCCAGCTTGAGGAAACCGGTGAGGACCGGTCCGACGCCAAGCAGTCGGGAACCCCCTTCGAGCCCACCGAAGGTATCAAAGAAGTCCCCCTCAATCCCGGTTGTTCCAGCGGAGGGGTGGTGCGAATCAGCGCAGCCCTATCCCCCAAATAGGAAAGCGCGCTCGTCGGCTTCCTCCGCGCAAACAGCGATGTCTTTGCGTGGAAGCCCTCGGACATGCCAGGCATCCTGAGGGAAGTCGCCGAGCATTCCCTGAACATCAGGGCCGGCTCTAAACCGGTGAAGCAGGGCCTGCGCCGTTTCGACGAAGAAAGGCGCAGGGCCATTGGTGAAGAACTCGAAAAGCTCCTGGCGGCCGGCTTCATCAAGGAAGTACACCACCCCGAGTGGTTGGCCAATCCTGATCTTGTACCGAAAAAGAATGGGAAATGGAGAATGTGCGTCGATTATACCGGTCTCAACAAAGCGTGTCCAAAGGATCCGTTCCCTTTGCCGCGTATAGATCAAATAGTCGACTCGACAGCCGGGTGCGAAACACTCAGCTTCCTCGATGCATACTCCGGCTACCACCAGATCGCGATGAAAGAGGCCGACCAGCTCGCCACCTCCTTCATCACCCCCTTTGGCCCCTACTGCTACGTTAAGATGCCATTCGGCCTCAAAAACGCGGGGGCTACCTTCCAGCGATGTATGCTTAAGTGCTTTGGAGATCTCATCGGGCGAACCGTTGAGGCTTATGTCGACGACATCGTGGTCAAATCCAGGAAGAGCAATCAGCTTGTCCCCGACCTGGAGCTAGCCTTCGAAAGGCTAAGGGATAAGCATATCAAGCTTAACCCAGAGAAATGCGTGTTCGGTGTCCCAAGGGGCATGCTGCTAGGCTTCATCGTCTCCGTACGCGGCATCGAGGCGAACCCGGAGAAGATAGCGGCCATCAACGGCATGGGGCCGATCCGGAACATGAAGGGAGTGCAGCGCGTCATGGGATGCTTAGCATCCCTAAGCCGCTTCATCTCGCGCCTCGGCGAGCGAAGACTCCCCCTCTATCGGCTCCTGAAGAAATCCGACCGCTTCGAGTGGACCAGCGAGGCGCAGGAGGCGCTTGACCGGTTCAAGGACCTCCTGACGAAGGCCCCAATCCTGGTTCCGCCGGCCGACGGCGAGGCCCTCCTACTCTACGTCGCGGCGACCACCCAGGTGGTCAGCGCGGCCCTAGTGGTGGAGCGGGAGGAGGAGGGGCACGCTCTCAAGGTGCAACGCCCGGTATACTTCATCAGCGAGGTGTTGTCCGAATCCAAGTCACGATATCCGCAGATCCAGAAGCTCGTCTACGCCGTCCTCATAACGAAGAGGAAGCTGCGTCACTACTTCACCTCCCATCCGGTAACGGTCGTCTCTTCATTCCCGCTTGGTGAGGTAATCCGGAACCCAAATGCAACAGGGAGGATCGCGAAGTGGGCGGTTGAGCTTATGGACCAGGGTATCACCTACGTCCCCCACACCGCCATCAAATCCCAGGTACTTGCCGATTTCGTGGCCGAGTGGACGGAGGTACAAACGCCGCCGGTGGTAGAAGAGCAGGAGTTTTGGACGCTATACTTCGATGGGTCGCTGATGAGGGCTCGCGCCGGAGCGGGCCTCGTTTTCGTCTCTCCGCTGGGCGTACGCATAAGGTACATGATTCGCCTCCATTTTCCTGCATCCAACAATGTCGCTGAGTATGAAGCCCTCCTCAACGGGCTTCGCATCGCCATCGAGCTGGGCATCCGTCGACTGGACGTCCGAGGCGATTCCCAGTTGGTCGTCGAACAAGTCATGAAAGAATGGAGCTGCCATGACCCAAAAATGGCCGCCTACTGCAACGAGGTACGTAAGCTCGAGGACAAGTTCGACGGGTTGGAGCTCAACCACGTCGCAAGGCGCTTCAACGAAGCCGCCGACGAGCTCGCAAAGGCGGCGTCTGGCCGGACGCCCGTCCCCGACGGCGTCTTCGTTAGCGACCAGCTGAAGCCTTCGATCCGCTACCCGGAGCCAGCAGGGGTCGGCGAGGCATGCCCAGCCTCGGCGTCGGGATCCGAGCCAGGAGAGGTCGGCAATACGCCACCTATCCTGGACCCGAACACCAATCCCGAGGGAAACAACGTCGCCCCACCCGACCCGGCCGCGGAAGCCAAGCCCTCCGACCTCGCGGTTATGGAAATCGAGACGGGTCCCGCGGCGGGGGCCGACCCCCCGACCGATTGGAGAGCCCCGTACCTCGAGTACCTTATCCACGACGCGCTCCCAACTGACAAGACCGAAGCTCGCAGGATCACGCGCCGAGCGAAATCCTTCGCCATCATCAACCAAGAGCTTTACAAGCGAAGCCACACGGGGATCCTCCAGCGCTGCATCTCGATCGAGCAGGGAAGGGCGCTGATCCAGGACATCCACGCCGGGGCCTGCGGTCACCACGCTGCGCCAAGGACACTGGTGGGCAATGCCTTCCGGCAAGGTTTCTACTGGCCAACCGCGGTCGCGGATGCTACCAAGGTAGTCCGCACTTGCGAAGGATGCCAATTCTTTGCCCGCCGAACCTATCTGCCCGCACAGGCGTTGCAAACCATCCCCATCACGTGGCCGTTCGCGGTCTGGGGGTTGGATCTCGTTGGACCCTTCAAAGGGGCGCCCGGGGACTTCACCCACCTACTCGTCGCTGTCGACAAGTTTTCCAAATGGATCGAAGCAAGGCCTATGGCGCAGATCAAGTCCGAGCAGGCGGTACAATTCTTCACCGACATCATCCACCGCTTCGGGATCCCGAACTCCATCATAACCGACAACGGTACGCAGTTCACCGGAAAGAGATTCCTCCAGTTCTGCGATGACCACCACATTCGAGTGGATTGGGCGGCAGTTGCGCACCCCTGCACGAACGGGCAAGTCGAATGAGCCAATGGCATGATACTCCAAGGTCTCAAGCCACGGATCTTCGACCGCCTTAAAAAGTTCGGCGGACGATGGGTTGCGGAACTCCCAGCAGTCCTCTGGAGCCTGAGGACGACTCCCAGCCGGGCGACAGGATTCACCCCGTTCTTCATGGTTTACGGGTCCGAGGCCATCCTGCCCACCGACTTGGAGTACGGATCACCAAGGGTCAAAGCATACGACGAACAGGGAAACCAGGCGTCGCTTGAGGATGCACAAGACCAACTCGACGAGGCGCGAGACGTAGCCCTCCTGCACTCGGCTAAGTACCAGCAGGCCCTACGGCGTTACCACAGCCGCAGGATACAAGGCCGCGCCTTCAACGTTGGAGATCTAGTGCTCCGCCTCGTCCAAGACAACAGGGGTCGGCACAAGTTGACTCCCCCATGGGAAGGCCCGTTCATGGTCGCACAGGTGCTACGGCCAGGCACCTACAAGCTGGCAACTCCCGACGGGCAAATCTTCAGCAACGCCTGGAACATAGAACAGCTAAGGCGCTTCTACCCATAGCTCTTGTTTATAAGTTATACATAGCTTTGCCCCCGTTTTCGTTTAAGTTCAGGGGTATCCGACCCTGGCCTCATTCCGCGGTCGCATACCCCTCGGGGGCTACCAGTTTTGTTCTTCTGCTAAAAAGAAACCCTGAGCCACCTTGGCTCAGGTCTTTTCGTTTAAGCTCAGGGGTATCCGACCCTGGCCTCGTTCCAAGGTCGCATACCCCTCGGGGGCTACCAGTTTTGACCTTCATGAAACAAGAAGGCCTTTTCGTTTAAGCTCAGGGGTATCCGACCCTGGCCTCGTTCCAAGGTCGCATACCCCTCGGGGGCTACCAGTTTTGACCTTCACGAAACAAGAAGGCCTTTTCTTTTAAGCTCAGGGGTATCCAACCCTGGCTTGGCTCCAGGATCGAACACCCCTCGGGGGCTATCGGGGGCTCCGACCCCAGCCGTTGGGCACCGCCAAAAGGAAAACGTTTTTTTTCCTTCTTTCGGAAAACCGGCCACTCCCTTTCGAAAAACCTTTGGATGCAGAAAGATAAGGATGCGTGAACGGTACTCAGCCAAGTCACGATCGGACTGCGAAAAAGCCTACGCCCCAGCAGCTACGGTACCTTCGCTCATCGAAAACTTACTGACGCACCCGGCAACGCATCCAAACGCTTTCAAAAAACCAAAGGAATAACAAAGGGAAACGGTTTCCTTAGCACAGAATAAAAAGTTATAAGAACAGGCCCGTATGGCCAGCGCAAACAAGTTCAAAACGACTGACTTAAATACAAACGTTTTTTGGGCACAAGCCCGGTACAGCTAATTGACAGGAGGGTCGGCTGGAGCAGTAGTCCCGGGGTCGGCTGAAGCGGCGGCTTCAGGGCCAACAGGAGCGGCGGCTTCAGGGTCGGCGGCGACAGAGGCCTCGGGACCGGCAGGAGCAGCTTCAGGGTCGGCAGGGGGGACGGCCTCATCCTCCAGAAGCTTCGCGAGGGCCTCCGCCGGCGCAGTCACCGCGGAGTCAATCTCGTCCAGCTCGGCGTCGGTGTAGCCGACGCAGTACCCCTCACTCATCCCGACAAAGTTAATGTCGGCATAGTGAGAGCCGAAGACCCCGAAGGCGCGCCGCACACCGAGGTGAAGCGCGTCCACGGCAATCTCACGACGGCGACGGCGCACTTCAAGAACACGGGCCGGTAGCGAGCTCGACCCTTCTTCCGGAGCAACACCGAAGTCCTCGCAGACGGCGCGGACCGCATCCCGCAAGGCGCCATGCTCACCGCGCTCCTCGTCGAGCAAAACCCGCAACCTGGCAAGGTCCTCTGCAGGAGCCGATCAAGAAACCTCACCAAGTTAAAGGAAACGAAACACCAACAGCACGGAAATACAGAAGCAGAAAGAGCCTTACCGTCGGCCTTGGCCTTCAGCTCGTGTTCCCGGGCAACACTGAGGGACACGGCAGTCTGGAGCCCGTCCACCTGCAAACGGAATTGGTCGCGTTCCGCTCGAAGGGCTGCATTCTCCCCCCTCAGCCGCGCCAGTTCCTCGGCGTCCCGGCGGGCCCGCTCGGTAGCAGCTGCTCTTAGCCCCTCGGCGTCATGGCGCGCCTTTTCCATAGCAGCCTGGAATTCCTCAAAGTCGAGGCGGGCCTTCTCCGCGACAGCCTGGAGCTTGGCCTCGGCACGCCGCGCCCCCTCTAGCGCCGCCTGCTCGCGCCCCTCCAGGTCGCGAACGGCCCCCTGGGCAGCACCGAGCTGCAGGGCCAGACCCCTGGAACGCTCCCTCTCGGTGTTGTAGTGCTCCCAGAGGTTCCGCTGCTGTCGGAGGAAGTCGGATTTCTCCAGGCTGGCCTCCTGAAGAGCCTGCAAAGCAACATGACGGTAAGACAAAAAAGTAAAAAGAAAAGAGCTCATCACCGAGCGGCAAAAACGAACATACCTGGTTGCCAGGGACTACGGTGTCGGCCAAAGCTCCCAACGCCGAGGTCAGCGTCGCCTGAGCCCGGGCGACGCCGCCATGCACCACCTGCCACTTATGCCACTCGGTGGCATCATCCAGCGCGTAGAGGCGCCGCGGCGGGTCGTCGCGGGACGTCCAGCGGAGGATGTGCCCTCTCCACGCCCCGGGGACGGAGGAGGCTGAGGGCGGAACAAGGCCCGACTCTGACGTCGTCGTCGACGACGACAGTACGACGCCAGAAAACCCCAGATCCGCCGGCGGTTCCGGCACCTGCACACCCGTCGCCACCACGGCCGCCGACGGCACCTCTGTGGGCACCTCCATCTCAGCCGCCGGAAGAACCCCCGTGGGAGCAACCGGGACGGAGACCTCGGCCTCCGACACCGGTGCCTTCACCGCCGCCGCACCCTCGGGAGCCAGTGCCCCCTCTGCCTCCGACCTCGCCACGGCAGCGAGGGCATCCGCCCTGCCCACCGCCGTCTCCGCCTCCTTCGCCTCGTCGGCGTCGAGGTCAATCACCTCCCCGGCTTGTGGGCCCGGAGGAATCGCGGCCCGAGCCGGAAGAACGACCGGTGGGGCCGCAGGCGGAGTGGGGTCCGCTCCCCCTCCTGCGGTTGACCCCGCCGCCGTCCCGACGACCGGCTCCTCAGCGGCCACCTCCGCCGGGGGACCTGCGGCTACGCCAGGAACCCCGCCAGTCGCCGCTGGCGGGGTGGCGGCCCGTCCCCCGGAGGAGGACGACGACCGCAGCATCTTCTTGGGCGCCAGCCGCGGGCTGACGCCACGGGGAGAAGCGCTGCAACGTCGACGGATAGGCGTCAAACAGAAACATATGAAAGGAGAAAGAAAAGATGACGTGCGGAGAGAGTCAACTTACGCCCTCGAAGCGCAGGGACGGCGTGCGCGCTTCGACTCGGAGCCAGACGCCGACCCCGGGGCGTCTGGCAGTGGCCGCTTGTCGCCGCCCCATTGCCCCCCGCCAGCAGGCACGGCGGCGGGGGCAGCCCCCACGGATCCCCGAGGAGCCCCCCGAGCGGACTCCTGGGGGGCGCCCCGCGCCGGACCCGAGACTGCGGTAGGGGCGGGCTCTGAAGGCCCCTGAGGGATGCTCCGGCTCGGCGCCGGGGCGACATCCCTCGCCAGCACCAAAGGAGCACCCCGCGCCTGCTCCTGGGGGGTGCCCTGGGACGACCCTGAAGGGGCGCCCCGCGTCCCTCTCTGGGGAGCGGTCCGCGCAGGCTACTGGAGCACGCGCTGCGCCGGCCCCTGAGGCACGGCCCCAGGACCGGGGGGAGCCGGATCCCGCACGGGCGCTCCCGCCGCCACACCCCCTGCCGTCGTCTGCGGGGGTGCGTCGCGAATCACTAAAGCCCCCGAACGGGGGGCAAACAATTCCACTTCCTCCTCCTCCTCCTCTTCTTCTTCTTCCTCTTCTTCTTCATCGTCGTCGTCGTCGTCAGACACGACCGCCCCTCTCCGCCGCCGTCGGTACTCCTTGGCGGCCCTCTGCCGCTGCTTCTCCGTCTCCTTGTCCTTGCGGCCTTTGTCCTTCTCCGCCTGGAAACGGTTGAGAGCCCTCCGTGCGGCATCCTCCGGCACTGGCGGGAGAGAGTCCTTAACCCGGGTCAGCGAGCCCTGTGAGGCGAAAAAGAGGATCCACATCGGAACAACGAGACGGCAGAACATCAGGGGGGAGAAGTAGTGACCCAGACGCCTTACCAGGTCCACGAAGCCCTGCTCCGGGCGCATCGGCGGGTGCCCGGGGACCGGGTACTCGACATCCTTGTCCTCCAGCGCCTCCCGGAGCCGTTGCTGGATCTCGGAGGCGGCGAGCGCACCTATCGCCAGGATGGTACCCTCGGGCGGCATGTCAGGGGTCATGACGCCAAGGGGCCGGATCCGGAGCATCAGCGGCGCCACCCGCCGGGCGTGGTATGCGCCGATGACACCGGCACCAGTGAGTCCCTCCCGCTTCAATTGCCCGATGGCCTGCAGGAGGTCGGAGATTTTCTTCTTCTCCTTCTCCACCGGCCCGTACACCCACACGTCGGGCGCCGCGTCGATAGTGCGGCCGGAGAACGTCGGCAGGGGGGAGTTCGGGTAGTTCTTCACGTAAAACCACTGGTTGTGCCACCCCTTATGGGACACAGAGGTCTTCACCGTCATATACTCCTTGGAGCGAGTATGACGGAGGTGGATGCCAGCACACCCAATCGGCACCGGAGGTGACTGTTGCTGGCTTCCGGCCTTCCCGGTCTTCTGGTAGAGGCTCACCGTGAAGAAGTACTTCCACAGCTCGAAGTGGGGCTCGATCCCCAGGAATCCCTCGCACAACGCGACGAACGCCGCAATGTGCTGGATCCCGTTGGGGTTGAGGTGCTGGAGCTCGAGCCCGTAGTAGTGGAGCAGCCCGCGGAAGAAACGGCTTGGAGGGGAGGCGAATCCCCGCTCGTGGAAATGGGCGAAGGAGACGACGTAGCCGGCGGGCGGCGACGGAACCTGCTCCGTCTCCGGTAGCCTCCACTCGTCCGCCGCCGTCCTCTCGCAGAGGAGCCCCTTCCGCACCAGACCTTTGGCGCGCTTGGCGGTGAAGTGGGAGACTCCCCAGGAAGCCATCACCAAAGAAGGAAGAAGACCGACGAAGACGAAGATGAAAAGCGCGACGAATGGCAACGGGAACAAGGAGAACAAAGCGAGCACAGGAGAGCTAGGAAGGCAAGAAGGCTTGAGCGCGAAAGGAGAGGAACCAGAGCGGCGTGTTCCAGCTTTTATAGGAAGAGTACCGGGGAAGCCAAACCGACGCCCCGGCCGCCATAAATGCGGCGCCAGGTACGCCCCTGCCACGCCCGTTTCCTTTCGAAAATCGCGCGCACGATCGGCCGCGAAAAAACATCCTATCTTCCTCGATCCGCGGGACGGCGCTTCCATAACTCCACTCCCCGGGCTTCGCGCCCACAACGCTCCGCACGACCGGCCTGGCACATCAACCGCTCCGCTCCGGCCCAACACCCACAGGGAGGTAAGAAAGGGATACGGGGCTGAAAACGCCCCTACGGCCCGATACGGTCCAGGGGTTCAAAAACTGGCCCAACACGGGTTCGACAGTTGCCCCAGGACATCCCCGAGCAAGGGGTGAGAAGGGACGGGCCCGCTAGCGGCCAACACCCAGGCAAGCAAACGCCAAGGGCGCCCCAACCTCACGTTCGAGTCCCGCTCAGTATAAAGTTCATGGTTTTTCCACGGGGAAAGGCAACGAGCCCTCAGATCCAATCGAACGGATCCGAGAACTATATGAACTGACTGGCGGGAAATTGGAGTACGCCACCAGCTTGGCCCGAGCCGGACCCCCCCGAAAGGGGACCGGGACTCCACTCGAACTTACCCGTTTGCAGCTCAAACGAGCACCACGGTTCGTCCTACGCGGATAACGTGGCCCGGCTCAACCCCTCCGTCCTAGCAAACGGACGCTTGAGGGGCAACGATCAAAAAGTCGACCTGGCCTACCGATCGGTTTCCTGCAACGAGCAGGAGCTCGGGGGCTAGCCTCGCAAAAAACTACCACACGTGTGGTCACAAATTGACAGGTTCTCTCGAGCATGGCGAATAATGAAACAAGCACGCCATGATACAGGAACCAACGGCAAACAAGCGAAAGGAGCCTCCGGAGGAGCACTCCCGCTCCACCACAGGCTCGGGGGCTACTGTTGGGGGGAAATATTAACGACCCCCTAAACGCGCAGCTTAAAGAAACAAACATGAAGGCCCAGGCCCACCGAAGTGTGGTCAAGTCTCCGCCTCGCCCGACCCCAGCGTCAGGATCGGGAGCGCCCGACCTCCCTCCGCAAGGTCTCCGCCTTGCCCGACCGCGCCCCCAGGGTCGGGAGCCCCCGACCCTGTATCGCGAAGGTTCCACCTCGCCCGACCCCGAGCGAAGGAGTCGGGCACGTTGAGGCCCACGGGTCAGAATCCTCCTCGGATACGTTCCGCATAGACAAGACAAATCCGGTGGGGCCTCCCGTCGGACTCTCCATAAATGTGCCGCAGAGAAGGCAGGGCGCAGGGCGACCGCGCCCCCCACGCAACCCGGCGCAAGTACCCGCGCACGGCCATCCTGTACGAGCTACAGTATTGGCGGCCAGCTCCTATTCGTCACAAAGCACTCATGACCTGCGGCGACCGGAGGCAAGCTAGGAGCAGCCCCGTCCTCGGGTCCCGCACGTCCTCGGGCCCCGCGCGAACGGCAGTACAGGCGTGAAGCTCCCCCTCTCTACAAGCTATCGCCAGAGCGGCGGTATCCACCGTCCTCCATAACGGACGGCAGGGTGACGACGAAACCCCCTCATCATGATCTATCCTGATACCTACGAACGTCGAAACAGCTACCTGCGGAGAGCTGCAACACTTGGCATCCGGCGGCCACCCCTTCGGACATGCACGACGGCACGCGTTCAGGGTCGGCAGGACGTCGGGCGCCAGGGGTCTCTGCCCCTTTCCGCCAGACCTTTTTACCATCTCACTCTTTACCTTTTACCCGGTTCCCAATTGTAACTCCGGCCGGCCCCTTGCGATATAAAAGGCGGAACCTAGAGCCGGGGAAGGGGGATCGATCGATCGATCGGCAGACGAAGAGATCAACACTTCTCCTTAGAACACGAAAGAGAAAAAGAGACCTGGGACCAGTCCCTCTCTCGCCTGTCTGTAACCCCCTACTACAGAATCCCCGCGCGGGCAACACGAACATCCCCGATACTGGACGTAGGGCTCCCTTTGCCCGAACCAGTCTAATCCGTGTCTCCCGTGCAACCATCTGAGGCTCACGCGCATAAAAGAAATTTACTAGTCTAAGTCCTGATCCGCTGATCTTGACAACGACAGATGTGACACTTGCTTAAAAATAAGCAAAGGGAACCAAACGGACCCGCAGGAGGCCGTGCTAGACAGCAGCGGAGCAGCCGCCGGACAGCAGCGGAGTGCGACGACAGCAGAGCGGTAACAAGGGAAAATGGAAGGGGCAAGGCTCAGGCATAGCGGAGGGGCCTCGCCGGCGTTTCAGGCGGCGGCGGCATCGTTGGGCGGAGCGAGGAGTGTCGCTCGGTTCAATGAGGAGGTAAGGCAAAGGGGGCAAAACGATCATTGCAGTAGGGCTGTGAAATAAAAAGAATAAAAAAGGGGAGTGAAATATAGAAAAGGGGAGAGAATCTCTCGTATCAAAAGAATTCGTAGTCAGGGTTATTTTTTTGAACGAACGGGTACGGGACAGTGCCTATGTATTAGGCTAATGTTCCTTAAGTCTAGAAATCGTTTCTTGGGGTCATCCTATAAGAGACAAGTTTTATATCCGTTATGAATGATTCAACAATAATGAGTTAGTCTTATGCTTTCGTAAAATTCTTTCAGCAAATTCTGTAGTCAGGGTTATATTTTGAAAGGCATGTGAATTGAGGATTAAAAGAAATTCAGTGTCAAATGTCGAAATTTCTCCTCGTGAGTTCATTTCTCCTTTCTTCCCACCGGAGCAGGAGCTGAGGGACGGCCCTCACCGGAGCTCAGCCTGGAGAAGCTCGGACTCTCTCCTCGTCCTGTGTTCTATCTTCTCCCCACCTCTTTTCTCGCTTGCTGAAGGACAACCGAAACAAACAGCTCAAATTTCTCATGTTTCCCTCTCCAATCTAAGTCTACATCCACCCAATCCAAGCCGCCACCTCCCAAGTTGACGTTGCGAGATGCAAGCAATAGCAACCCACCGGCCTCCATCCTCCAATTCAGCCAAACGCCTCAACGAGCAGAGCGAAACAAATCAGCGTGCCTTCCCCAAATCAAGCAGCCTAAGCACGGGCCTCCACTGAAGAATTCAAGCGCAAGCTAGCTTCTCCCTCAGTCCCTCTCCATCTCACGCAGCATAGCAAGTCGGCCATGGCCAAGTAGATCGAGCTCCAGGAGTAGTTCCATCCATTGACCAAGCAGGAAGTTGTGCTCGTCGTGGAGGCATCCGCAGGGCTGCAGGTGACGCGCGGCCGACGGGGGGAGGTGCGGACAGGGAGAAGAACGGGTTGCGCTTGCCCCCACTGGCTGGCTCCCTCCCTCAGGCTGCGCGCTGCGCTTCAGCTGCCGAACAGCCAGCTGTTTGTCAGGCTAAGGCAATTGCCATTCAGTTTCGCCAGTCATTTTCATCATAACTGAAGCACAGCAAGCAAGCAAAATATTGTTGTGTTTCATTGTAGTTACCTTCCATTCCAAGCAAATTAATGTTCTCATTTAGTTGCAATTTGTAGAGTTCCAACTTCATCGTACAAGTACTATTTTAAAGCCATTTTAAAACTCACTTCCAAACTAGAAATAGCGCAGGATACATAACTATTTACAAAGACAACGTGTAGGATATGGAATTAGGGGTTTCCTTTCTGCTTATTGTTCTTCAAGTTCACCTTGGGCCAGATAAGATTGATGCCTGAGGCGGAGCTGAATATGCGGATACATTATGTTCAATAGGCATTACTGGATGTCCATTGAAAAAGATGTAATCTCCCGGCGTAGCTGAATGTATGGATGCATTATCTTGAACAGGAATTACTGAATCTGCATTAAAAAAGTTGTAATATGCACAAGTTTCTACAGTCATTGCACCTTCCAGTACCTTGACCACTGTTGACATGGAAGGTCGTCGACTGCTATCGCTTTGTAAGCACCACATTGCAAGCTTCATCATTTGGATCACTTCCTCTAGGTTTGAGACCATGTCGGGACTTCTCTTGTCAATCATATCTTGCAGGTTGTTGTTTTGAGCCTTTTCTCGCAACAAATTGATCAGCTGAATTCTCTCCGCATGCTCAGAATGATCAATACATGTTCTGCCACTTACTATCTCCATGATAACAACTCCGAAGCTGTAGATATCAACTTTTTCTGTGATTCGTGATGTTAGCCATTCAGGAGCTAGATACCCAGGTGTGCCCCTCATCACAGTCATTACCCTGCTTTGATCCCTATCTATTAGCTTAGACAGTCCAAAATCAGCCAATTTGGCATTGTACTTCTCATCTAAGAGAATATTTTGTGGTTTGATGTCCAAATGAGCAATTTTCCTCCTACACTCCTCGTGGAGATAGCATAGGCCCTTGGCAATATCCAGAATGATCCTATACCGGGTGCCCCAATCAAGAGGGGCATTATTGTGGCGGTAATAGATCCACCTATCAAGTGAACCTCTTGGCATATATTCATATACTAAAAGCCTATGTGATTTCTCTGCACAAAAGCCGATCAATCAGACAAGATTGATGTGTTCAATGCTGCCAATAGTCTCAACCTCTGCCAATAATTCTTTCTTACCTTGCATAGCACTTTCCAAGCGTTTCACGGCAACTGTCTCTCCATCTAATTTCCCTTGAAAAACTGATCCAAACCCACCTTCTCCGAGCTTTTTACTGAAGTCTTCTGTGCACTCTCTCATCTTTTCATAAGAAAACCTTATAGGCATGCCAGGCAATTGATCAAAATCGAAATCTCCATCTATGTCTTGATTCCATTGGCACTCGAATGTGGCACACTTTTGTGCCAACAGCTTCTTCCTCCTCCTTTGTACATAAAGAGTGACGGCAATGGTAGCCATTATAATAATACCAATACATGCAAAAGTAGCACCTAAAATCATCCTTTTGTTGGTAGGAGAGGGGCTAAGCTGCACCTTGATGTAAGCAGAAGAGTTATATTGAACAGTATCAGGGTTTATCTGCTGCAACGTGAAGACATCCGTCAGCCATGAACATTTGCCGTAGGAATCATTCGGGCCATATCTGAATATAACTGCTTTGCAGGAGCAATTATTCAGGCATGCTTGCATACAGTCATCTCTGCTTCTTGCATCTCTAATAATATTGCTGGTATCGAAGTAGGAAACATCTGGTAGGGTCAAGAGCTGATGGTGTTGCATTTCTTGACAGGAAACTGGAGTATTTGGCAAGCAACCTTGATTTTGATTCGCTTTCTTCCCATCCATTGGCTCGAAGTATCGCGTACCCGAATCACTCGGCGACGGGCAGATGCATTTCCTGCCGGTGCATACCCCATAGTCGCCGCAGACCGTCGGGAAAGAACAGTCATCAAGATACATCCTCATGACGTCAGACACCATGACCCACTCCTCCCTTACGTTAGCAGACCATTCGTACAGCCTCAGGTGCCCATCAGACTCAAACCTCAAGAACTGGGTGTGATTTGCCGCTGGCAACGTGATACTTCCGAGGCTGCCATTCGTGAAGGTTACCTTCTTTTCGGCAGCCCATCGCGAGAAGTAGAGCTGTGGCGGTGTGGATTCAACATAAGCATACAATCCATATGAGAGGACTGCCATGTACATCTGATACTGAGTAGTCCAGTTTGTCCCAGAAGTGTGGGCAGTGAGCCTCATGCCTTCCAGCAGCGATTGCCCAGGTACCGATACGTTTGTAGGATGATCAAATGATTGCCACACCGTCGCTTTCATCCGATCAAACAGCACCAGGTTGCCATTCTCGGTAAGCTCCATGCCTGCTACAGACCGGCCCTCGGTGCCGCTTGACCAGACGAGGCTGCCATCAGCGTCATGGAGGATTAAGTTACCATCCGAGGTGAACTCCAGGGTGGCATTCTCCTTGATAGGGTGGTTCGGGTTCGCAGACCAGACCACCTGCGGCGAGCTCCAGATGATGTCACTGCTGTTGATGAGCATAAAGACAGCAAAGTGGCACGCTGTGTCATCAGCCTCGTCGGAAGAAGGGGACCTGCAGATGAACCCCGCTCCCAAGGAAGGCCCCTTGGAGGTTTCCGGGGACCGGAGTACGATATGGCGAACGCGGAGTACAATAGGGCGAAAGTCTGGACCGGTGCCTGCAGTGTAGATGACTTTGTCGAAGAAGAAGGAGGCGTTGTTTGTCCATATACTCGAGAGGTTGGCCGTTGGGCGATCGACGCCCTGCCCAGCGGTCAAGCGGACAGCCGTTACGAGTAGGAGGAGGAGGACAGGGCCCATGATGCTGCAGTGGAAAGCGGAGATGATAATAATCCGGAATCAGGAACAGCAAGATGATAAATTTTATGGTCCATTATCTAAGAAAAAGGCAACAGCAAGTCGGTGGTACGGTGTATCGAGATGAATCTGCAGAGAGAAGAAGACGACGACCTCACCTGATCACTCAACTCACCAACGGGTAGTGAGCAGGGCAACCTTAAGGTTTTCGTCTTCCTCCCCCTCTTGATGCCGATGTCAGAATTTCAGCCTCATAGGTTGGTTCATAGCACGCAGTTCCTTTTTTAGCTTGAAAGTCACCGACCGGGTGTATGGTTGGCCTGTCAATTTCCATTGATCTCGTTCCTAGTCAAAAGCAGAAGATATCAACCGATCAGAGACATTAATTGTTTAATATTCATATATGATCAAGCATGGAATGGCATACATTATATCTATCATGAAGGGTAGTTTATAATAGGCGGCTGGGTCAGACAAATCAAGTTAGCCTGGTATCCTTGAACTTGACTAAGATTTTGATAAAGAAACTATTAGCCTCGAGGAAGAAAACTGCATTCGAGGTTCTTATCAAAGAGCTTCTATAGTTCTATGTAATCCAGCTGGGATTATTAAACTGCATCGTGTTCAAGATACCTGTCAAAAAGATATACATAAAGGATCAGCATAAATGTGTCATTTGTTATCATGTCAATCAAACAAAAAAAATGTGTATACTCAAGATTGACATGCCATTAAGGCACCAGGTTCAACAACATACCCTGGAGCCTCATTCTCACCAATGACAACATTGGCCGCTGCCTGCTGACCATGGCCACGCTGACCCCCATCATGTGCTCTTCCCTTTCTGTCACGGCAAAATTTGGCCTTATGACCTTTTTTTACCGCAGTCATAGCACTCAAGATCTGCCAAGTTTGTCTTCTTGAACTGAGTGGTCTTTTTAGGACTGTTGTAGTAGTTGCTCTTTGCAACATACTTCTGTTTTGTATCTCGGCCATCAGCCATGTTCGCATCAGCTTGCATGGAGGAGTAGCTGCTGCTGCTGCTGCATTGCGGGACTGCTCCTCAACATTGATCTGGGAGAGCAATTTAGTGATGGTAATCACTTCCTCTTCTGTGCCTCAGGACTATCCCAAAGACACTCCAAGAGGTGGGAAGTTTTGCCAAGATCATATTGGCTTGGAACTTCTCAGGCAGATGAGTGTCATACTGTCCCAGGTCCTTCACCATGAGCTGAATCATCTCATGGACCTACTACACAACAGAGCGTGTCTCCACCAGCTTGAAGTTCATGTACTTCTCCACCAGGAAAGATTCATTTCCATAATCAGCAGCAGCATATTTTGTCTCCAATTCCTTCCACAGCTCTCTAGCCGTTCCAAAGTTCCGTTAGTAATCAAACAAGGTGTCTGACAGTACTGCTAACAGCCTGCCCAGTGCAGACGTATTAGCATCTTCCCACCTGCTGACAGCGTCCTCACTCTCCACTGGAAGTGGACGGGAAGATGTAATAACCCAGAACACCCTCAGGTAAGTAAGCCACAACTTGGCCCTCGACTGCCAGCGGCGGAAGTTTGACCCACCAAAACGATCAGGCTTCATCACATCAGCTCCATTTGCAGCCATTTTAGCCTATTAGTTCTCTCTGGATTGTTGGAAGTAATTGCAAAGTAAATTAGTCTAAAACGCATAATTTTCAATTCAACAAGCAAGCAATTAGCAAACTTTACTGAGAAAGGAACAAAGAACCTCTGAACGTTACTATTTACGCCAACATTACAACAACCACAACGATGTACTGAAACTCAAGTTCACAGACTGATATACAAGGCACAAAGCAATGTAAATCCATACATGAAACATAAGTGCCCAGCCTACCAAAAACCTTCCATAGGAAAAGATAAAAGAACACATGAACTGAATACCCCTAGACTATCAGGTCTGAACCCTCCAACAGAAGGTCTGATCGACTAGCTATTCTAGTGATATAAAACCTCAACCAAATATACACGGCAAGGATAAAGACACCTCTACACAGGAAAAACAGGAAGTCCTTGCCAAAAACAAAACAAACCTAATCTCTTGGATATTCACGATTGCACTTGACAATAACTCTGTACCATGCTAGAACTGAACACTTCTTACTGAAACTACGACCATCAGAACTAGCACAGATATTAGCTTGTAAAGGTACAGAGAAGAGGGTGGAAAGCTTTCTCACAAATCGACGACCGGTGTAGGAGATGTGTGGTGAAGCACGTATAAATGACGCTGTCCCACAGAGAACTAACGCCCAGACTACGCCTCGGTGTGCTTGCGTCTTCCCTCAGAAATACCACACCACTCCGGCGATCGACGGATTGAGGCTGGGGAGGAGCAGTTCAGAAACTCGGAGGAGATTTCTCGTGGAGACCAAAAACCAATCCTCAGCACAAGCAATAATGGCCTCGCCGGAGCGACCGTCGAGTCCAAAGCTTTACTGGTGGGAACTGTGGAGTAGACTCTGCGCGTACACAAGGAAGAAGATGAGCACCGGTAACGGTAACCGGTATGCTAATAATTAGTTAACGGGATATCCCAATATCTATTTTATTGTTATTGGAAGAGTTACTTTTGCACAATAATCTCATCCCAATCCGACTATTGTATTGGGAGAGTTGTGATGAATTATTAGATTGTCCCAATAATCCTACTATTACTAGTTGGAGACAAGAATCCTAGGTGGAAACTCTAGAAAAATAGAGAAAAATCCAATAAATTCTCATGAAACAATTACTAATTGGAGGCTCCTTTTGAAAGCCTCCAAGTGAAGCCACCTAGGATCCTAAGTGTACACTGTAAAAAAAGAGAGAAATTCTAAAAATTCTCAAAAAAAGTAAAACATCAGTCACCATGTCCATTAGATCTCTTATGTTTTCTAAAAGTTACCCACCTATGCTATTATCAAAATAGCTTAAAGTAACCCCTAAATTTATATCTAAATTACCCACCTCTGCCATTATATAAATAAAGTAAAGTAACTCCCTAATCTTCATCTAAATTACCCACCTATGCTATTATAAAAAATAATTTAAAATAAACCCCTAAATTTGCAACTAATATAAATTGCCCACCAATGATACATTACAAATAAATTAACCCTTAAATTAGCACATATATTACCGATATATGTCATTATTAAAAATAACATGAGGTACTCTAAATTTAAATCCAAATCATCTTCACTAAAATATACCCCAATGTACATCATTCTAGGAGTGTTTATTTTTTACACTATTAGTATATAATATAATAATTAAGGTATATACGCATGATGTGTGTTACCATTATATACGTTGAGAAAGTGATGAGAATATAATTTCTATGTTAAAATTATAGCTCAAACTTAGAGTTTATTAAACAAATTCAAAAGCATACCTACGATGCAAAATGAAAAGTTAAAGATTATAAATGTTGATGAAACGTTACGGAGTAATTACTAACTAAAATCTATCACAATTGGATGAAAATAATAAGTATATATCTACATAAATATTGTGTTAGAATATTTAGCAAATGAGAGGTAGTTCAAGCCTCGAGGTAACCGTCTTGTAGTAATATGACCTCATTTTTTTAATGGAACGCAAGACACGTTAGAAAAAAGATAAATTTTAGAAATTCTGAAACATCAAACATCAATCATGTAACTCTAATAATCATAATCATTGGTCCATTATATTTTCTAAAATTTTACTCAACACTGTCATTATAAAAATATTTTAAAGTAAAACCCTAAATCTATATATAAATTATAAAAAATAATCTAAAATAACCTTATAATCTTCATCAAATTTACTGATGCATGTCATTGCAAAACATAACTTAAAATATCATTATAGATTTGTATCTAAGTTATTAACATATGTCTTGATTAAAAATAACCTAAAGTAAATACGTAAATCTTAATATAATTATTTTCATATTCATCGTACATAAATATTCACATGTAAACTAATATACGATTCTAAATTATCTATTTATGTCATTGTTAATATAGAAATACTAAATTAAGGTATATGCACATGATGGTGTCACCATATAGACCATTTTTAATGTACGTGAGGAAGCAATAAAAAAATATTAATTTTTATGCTAAACACGATGTATGAAGGTATGATACAAAATGAAAAAAAATATTAATGTGGATGAAAAAGTGTATAGAGTAATTACTAATTAAAAATCAATCACAACTAGATAAAGATAAATACATATTTAGGGGGCGTTTGGATGTCAGGGGCTAAACTTTAGCCCTGTCACATCACACGTTCAGATGCTAATTAGGAGGACTAAATATGAGCTAATTAAAAAACTAATAGCAGAACCCATAGGCTAAATCGCGAGACGAATCTATTAAGCCTAATTAATCCATCATTAGCGAATGGTTACTGTAGCACCACATTGTCAAATCATGGACTATTTAGGCTTAATAGATTCGTCTCGCGATTTAGCCTAGGGGTTGTGCAATTAGTTTTGTAATTAGACTATGTTTAATACTCCTAATTAGTGTCCAAACATCCGATGTGACAGGGGCTAAAATTTAGCCCCTCCCTGCCAAACACCCCCTTATATGAGTATTGTGTTAGAGTATTAATAAATGAGAGAGTAGTAAGGGTAAATAATTTTTATTATTAGCTAGGAGTCTAATTTCTAAATAATTTTCAGTACATTTTAAAAATATTATCGTGTGGGAGCACGGGTTGATGGACTAGGAAAAGGGAAATGTAAAGGAAGTCTGCAGGAACACTATTTTTTACCAACTCTTATAATACGGTAGTTGGATTATAAATTGGAAAATTTAGTTGGATTAGAAATTGAAGAATTTAGTTGGATTAGAAATTAGGGAATTTAGTTAGATTAGAAATTGGGGAGCTGGAGTACCCATGAACCGCCACAATCGGATCGACGGTGAGCGGAATGCAAGAGGGGCGTTGAACAGGTCTCCTATTCACATGACAGGTGGGCCATCCAACATATGCTTTTATTTTCTTTCCTTTCCTTTCTCCCTTTTCCCGTAAATAGAAAATTCGAAATTGGAAATTTTCCATTGTTTTCTACCGAAAACTCCAAACACTTGGTGTCCGCAATACTTTTGAAATTTCTCCTAATGTTTTCGTGCAAATTAGTACTGTTGAAAATTGTCTTATGGCAAATACATATTTTTTAAAGTTGTCTGTGGCAAAAGATAACTTTGAATAGTGTCCTGCCGTTAATTTTGCTTTTCATGAAAATTCTTTAATTTGAGTGTTTTTCGTTTGTTGAGATCAGATTTGATCTTTTTTCCCCGTCGAACCCCTTCCCCGTTTCTGAAGCCGTCGAACCCCCTTCCCCGTTTTCCGCGCCGCCGTCCTCCTTCCACTCCTTCCCTCGCTTGCTCCAGGCCGCGGCGCAAGAAGCCATGCTGCATCACCTCAGATCGGCCGCGGCGAGCTCTCCCGGCCGCTTGCCCGCGCCGCCGGAAGACGATGAGGAGAGTGTGAGGGCTGTCGCCGTCTCCGACCAGAGGACCATCTATCTGGTCCGTCTCTCCCTTCCCCTTCCTCCCCAGCATCCCTCCCCATCTAGCGGTTGCCTCCCCCCCAAAACCGAGGCCACTTGTTCTTTGGGCGGCGTCTGACTGCTCTGCTTGCAGGTGAACATGTTCATAGCGAACACGGTGGAGTTTCTCAACTCGTTCGCTGCGACCTGCGACGACAAGCTCGCGCTACTCCACAGGTAAGAGAATCCTGAAGTTTCTATGAGTATTTGACTTCTCTCTTCGGAGTGGAATTGATGTCGCTAGATCAACTTGGTTCTTAGGAGCATTAGCCGAATCACTGAATTTCATTTGGTAGAATCTGGACCATGGTCTTGGAATGCTGTTTTGGAGAATGGAATGCTATTTAGAGAACATATTTAGGGGGAATATAATCTCTCGTAGTGGTGCTGATAATTTTCTGAATCGAGGGGAGTAGAACTGTCGCAGTCCCTGTGGAGTCACAATTCTCAGCTCGTTTTATGCTATGCGTTGGAAAGTTTTCTTACTGGTGTTGATTGGAAGTGAGAAAGTTCAATTCACTACTTGTACATATGCTGATGAATTTCTGCCAGACATTAGAGAACTCATGCTGTAGATGTTCTCTTTCTTACAAAAACAACATAGTTTAGTGACATCTTGTTCAAGGGTTTACATGACTTGATTAGAGTCACAGGCTAGTGAATGCTAAGTTCTTGTTCACATATGGCAATTTATTTGATGGTGATAAAATATGAATTTCGTTTTTCATTGCCATGGACTTTTTAGATAATACAAGATATGTTGGTTTTGTAGGTAACGGCTTATTTATGATGCAGTGATATAACCTGATATTGCAATTTTTTTGCCTAAACTTCTTTCTTGCTTGATTATTACCCAAACATGTCAGCCACAATACATATCCTAAATCCTAATTATTTCTCATGCCTATGCTGATAAAAATAGGACTTGTCTTTTCCAGGAAGATAGTGAAACTGGACTCATCTCTTGCCCTTCTTGAAGCAAAGCTCCACAGTATTGATGAAAATATTGCTCTGGGACACCCAACAAGCCAAAAGGCACAGCAATCTTCGTCGGATGAGAAAAATTTTTGTTCGGAAAATTTAGTGGGTGAATCCTCTAGGTTTGTCTGTCTCCTCATTGCTATTTTATTATGTGCATTCATATATTTACATAAGCTGATTATATGTTCGGATGTGCTTAATAGTTGTACATAGTAATTAATTACACTAGAGCATAGGTCCACGAAAGTCTTGGCTTCTAATTTTCTTGTTCAACCATATTGAGAAGCTGTTTTTTTTCTTGAATATGTAGGAGAGCTGCCATCATTTCATTAAGGAAAATAATGTTTTGGAATACAACCCACATATTATTTGAGTTACATTCGCGGCACTGAAAATTAGTAAAATGACACGCACGCAGGCATGTGAGGCCTCTGGTGCCAGCCAGCCCTCACAGTTGTGCTTTCTCTCTAGCTAATTGCAGCACAAATTGTCAACTTTAACCAACCAGGCAACCACTCCCTGAACATGGTATCCTCAGTGCTGGGTGAAAAATTATAGAGACCAACTTGAAACACGTAGAATAAATCTGTCAAGAGAGGACACAAGTGGTGTGGATGTGTTGAATATTTTCTTCTTCCTGATCTCATAATGGACATTTTTCTATGTGGCATGCCTCTCCACGATAGATGATCTGCTGTCCAACATCTATTATAGACTGCAGGTCAAAGGAAGAATTGGCAGTTTTTAGGTGCCTAAGACTTCGTGATCAGTCGCCAAGGCTCAAAGGGAATGGCTCCTATAAGGAAAGCCTCAAACTAGCTGAGTATTAGGCTATTGGCCAGAAGATGAGTGAATTTCCATCGGTGTTCATCTTGCATGTCAGGATTGAGAACCACTTAGACAATAAGTCCCTAATGTTAAGATACTCTTTAAGACGCTGTTTGTGTCATTCTGTTCTTCTGCTTATTCTTTTTACACACTATACTTTCATATTTAGCTTGCTTTAGTAGCTCCATCTAGTCAAATACATACAGTTCAAATAATATATATTTCTTGGTTAAATCTTCCATATGTAAAACAGCAGATTATATGTTCCTTCCTGTAATCTCACCTTTAGCCCCAGTAAACAAGTTCTATTTTGCACCTGCATATGTCACTGCATTGCAAGATTGTGGGGGTGCTTACTTGCTGGCCGCCGATTGCCACGCCAAGCTGTGGCGCGCCAAAATCGGCACCACAGCAACCACCGCAAAAACTGTGTACTGTGCTGTTGCGGTACTGTAGCGTGGCGCGCAGTACTGTAGCGCTAGCGAGCTGAGGCGGGGAACCAAACACGCCATGTAACTCATCAAGTCATTGCCCTGAGCTTTTGCTGTTCCCTTGAGTTAGACCTGACAGACTGTTTGCCGGCAAATGTATTGTGTCATTGCAAATAGTGCATGGTCATGCTCGGCCTGAGATATTAACCTTATGTTTTGGCTCTGACTTAATGTGCTGGTTGCGTGCTGTATGCAGGTCTGGTGATTCGTGACTAAGCTATGCTGACAGGAAACACTAGGAATTGCGAAGAGTCAGACTTGTTCAGCCCAGCTTTGGGAAATGGCAGTTCTACATGACGTCAATGTACCATATACGGGTGTCGAGGACAAACAAATGCGCCAGAGCTAATGAAGTTGAAATGGTCATGCCATGCAGATAGTTTATGCTCGTTCAAAGGTCGAAACAGTTGGGTTTTGGTCAACTTCAACTCGTGCTCTCCAGATGTGGTTGTGTATGTCCTGGACGTTTTTTTTTTTTGCCAGGGGTGAAAGGGGGAAGAACCAAGCAGAGACTCAAGATTTGCACCTTCGAAACTGTAGGAAAGCAAACTTTTAGTGATCCTAAATGTCATTTGTCTGGAGAAATGCTCTTGTGACACTTGCGTACACTGCATTATTCCTCCGAAACTGAAAGAATTTACTTAAAGGTATAGACATCTTGGTCCCTGAGCTTTACCCAGAGGGTCAACTTCATCCCTCAACTTTCAGATTGGCCAATTTAGTTCCTCAACTTTCGGTTTTGGGTCAAACTCGTCCTTATGTTGATATGTGACTCCATATTGATATGAAACTAATATAAAAGATTCATTTCTTTTCTCTCTTCAATTTTGACCTTTAGAATTACAATTACAATAACATATGATCCAAAATAAATACGAGGATACATATGTTTGCCGAGGGAGTATGAATACATACATGGAGCCTGAGGGAGTATGAATACATACATGGAGCATGTATAACATACCACGAGTACGTGAGCACGTGTTGATTTTAAAACATGCCTACGCATATTGAGTTGTATATATACCAAAAGAATATGAGTAAATACTTATTTGAGTACATATACTTTGCCTATCAAATTTGTATGAATACATGCATGATTGATGTATGAGTAGATACACTTTTTAGAAATCATATTTTGCATTAGTTTAAAAAAATATATTGTTATGTATATGTATTAAGGGAGTATGGGCATTACATGACCGAGCCAAAGGCAAAATGAACTTTTTGCATTAGTTTCATACTAACATAGAGCACCACATCAACGTAAGGATGATTTTGACCCAAAAATGAAAGTTAAGGGACTAAATTAGCTAATCTGAAAGTTGAGGGACGAAGTTGATCCTCCGTGCGAAGTTCAGGAACCAAAATGCCTATTTTGCCTTAATTAAACTAATACTGACAATATAAACTCTGAGCCCTTTATTAATTTTTGAGAGGAAGATAATCCTTGACCTTGAGACCTTAGGATGCTTGAACAGGCGGAGTGAGAACTGAGAAGAGAAGACAGTTCTCGTCGTCTTCTTCTACTAGGTCTCCATTGATGCCTGCAATAAGCCGGCTAGGCACGAGTGACGAGAGGCCCAGTCCAGCCCAAAAATGCTTCACTTACAAGGCCCATCGACTCTGTTACCAATTGCTATGGTATGACATGATTTTGGGAGAAATTTTTTTTAGTAGAGCCCCTAATAGATAGTTTTGAGAGAGATTTTTTTTAGACTCTTGGAGTCGCTCTAAGTCACATTGCATTATAGTGATAATTATGCGTACATTATCACAGATAGTTTTACAGAATTTAGTGAGTACTGGAGAAGAAATGGGAAGCAGAGAAAGGCGAACGGTGTTTGTCACCGTAGGAACTACATGTTTCGATGCTCTTGTCAAGGCAGTAGATTCCGATGAAGTTAAAGAAGCCTTACTGCAGAAGGGTTACACTGATCTCCTGATCCAAATGGGTCGAGGCACATACATGCCATCCAAGGTAACATTTTTCTCAGTACTCTTGACAAGTTCCCGGATCTAAGGAATACTGATCAACTAACATATCACATTTGTAGCAGTTTAAATGAGACTAGAGGTCTTGTAGATGATACCCTAGATGGTACTTGTTCTTCACCCGTGGAAACAAATTGCTTTAGGACATTTTAATGAAAATTATGGAATGTGAGGAGAAAATGAGGTGGAGAAAGAAAATAAATGCATTGGTATGAAAGTGCAAGTGGAAATATCCAGACTTTGACTATGTTGCATTGATTTAGCTGGATTGGCATAATTACAATATGATACATGGATACCTGTAACATAGCCTTAGGACATGAAAGAATATATCTACCGGATTCTTTGGACTGTTCTGGTAAAGATAAATTACTCTGTGACTCACTCTTATAGTGTTTACATTGCGTATTCAAACTTCCCAGGCGTCATTGTTCCTTTATGCCCATAGCATTAGCTTACAATAGTAACAACATTTTTATTATTGTTAAGAAATCAGCATAAGGCATACTTATCTGATTGTAAGTTGCAATGGCTGCATGATCTTTGCTAATCCATTGTAAGTTGTATTGTTCATAGAAGTGGCTTTGTTTGAACATCTGAGGAGCTTCTATGAGCTCTCTCGGGTCTCGGCATTATAGCATAAACATTCACAACTAAAAGGATGCTAAAACCAGCACCTTAGGGACATTCACAGTTATATTGCATCAGCATTGTACATACTACGGTAAACATTCACAAATAAAAAATGCTAAAACCAACGCCTTAGTGTTAAGTGCCCTGCTGTTGTAACTAATCATTCTCAATTAAGTTTCTCAGCATTGTACGATGAACATTCATAAATAAAAAAAATGCTAAAAAAGCAACTATGTGCTAATTTCCCATGCTATTGTAACTACTCTGGTATTGTAAACCAGTATGTGCCCCTTGTAATGAAACTGACAATTGTTTGTATTTTTTGTCAAATTGGGCCTTTATATTTGAGAACCCATACATTTTGTGTTTTTACAATATTTTAATTTTTAGTACTGCTTACCTTTAACCTTTTGGTGACTTCATCTTACTTTATTTGGCAGTGTAAAAGTAATAAATTTCTTCTTATAATATAGGTATCAGGAAATCCAACTCTTCAAGTTGATTATTTCACCTTTTCACCAAGCATTGCTGACTACATAAGAGAAGCATCCCTAATCATCAGTCATGCAGGTGATAATCAAATTATATAATGGTTGTAAATTCTTAGCATATTTATGTATTATTTTATTGTGAATTCTGGACCTATTGATATTGGTTGTTCTAAGAATATTGAAGCAGATGTATGTAGCTATCTAGTCAGGTCAATGGTAACAACTAACAAGCTTTATCCTGACAGGTTCGGGAAGCATATTTTGAGACACTACGACTGGGCAAACCTCTAATTGTGGTTGTGAATGAAGATCTCATGGATAATCACCAGAGCGAATTAGCGGAAGAACTTGCTGACAGGAAGCACCTTCTCTGTGCCCGTCCACAAACACTGCAGGAGACTGTCAGAGCAATGGACCTGAATAATTTCCAGCCTTACATGCCAGGAGATGCAAATCAAGTTGTCACACTGATCAACAGATTTCTTGGTTTTCCAGTCGACTGATTGTCCCTGTCTTTTTTCCCTCATCATGAAAATAGAGGATCATGTACGCTAGAAATATAGTCAAAAACAGCTGGGAGTATTCTTCGTGTAACATATTGCCGTCTCTCAGTACAAGGGAAATGCTTCCCAAATTGCATGAAATGTGCTCCCCTCGTTCTTTGATATTGGAGCGTGCATAGGTAGTTCTCCACAGGCTTGAGATCCGCGTGAAGGCGGTGGTTTGAGTTGGAGCAATCTGCCATATTCTACCATTATTTCGAACTTTTAGACTGTGAAGGCCATAATGGAGAGGATGGGTTGTACTCTTGTAATACCATCTTTTTCCTGAATTTCTGCTTTGTTTTGGGGGACAAACTATTATTATATGTTTGACAAATTTTACTTTTCTCCCTTTTATGCATGAAATCCACCTAACCTATTAAATTTGTCACAGTTATCCTATGAATGCACAAATATAAGGGGCAACCACTTATCCTATGAATGTGCGCACACAATCCTATCCATATGGGCATCCTGGACAGATTTTAAACATATTACGCATGCAAATGCTCATACATATGCACGCACACTCACCCTTATGCAGGGTGGATCCAGGATACAGGCAAAGGTGGGCTGCAGCCTGAGGTCCTGTTTGTTTGGACTTTCCAGCCGAAAGCTCGAACAAACGGCTAGCTTCTGGGCTGAGCTTTCCGAAAGCCAAAAGCCCACATAAGTTATGATTATATGGAAAGCCTAGAAGCAGTGAAATGTGAGCTTTCCGTAGCTTTCTACGTCAAGGTCATGAAAATTACCCACCTACCATCGTTTATGTTGCGAACCGGTCATTTTTCTTTCCTCAGCTCCATCTCCATCTCGTCTCGCCCCGCCCCACCCCGCATTGTCGCCGACCCACCCCGCTGCCGACCCGCCCCACCTCATTGCCGACCCGCCCCTTCTCTATCTTGTCCCGCCCCGCCCCACCTCGTCGCCGACCCGCCCCACCACCGCCTTCTGCTCCAGCGCCTCGACCTCTCCTCCGAGCCGCCGTCATAGCAGCAGCAGCAGCCCCCCTCACCGCGCCGCTCGCCTCGCTCGCCATCCCCTCCGGCGTCTCCCCCAGCCTCACCTCCACCGCCACCGAGGAGCCCAGATCCGGTGGGCTTGGGAAGCCGCCGCAAGAGAGCTCCTCCACTCCAAATCAGCCCCACCCACGCAACACCCCTCCTCCCCGCCAAATCTCGCCCGCCACCAAATCCGATCGGCATCCAAGGTTGAAGAAAAACCTGACATGTGGACCCCATATAACATAAACTCCATCCCACCATTCCAAAAGTTAGGTTAGCAAATAGTGTTAGTTTTTCAAAAGCCAACTTTCGGAAAGCTACTCTTCTAGGGACCAAAAGCCAAAAGCCAACTTTCTGAAAAGTTTGGAAAGCTAAAGCTCAAACAAATAGGACAGTCCAGAGCGAAAACCCTAGGTACTCCTATCTTGGCACAAGGCAAAAGCGAAGGCAAATCAGGCGAGGCAAAGGCACAGATGTTTCAGCTCAGGAAGCAGCACGACAATATTCGCTTCTTCCGATCCCCTAGCGTTGTGCCATATACTAGCTCAGCCCTCAAGATTCCTGGATCCACCACTACCCTTACCTTTATGGTTACACGCATACAAACTCTTATAAGCTTAGAAACTCGACCGATAAATTTTAAGATTGGCAAAGCCATTACATGCACTCGTTACCAGAGAAAAGGACTCTAGGTGAATGAATTCCACCGTAAAAACCTAACCACGTTCACTTGATTTATTTAATCCTCTCTTGTCCCATGTCTCTAAATCTATATATAACACACACTATGAATTTTACTCGGTTTGTTAATTTTTAGAAAGCATATAAGAACTTTAGAAAAAATCTCTAAGGTCCTAAATTTGTCAACTTCACTACACTTTACTAAAGAGTTAGCTCCACCAATTTATCAGGAAATTGCTGAAGCACCTACTTCCAACACCTACTTCCCAATACTAGTAGTTTATTGGGGAAATGGAGACTGATGGAGATGCTCTTAGCTATAGTTTTGGTGGAGTTGATGAGTTTGGGAGGGAGCCCGTAAAAATGACAATCGAGCAACACATGTCCACCATCCTTTTTCTAAAGGCACAAGTTCTTTCCCGCTCGATTGCTGTCCGCTGCGGAGAAGAAGCGGTAAAATCCGACGACGTAGAGATGACACACTAATCTCAAACATTTAAAAACATGTAATATTTTTTTTCAAAGATATACCGCTTGAGTCTAAAGCTACAAACTGAAATTTTTATAGATGATGCACAAGCACAACTGCTGTTTCTTTCTTTTGGAAGCACAAACTGATTTTAGTAGCTACCTCCTGCCATCTAGCTATCATACTGTATCGCATTTACCTGGTTTGATTATGATGAGACTCATCTGCCGTACTTTTCTTACACAGTAACTCGCGTGGTAGAGGTAAGGCCCAGTTTCTTTTATTTTTTTTCTTTGCCCGCTTGCGTGGGATGAGCGGGCCCGTGACGAAAATATCTGCATAGCGGGTGCTTGTCACGCCGGCTCAAGCCTACACAGCTCGCCGCCGCCGCCGCCAACCGCCCGCCCTCCCCCTCCGCCCCTCCCTTCCACGGAGGCAGGCAGCAGCGGCCGCCTCTGGAGGGCCCGGGCCGGAATCAGCGGTTGGCGGACCTCGTCGACAACGTCCTACTACCTGCCGGTAGGGAAATCAAGAAATGCTCTCCCCCATCTATTAATTCCACACCACCATCTCCGTCTGATTAATCTGCTCTTTCTGATAGTTCATCTCGATTCGGGATAAATGAGTAACCTCGCCAACATGTTTGCGGTCCTGAATCTGGACGCCGAGGACGACCGGGAGGAAGCGGAGAAGCCAACATCCAGCAAACCTGAAGCTGATGCTGCTCCCAGAAAGCCTGGTAAGAGCGCCCTTTCCCCCTTTCCCAGCCAGAGGATGATAGCATGCTCCTGACAAGGACTTTATCGAGCATAAGTACGTATAGCTTCGGGGACCTTGCTGCTCTTCATCAAGTTTCGCAATTTGTGAATGAAGTAGTCCATAATGTTACAGAATCCTGATCCTGATCGCTTCACTACATCTGTTTAGCTTCACCATTATTTCGTCAGCGATTAGTGTTTGCCTTAAGCCACCATCCTTCTGGTAGTGATAGGCTAAGCCTTGAGGAGAAATATAATCTGCTTATGAAGTTTGGTATAGAAATTTAATGTAACCAAACCAGTCAAAACAACATCGTCAAATCTGGTTTGAGTTTGAGGAGAATTAGCCGTAGTTATACCCTCACAACTAGTAGTCTCTATCCTGATATATTGGGTCAGTAATGGAATCATGAAAGTCCAAGTGACTCTGTCCTTTAGTTACTAAATAATTTAACAATGTAATACTCTAAATAAACTTCTGCTGTGTTCCACTTTAAATCAGAACTAAAAAGTGTAATTATTTCCTTCTTTTCTAAATGGACTTGCTTTACTGTTCGCTTGATTAGATTCAATAATCAATTCCACTTTTCAGAAAAAAGCAGCCAGAACAAAGAAATGATTGTAAATTATGATGGGGAAAACCTTGCTCCATCATCAAGTGATTACAGGATGCCATTGGTGTGGATAGACTTGGAAATGACTGGTGAGTTTTTCATCCCGTCTTTTATAAAACACATGTTGGCTGGAGGCTGGAGCTTATTTTAGCCGCTTGCTGTGCGGGTCTTGTCACTACTCCCCAAATTCCTGTGAAATGCTACAACACGGATATTCATTTTGTCTCTAATTCTTTATAGGAGAAGAATGATCATTCACCACAGTTGAAATTGTTTGATCCTTGTCAGAGTAGAAGATAATCCCTATTTGCGATGTTTGCAGTACACCTCATGTTTTTTCTTGAATTCAACTGCAAATGTACAAGATCAGAGAATGCTAATGGCATGTGTGCAATGTGCTTGCCTCTTAACAGTGTCAATTACATATTAATTTACTTCATTTCATTTGTGAGAAACTGAGAGTAAAACTGAGCATGTTGCATCCACATATGCTACCATTCTAAAGAAAAAGAAATGACACTTTAGCTGCTGCACTTCTACAACATAGTTGGTACAGAGTCATATTGTTACAATGTATGATATCTACTCTACCTAAACAATCCTCCCTCTGATTCCAAATGTAAGTTGTTTAGGACATTGGCAGTCAATAATATGACACTTTGACTTACAATTTTTTTGGGGTAAAAATATGCTATTTTAAATAGAGAAAGTTAGATACCATAAAAGTATCTAGTTCTATGAACACCATGTGTTGTCAATGCATGTAACTTTTTCTATATTAGTGGTTCAAGTTAAAGAACTTTGACTAAGTGACTAGAATCCTAAAACGACCTACATCTGGAATTGAAGGGAGTATACCAATTACTGATTTCCTTAGTAAGGTGGTATAATTAGCAAAGAAAACAGTTTTTTTTTTATGTTCCCATGTGGACCTTGGCTTGTGGGAATTCACTCATTGTTGCTGCTGCTGTTCTCTATATTGATTTAAAGATACGTCAAAACCATACTTATGCTGCTTCTTTGTAAGCTTCGATTTTACACTATGTTAAAATAATGACTAATGGGCCACAATACTGGTTTTTGATTGTTTAGGTTTGGACATCACTAAAGATCGCATACTGGAGATTGCTTGCATTATAACAGATGGTAAACTTACCAAACGAATAGAGGTTGCTATTGAAACGAAGTATTTCAGTTGGTTTGGATGTTATAATTTTTTTTTTTTTTGGGTGGCACTCAGAAACATCGTTTTGGTTGTATGTAGTTCTTGGTTTTAAGTTTTGGGGTGAGTACCTTAGGATATGATGTCTAATCTGTCTTTAATGCTGATTGGTTGAAGGAGCACAACCTGTAATCCTTAATCAGCAGTCTGATTTGTCTCCTTATCAGCATGCAGAATTATTGTTGACTCATAACAGCTTATACGAAACTAAGCTCATGGCCATTGAACTAGCTCAAACCAGTAAAATTAGATTTCCAGAAAGTCCATCAGGGCTCTATGATTGTTAAACTAATATTTTTCTTACAAAAAGTATTTGATTAAAAGTTTGTGAAAAGGAAAAAAAAGACAATTAGATTATGATGGAATACTATTTAATTTAAGCTATGTGTTTATTTATGGCTATGAATGTAGTGTTGCTTCATCATTTACTTGTTGCCAATCATATGGTTATCTTCTGTTGGCACCTCATCTCCAGGCATATCAACATAGCTAATGTGACATTGTTTTTTTGTAGGGTCCAGATTTGGTTATAAGACAGAGTAAGGAATGCTTGGATGGCATGAATGAATGGTGTCAAGTCCATCATGTGGCAAGTGGTAAATATCTTTCATTCTGAAAGTGGCATGTATATCTGTTGTAAAAATCCATCATGTGGCAAGTGGAATGCTTAAATATGTTGATGTTTCCAATTCAGGACTGGCGGAACAAGTACTAAAGAGTGAGATTTCTGAGCACGATGCAGAGAAACAAGTATGTTACTCTTATCTTTTTGTTAGCTCTATAGTCTGAATTCTCTGAAGGTCTCTATTATTAAATTAGCTTAAACATTAAAGCGTGTTTTGTTGTTTCTATTTTTCACACCATGTTGGTCACTTGAAATCTTTATTGTTTGCTTGGATTGCATGTTATATTGAGTACATTTTTATGTGCCAAAACCTATCCTGGTGCTTGTGCTTTCCTGTGCATATATGCCTGTATGTGCCTATGCAGGAACACTTTTGTGATGCTAATGGTTGTTCTACATTAGTATTTTGAATTTGTGATAATTGAAGGTCCTTTTGCTATTCTCTTTTTATGACCGTCAATATTATGTTCCTGAGAAATATCCTATGCGTGTTCTGATTTCTTCGGTGTTCAACTATCTAATGGTCATCTCCTAACAGGGTTCCTTGTGTTAACTATTTTCAGGTGTTAGAATTTATTAGGAAGTATATAGGTTCTGCAGCTCCATTGATAGCTGGGAATTCTGTCTATATGGATTTACTATTTTTGAAGGTTAGTAAGAGAACAGATTCGGTTATCTTTCTGCTGAATCTTAAATGACCTTATATGATTTGATTTGAGGCGTACTGCAATCCATGGGCACGTGTAAGCTGGGATTTTACTCTGCATTTGGCAGCCTATGTTAACTGTTCCGGTGATATCTGGATTGAGACAATATAGTGCTTTCCATTTTGATGTCATTTTATCAGAAAAGAATGAGGAAATGAAAATCATGCAAGATAAAACTGGGAAAAATAAATAAACATATGCTGAACATTTGAGTTGTCCTAACACTGTCTGATTTTCCATTGCTTGCATATTTATACATCATAAGTGTAGTGGATCTCATTCAGCCTGACTGCCTGAGCACTAATACCACTGTTCACTTAGTCATTCTTTTGAAGATATTTAAGTGTCTCCATTTGATATGCACAAAATTCTGTTGGTTTATTCAATGTCTCTTTGTCAATGAGAATATCAGAGTTTCTATACATGTATATAGCTTATTATTAAGTAGAAGGTGATTCAATTGAGAATATTGTGTACAAAAAATAACGTTTGACAGACAAAGGTGATCTTGTCCAGATAGTGAAATTGATAAAATTATTTGTCTGAGAAGGAATCCTGAAATACCTGACACACTGCCTATCCTGTTATAATGTAGGTCTCATTACAATGCATAGTTTTGTTAGAAAAAGTAGATAATTTTCCACTAGCTTATCCACTAGTCAGTTTCTTACTGTTAGTGCATCGGTATATCCTTTAGTACATAGGATTATAGAATAAGTAGCATCATTTATTTACCGTCCTTTTGCCTGACATTTCTCTCTTTTTTACCCTTCCAGAAGTATATGCCACAACTTGCAGGCATATTCTCTCATGTGATAGTTGATGTGAGCAGTATAACAGCTTTGTGCAGCCGCTGGTTCCCAAAAGGTAACTTTTCTCGTTACTAATACAATATTGCCGAGTTCTCGTTTGCTTCCTATGCTTATCTTTATCAGTCCTATTTCACTTTTGGATTCTTCGCCTAAACTTCCAATCAAGGCTAGCGTTGGTCTAGACTCTAGACTTGATAAGCATGCATGCTTCTTTCAGTAGTCTAGACTTGTTTTTGGGCAAAGTGAGTAAGGATTTCCTTGCCTGAAGGAGAACAAATTGGCTCTTCTCCACTAGAAAGGTTTTTACTTCCTTACATAATCCATTAGGCGATTTACACAATCCAAAAGGCAATAGCAAGGCTACGTAAGGTTGCTGTTTATTTTCTCTGTGGCATGCCAGATTTTGCAAACTGTTTAGTGCACTCCACCCATTTCAAGTCTACTGCTGTCCACAAGATATTAGCATAAAGTGTGCATAATGAAAATATGAAATCATGGGAAATTCAAATTCTGCCACAGGACACTCAAAATGTGTTAATTTTGCTGAAGCGAAGACACCAAAAAAACTAATCTTTTTCTGGACACTAGAAAAGTGTTCATATTTGATGCTAGACACGGAGCGAATGTCTAGCAAAGACCAATATTTTGGTACATCTGCTGGAGGATAAAACCATGTGTAGCAGCAAATATACACAAACTTATAGTTTCCAGCAGCAAAGATCAGTTTTTTTGGGTGCCTTTTAGCAAAATTGACACGTTTTAGGTGTCCAGTAGCGAGTCATATAGTTGAATAAGAATGTTTTATAAATGACTTGAACTTAGTTAAAAACGCTCACTAGTTTAAAATGCAGCGATCAATGTCCTGAAACAAGTCATAATTATCTTCAGCACTTTACTGCAATTTTACTGAAGTATCTTTTATTTGTTTATTTGCATTTAATTTAAGGATAATGTGGTAGCTTCTGGCTTTATATGCCAACTTTTTTTAAAGTAGTGGTTGGCTTTAGTTTGAAACACATCTTGCCCATTTGGAGAGTATAGGTGAGCCTTTGGAACATTGCCAAACAATTGGGTATGTAATATGATTTAGTATAGGTTGGAAGGTTTTCTCTGCTGCTGGGAACCAATGCTTAAATTGGGATGGGTGCTATGGAAGTAAAATAGGAAAAAAAGGAATGAATGGACCAAAAATTCATTGTCCTTTTAGAAGAATTCTGATGCATGAGTAGTATAGTACTGTTCATTAGAGGGTGAAATTGTTTCAAATTAGCATCTCATCTTCAGATCTGCTGCAACTCAATTTTCTACAACATGGTATGAATTGGTGAAGCATCATTGAATAGTGTTGTGATTATAGTACCGTATCCTCTGTTGTTAGCCTAGATAGATGTTGGTATTTTGCACCAAATGTCCAAGGGCATATACTCTTCAATATCATAACCAATAATTCAGTTTTGATTATTATACACAAACACAAAATTCCACATGACATGACGTTGCTGATGTTTGGCTGCATACAGAAAGGAAAGCTGCTCCAAGAAAGGAGAAAAACCATAGAGCGTTGGATGATATCAGAGAAAGCATCAAGGAGCTACAATACTACAAGGAGAACATTTTCAAGTCGCGAAGATCTTAGTAGCTTATGGTGGTGGACCATGAGAACGCATCCCCAGTTAATTATGTCAGAATCGGTGATTTGCTGAGTGTTAGTGCATCGGGAGCTGGTACAAAATTGTCGATAGTTCCATTCTAGGGCCAATTGGAAATTTTAGTTTGGTCCGTATGACATTGATGCACGTATTAAAAGACTATCTGGGACCAAAGATTGTCAATCTGACCATTGTGTAGCTGCATAATGCTGCGCTGGATGTAGGTTGTATCGTCTTGAGCGCTTACTGGTTCGGGATATGAGGCAAATATTGTTAAGGATTGTGGGTAGACCGGTGGATCAGTCACTGTCATCCGTTGTAGAGCCATGTCGCTCCAGCTATGTGATGGTCGGTACAGAAAGTTTGGATTTGTTCGCTGCGATGTCCATTGGAGAAAGAGCTTGTCTTGCTAGATAGCACAATTTACTGAATTTAGTCTAAATTTGATTACCATTTGGTTGACACCCAAATGATCAAAAGTTACACATTGGCAGCTAAATTGGCCATCTTGACTTTTGAATGCCTACGACTCTGTTTATCTTTTAAGTGACTCATTTTTTTGTTACCTTTTTTTTTTGGTGTGATTCGCTGGGCACAAACGCACAATTCTTTGATCCTACGATGGCGGCATTAAATTTTAGATTTAGCTCTACTCGCCTCGCCTCTAGAAGCTTGGAAGATGCTCTTGGTTTGTTGAGACGATAACCGAGTTATTCATCGCAGTTCACATAGACATGGTGCAACAGCAGCTCCGTAGCATAGCTGTCCTCGATCCTTCAGCAAAAAGGAATGCCTGATGATTACACCCAACAGAACGCAACTACCACATAGCTCCATTATAGAAAATGCTGAACATTCAAAATTCTGAATATGAGATCATCCTCAAAACTTGGAATTTGGAAACAAAATTCTTTGACAGTTGCTCTACTGGTGTAATTATTTTTAGGGATGGTACACAGCATAAGGTCCAGCGAAACAAAAAGGCCATCGATAAAGATTTATGACACTCTAGCACCCTGAAGTGATTTGCAGAAAACCGACCCTGCAGAGGTACGCATTGGATGCTCACCGAGAACTGCTACACAGTTATCCGTTGTTTTAAGATGTGGCTGCACAGATTCCCAAATCTTCTTCTTTTGTATCTGAACAAACCAAAATGATGCAATTAGCTGCATTGCACACAATTTATTCCAGCAGTAAGAATCCAATTTCTTAGGGTCTGTTTGGTAGAGCTCCATCTGATTCTAATTCTCAATAGGAGTTATTCTTTGAGAGAAGTGATTCTGTGACTCAAAGTGATTCTCTTTAATTCTCTAGCATAAACTCTTAAAATCAGGATGGAGAATCACATCACAGAATCAGGAGAAGCTACTTTTTTCAAGCTCCCGGTCTCTTAGTTCATTTCAGAGAATCACTTCACAGAATCAGCAGAGAATCACTTCTCTCTGAATCACTGTTTGATGGAGCTCCTGCTAGAATCAGAAGAGAATCAGCTCTGGGAGCTCTGCCAAACGCACCCTTAATAGAATTAATTCCACACAGTGAATATCTTCATGCTAACATTGTTATCTTCAAAGGAATTAATATAAAGTATATTAAGGGAGGGAGAGAAAGTGCCACCACAAACAGTTACTAGAACTATAGAACAGTTCAATAATGCACAAGGACGACCACATGAAATCAAGTGCAAGTATGCATATCTTGTAGAAGCATCAACGCAATTGCCCAGACAAACAACTTAAATCTGTGTTATCAAGAGATACCTGATTTGGCGATGCAGGTTCTGATTGACGATCCTTTTCTTCTTCTGAACCAAACCATACTCTTTCACCAGGAACAGATCCTTCCGGAGGGGTAAGCAGCTCGACATTCTCATGCGAAGCATCAGAAGCTGCCATGAGCATGCCATTTGACTTGATGCCACGCATGTTCCTTGGTTTGAGGTTAGCAAGAACAATCACACTGCTGTCCTGCACGGATCATATGCCGTGGCTTAAGCACCATGAAAAAAGTAATAATTACAAGTTACGTTATAACATTGATGTAACCAAGAAAAACTCTACATGCTCTAATTGCTAGAGCAAGTTAACTTGATCCCCAAATTCGACAAATGTTGAGGGATCAGTCTGAACTTGCGATAATCGAGTTCGAATCTAGCGTGAGCCGTCAGGATTTTTGGGCTAAGTTTTCCATCTCCCCTCTAATGTCCACTCTCAATAATAAGCAACATATATAACAATCAAGCATAAACAGATTCTGTGACGTGGAAGCATTTCGCATCGCATTGTACCTGGAGCTCTTCAATGGGGAGGAAGTTGACGAGGCCGCTGCAGATGGTGCGCGGCTCCGCCTCGCCTACGTCCACCTCCTCGACGTAGAGAGTGTCGGCCTCCGGGTGTCTCCACGCCTTCACCACCCGCCCCACACGGATGTCCAGCAGCCCCGCCAGCTCCTCCACGGTAGGCTCCGCCTTCTCGTCCCCGCCCGGCGCCGCCGGCTTCGCCTCCTCCGCCGCGGTCTGCGTGGGAGGCGGCGCTACGGCGGCGTCCGCCGGCGGAGGCGACGAGGAAGAGCAGCAGAGCGCGAGGTTCCGGGAGGATCTTGCGGCCGCCGACGGCGCCGGCGGGGGAACCAGGAACGAGACGGCGCCGGCGCGGGCCCTCACGGAGGTGAGCGTAGAGGGAGAGGATGGGAGCAGGCGGGCGCAGGAGGCGAACGCCATTCTCGCCGCGGCCAGCATCCCGGAGGCGCGGGTGGGTGCGGTTGGGGCGTCGGCCGCCGTTCTCCGCCGCAGAGAGCGCAGCGGCAGCAAATGGGGAGGAGAGATTTTCTATCGGATGGGTAGGGAGGGGAGGGAAGGATGGGCCTCAGCGCACGCAGCAGCACACAACACAAGGCCCAACTGGCCCGCTGTTTTTTTTTCGTGTTTCCGGTGGAAATTACTTGTAATTAACAAACCATAATTGTAATTAAGGAATATTTTATTGCTTACGGCATCGTGCTACATTCGTGACAGCGTAAAAGATAGCAACCTGTGGCGGGGGAAAATATGACTATAGGAGAATTTCAATGTGTTGCTTGCCAAGAAGAAGAATTGAGTCTGTTTCGACAAAAAAAGAGTCTATGTAACTCATTAGTCGCAGACTAAGAAAATGAGAGAGACTACAGTTGGAATCATGCTTTAGATTGTTGAAGCACTCTCCATAAACTACAAGTAAAACTATGCCTGGAATGTTTCTATTCCATTATCTAAGAAACATGTAAAACTTGGGCATAACACTAATTGTCCCGTAAAAAGAATTCAATGAACTATATAGTCCTCCATACAAGGATGCAATCCGTCAGATTTCTCATAGTTCCAACTGACTAGTATAGTATTTTCACATTTTTAAAATTTAAAAATGCACAATCAATTTTTTTTATCAACTTGTAACACTTGTCTTGATGTATACATGCAGATGCACAACTTGGACTAGTGTTACAGTAATGTGCTAATGGCCTAAAATATGTCCAAAACAGCGAGCGGAACGCCAAAAACTATATACACCGTACAGAAAACAATGGGTCAGCATCTCAGCGACCACCAAGAAACCATCAAGGAAGGAGTTGGTTGACGACGTTGACTCCACGTACAGCCACACCACCAAGTCTTCGGCCTGCACAGCCAGCCAGTGTTGCCTTTTTGAACTAGTCAAACCGATCCAGCTACCAAAACACCGCGTGGGCGTGCAATGTCGCTCAGCTTTTTGATTCGGAGAAGAGGCAGAGGAAGACGGAGACTGGTTGACTGCTAGCCCCAGCGGCCGGGCCAGGCACTTGCCAGCGGCAATTCCGGCGGCCACAGCCGCCCTATGGTGCCCGTGGTCAGGTGAGTTCTTCGCTGTAAGCTCATCTCTGCAACACCCAGCCCCCAGCTTCTTCTGGCCTCACGTCAAGATAACAACTCACTCTTACCTTCTCCATTTTCCTTTCAATTATAGCGGCTGTGCCATGGCTCCTTCCAATCTCCTCCTCTTCCTCCTGCTTGCAACTGCAACTCCGTTGATCACCGGGCAGCCTTTTGACTACCCGACGGCTAACCTCTCCACCCTGTGGACCAACAACAACACCTCCCTCGAGAACAGCGTCACCTATAACGACGGCTCAGTCGTGCGGGCCATTGTCCTCCGGTCACCGAAAACATTCTACGGCCCGTCCTTTGCCGCAGGGTTCTTCTGCGCCACTGCACCCTGCGATTCCGGCACTTTCCTCTTTGCCGTTTTCATCCTCTACACCAACAGCGGTGGCAAGATCACCATGCCAACCAATGGTCTTCCTCAGGTGGTTTGGTCCGCCAACCGACTCCACCCTGTGAAGCAGAATGCCACCGTCGAGCTTAGCGGGGATGGCAACCTGATCCTCCGTGATGCTGATGGCAGTCTTGTCTGGTCGAGCGGCACTGCAGGCAGGTCAATTGCTGGCATGGCGATCACAGAGCTTGGCAACCTGGTGCTGTCTGATCGGAAGAATGCAACAGTGTGGCAGTCGTTTGATCATCCGACTGATGCATTGGTCCCTGGTCAGTCACTGCGGGAAGGCATGAGGCTCACTGCAAATACATCTGCAACAAACTGGACTCAGAATCAGCTGTACATGACTGTTGAACCCAATGGATTGTATGCCTATGTTGAATCCACACCACCACAGCCCTACTTCTCACAATTGGTGAACAAAAACAAGACAGGAAACCATCCAACACAGATTACCTTTATGAATGGCAGCCTCAGCATCTTTGTAGAGTCCATGCAGACAAATTCAGATTCAGGCATCAGATTGCCACCAGCCAAGTCGACCCAGTACATGAGATTTGAATCTGACGGACACCTGAGGCTGTATGAATGGTCCGAATCAAAGTGGGCTGTGGTGGATGATGTCATCAAGATATTTCCTTACAATTACAACTGTGCTTTCCCAACTTTCTGTGGGGAGTACGGGGTATGCGGAGGAGCGCAATGCAGCTGTCCTTTTCAGAGTAACTCTACTTCAAGCTACTTCAAGCTTATCGATGGATGGAAGCCAAATGTTGGTTGCACGCCATTGACACCAATCTCCTGTCAAGAAATGCAACACCATGAGCTCTTGACACTAACTGATGTTTCATACTTTGATACAAGCCACACCATTGTAAATGCAGGAAACAGAGATGCCTGTAAGCAAGCATGCCTGAAAAACTGTTCCTGCAAAGCCGTGATGTTCAGGCATTATGGCGATAACGAGTCCTATGGCGACTGCCAGTGGGTGACGAAGGTCTTCTCCATGCAATCAATACAACCTCAGATTGTTCATTACAACTCCTCTGCTTACCTCAAGGTGCAGCTTAGCCCCTCCCCTCCTGCATCTGCTGCAAACGCAAAGAAGGTTATTATAGGCGCTACAATTGCAAGTATTATTGCTATTGTATTGATTGTCATTGCTGTGACTCTATATGTACGAAGGAGGGCGAAGTATCAAGAGATAGAAGAAGAATTTGATTTTGATCAATTACCGGGCATGCCAATGAGGTTTTCTTATGAAAAGTTGAGAGAATACACTGAAGACTTCAGTAAAAAGCTCGGAGAAGGTGGATTTGGATCAGTTTTTGAAGGAAAACTAGATGAGGAGAGGATTGCAGTAAAACGCTTGGAAAGCGCTAGACAAGGGAAGAAAGAATTCTTTGCAGAGGTTGAGACTATTGGTAGCATTGAGCACATTAATCTTGTCAGACTGGTAGGATTCTGTGCAGAGAAATCACATAGACTTCTAGTATATGAATATATGCCTAGAGGTTCCCTTGATCGGTGGATCTATTATCGCCATAATAATGCACCTCTTGATTGGGGTACCAGATGTAGGATCATTCTGGATATTGCCAAGGGGCTATGCTATCTTCATGAGGAGTGCCGGCGGAAAATTGCTCATTTGGACATCAAACCACAAAACATTCTCTTAGATGAGAACTTCAATGCTAAATTGGCTGATTTTGGACTATCCAAGCTAATAGATAGGGATCAAAGCAAGGTAATGACTGTGATGAGAGGCACACCTGGGTATCTGGCACCTGAATGGTTAACATCACAAATCACTGAAAAAGTTGATATCTACAGCTTTGGGGTCGTTGTAATGGAAGTGATATGTGGAAGAAAAAATATCGATAATTCTCAGCCTGAGGAAAGCATCCAGCTGATCAAGTTGTTACAAGAAAAGGCTCAAAACAACCAGCTGATTGATATGATTGACAAGCAAAGTGATGACATGGTTGTACACCAGGAGGAAGTTATTCAAATGATGAAGCTTGCAATGTGGTGCTTGCAAAATGATAGCAGTCGAAGACCTTTGATGTCAACGGTGGTCAAGGTACTGGAAGGTACAATGACTGTAGAAGCTTGCATAGATTACAGTTTCTTCAGTGCAGATCCAGTATTGTCTATTGAAGGTAAGAATTCAATATATTCAGCTCCACCACCAGCATCAGTCTTATCTGGTCCAAGATGAAATGTGTCGGTAATGAGCAGAAAAAAATCCATATTACACACTTGGGCTTTGTAATTGCTTTTTTACCTTATCTTATTTATAATTTGGATGTATGTTTTAGAGGACATCAGAAGAATAACTTTAATGCAAGATATATGTTACATTTTCCAGTGAAGCTGTAACTCTACAACTGGAAAACAAAGGCATTGAACGTTCCATTTTCTATAATTTCAGAAATTCACATATAAATTTGAACTTGCATGATAAGTAATCAGTGAAAAATAGTAATGCAAATATGCATTGTAGCTACCATGGTAAAAGTGTAGAACTGTACTTACATGAGCAGTATATTACTGTATCCAATAAATCTTCTCTAGGGAAGAAGTTGCCTCGTATAACTTGAGGTCCAGATTTCTTCCATAAGCACAATCTTTAGCATAACCGTAAAACAAATTATATTAGTCCCCAGTGGTAGTGTCAAACTGGCAATGACATTTTAGCATGTATGGCGCACTTGATTTTATTAGTTTCTGTTAGCAAGCACGCAAATGCAGCACTGGCAAAGCACCCCATTGGCCTATGGACTATCCAGCTTCCTCTGAGATGATCATCTAATTGGTGAATGAAGTCACTTCCTCAGAGCAAGGTACTTTATAACCATAATTTGTGCGTTTAGGTGGTCATCAGGTTGGGACCACTTAATCGTCCACAGAAATGCCAGAATGCCGAATCTTCATAGCTATAACAAATACTAGCAGACCAGATTGACACCTCGGTGATAATTCAAGGAGCCAGCAATCATAGAAATTTGGGCACCACCAGCAATTTGCGCAGAGGTCTGTTGGGGTTCAACGCAACACCGCAAAGCTAAGCCCAACAACCACGCTAGCCTGTGAATTCAACTTGGCAGTTTCAAGGCTCATCCTCGCATTGCTTGCTTAGTCACCCACCACAATGGAAAGCAAACGCCCGCTCAACCTGCAACCTGAAAAGTTCAAACAACTCCAATGAGGACTAACAAGCATTTCGTCGAACACCTTCCGGGCGGCGGTGCGTGGCTGGCACGGCGTGGTGCGTCACACATAGGTGGAAGAGAAACAGAGTAGCTGACCGGAGTGCTCTAGGCCGGAGGGAGCGTTGTTCGGCGGACCAACCCTGCAGCTGCAAGGGTCACCGGGACGTGGTGGCATGGTCGATTCGGGGGGTGGGTCGGCGGGGTGCCGGGGTTCTTGTTGGCCGCCGGTGTCTGCGGCTTGTCTCGATTGCATTTTCGGTTATTCCATAAGACGCCATCCTCGGTCAATACCATTTGATATCCTAATATACAGGGACAGAAATTAGTTAGTACTCTCCAAAATATCGGTCATTTTAAATTTTCTAAATATATAAATTTTGCTACATTTTGGAACAAAGGGAGTAACTACTAACTACACATAATAAAATGATTGTTAGATATCACACAACTCCTGTCGTTTAAAATTATAAATCATTTTACCTTTATCTTAAGTTAAACTTATTCAACTTTGACCAAGTAAAAAAAATGCACAAATATACACTCTAAAATATATATATATATATCTTGATAGTGCATTTATTAGATACTGTAGATATCAATTTATTTTTCTAGAAACTTGATACAAATTATAAAATCCAACCATCTAGATTCTACCTTACTATTCTAAGAGTATAGACACAATCAACTCTCCGCCACCTTATAATCCAGAGATCCCAAAACAGGTAGAGCCTAGCTATTTTCAGAACATGTTTGGGAGTGTTTTTGAGCATTCGGTTCCGGAACGAAAAATGATGCAAAACGGGTGAATTTCGGCACCTGTATATTGTTTCTCTACCAGCTTTCTTGCATGGAGATCCTTTAAAAAATTATATTTCCTGAGATTCTTTTTTTAACAGCTGGACTCTTATGCACCACACATAATTAAAAAACCCCAATATCCGGCATGCTAAATTGTGGCACATGTTTAATGCATTGTTTGTGTGGAAAAATGTGATATTCAGGCTTAGAACCAAATATGACAAACTTTAAACGTGTTAAACAGCCTTAAACTAGGTAGCAAACTGGCCCAAGCTAGGTCAGTCATACAAGAGGCTGAGAAAATTCATCAACAAATCGCCATATAGGGCATCTTATAGGTGACAGTTTTATTAAATTAGGTGGCACATATATCTTTGCTGACAAACATCATGTGCCAAAGTCCCATAATAGCGCTAGCCCCTCCTCCCCCAAATCATTTCAAGATGGTAGCTCCATCCCAAATACACCACAACATTTTGCGGGCGGGTTGAAAAAGGACCCGGTTCATTTCAGGTCGAAAATTCGTGCCAACGTTCATCCCATGGGCGTTGTCGGGTCAGCTGGCTCAGGCTGCCCATTCTTTTTTTTTTTATAAAAAATAAATTAAATTAATTGTTTGGGTGTTGGGGGTGGCTCGGGCTGGTCCAAATTTTTTCGGGCTTGGTTTTCGCTGACCACGCCCGGCCCGACAGTGAGCGTGGGCGGGCCAAAAACCCATCGCTCGGGCTAGGCCCGTGGGCTAGGCCGGGCTTAAAATTCTCAGTTCTAATCCCAAATCAGCTATCACACCCACATCCTGCCATGTTTTCCCCGCAAAATCATGCCCGTCTCAACTAGTTATAATGACCTTTGTGACGAGGTCAAGCACGCTGTGTGGATGTCGACCTCAGTGGAGGGCTGGAGGCGTCAAGCACAATGGGCAGCAAGGATTGGTCCACAGCTATGGTGGAAGCGCGTACTGCCGGCATGCTTGCACAAGCATGAAGAAGATAGATTGGACAAGCACTTGTTGCTCCTCCAAAATATGAGCCACTTCATACTGTTTCTGAGCAACAAGTAAGAACTCTTTGTTTTCTCACTGCTCTCACCATCACTTGTTTCCTGCTTCCTGAGAGCACCTGAGTTTGGTTGATTAATCTTGTCGTGGTACATTTTGTTAATTTCCTATCCAATTTAATGATTTAGTGAAAGAATACTAATCTATGGCATGACCTCGAGGTAAAATGTAGTGCCAATTTAGCAAAAGATGTAGTTACATAGAATGATAAAATGATAATGGTGTTACTTTAACATGTTCTTTCTTGAAACTGGTGTTACTTTAACATGTTCTTTCTTGAAACAATGTTGTAAGTTATGATCATTCATTAGGCGAATAAGCACAATTTCCTTTTTTTCTTGTTGCGATTATCGTAAGAGTTGAGAACACCTTTAAAGAAACACAAGATAAGGAGAGATAGGTATAGTAATATGTTAGAATTTGAAAGAATATGCTAGAATTTGAAAGTACAAGATACAAGTCTGAGATGTAATCCTTATATTACTAGGCTGAAATTGTTCAAGCAATCATGGCTTAACCAATACCAGATTGGCAGGAACCAAAGTCCGGTGTTGAAGTTGGTTCTGTAGTCAGCCTCCAAGAAGAGCTCAAGAGGCGTGTTTCCTTAGAAGAGCTACGAACTTGAGATTAGGGAATAAGGAGCAGCATAACTTCGACAACAAATTGTTGATTATCAGCAAACTTGGATACCCTAAAGACCAATTGTTGATCAACGGCAACAGTTGGATAATTTGAAGAAGCAGGCACAAGAATAATAAACAACACTGAAAATAAGTTTTATGAGATTCATAGTTTGGAAAAGTTGTATACTGATGCTAACCTTCAGTCAGGCTTCAATTCTATAACCCAAAAAGTTTCAAGCATATGCTCATATCATGCCTATAGCTTTATTCAGCTTGTTCTTTGCGTGTAGGAAGTTGTAATTTGTGATGAACAATATATGGTAGCATTTGGTTTGAGGAGATGGTATTTGATAATGACCAATACGAACTATATGCTTGGCTATCTATTTTTATTTGTATCTGTGTAATAGGACAATAAAATGCACTACCTATTGAAATGGGCTTCACCCAAAAATAATTTGTATGTAATATAAAGGATTACAATTTATTCACTTGGCCTACGTACAATTGGGCCCAAAATAGTTCTGCTAAACATAAATTGTGCCAAAAGGGCCCAACCCAAGATGGGGAAAGATAGGCTGGGCCAAACAAAAATTAAGCCTATAAATATTTTATGATGAAATAATTCGTCACAACTATCATGTTAGATTTTCTCATTCACAATATGATTAAAGATGATTAATTAGTGATGAGCATTATTCATCTTCTGAGAGTTAAAAAAATCATGGTTTGTGACAAATATTGCGTGATATATAATGCAAACGAATTCCACTAGTCAAGGGTATTCTTGTAGTGTAGTTACGCCTATCATGTATTTCTATTCGACGTCGATTTGATGATTAGTGCTCATTCTATTTTTTGTGACATGAACTCTCATGAAAGTAGCATTTTACCCTTGGCTCATCAGCAGTATTTTTGTGGCAGCATGCATGTATCTTCCCAGTTGCCTTTAATACAAGGATTCGAAAAAGTTAACTTTCGTTAAGGGTTATTGACAGCTAGGAAATTTTTCTGTGATGCACTTTCCCTGGTGTTGTTATGAAACAAGATCCTGTCGGTCGACAATTTCATGACGGTGGGACGTCATTGATCATTTTCGCGGCAGTTTTAGCTATTTTCTTGAGAGTTTTGAACTCCAACACATTTCTACTATCCTGCGGTTTTTGCAGTTGTGGATGAAGGCTTTGACGGCTACACCGGCCACCAACAATTGGGAATTTGGTCCATTAGTTCCCCCGGCCGCCAAGGTGAGCTTTGTGTCTCGATCGAGTTACACTCCTGAAAAAACGGTTTGCAGGGGCGGTTGAAATAGCATTTTCAGGGCGGGCGCGCTACCCGCTCCTGACTTTCGCAGCTACAAATAGTTGTTTGCATGAGCGGGTAAAAGGTCCGCCCTCATCACCCGCCCCTGCAAAATATTTTCACCTACCCTTGGAAATGTCGTTTTTGCCAAAATTTTATACCAATTTCGTGCTAAATTTTTAAAATTTGGTTCTCAATCAACCCATTCAGATCCAACACTCAAAGAACACTGTATATGCAATATAATATATATAACCAGTTCCTATATCAATAAGGAAAGAGTAGGGGTACATCCACGCCACAATACAATATAACCAGTTCTGACAAAAGTGCAAGAGTTCGTACATCATTACTTAAGGTCTTAGAGAGAACAAGTTCAAATCCATAAGAAAAGGGTAGGGGTACATCCATGCATGTTACATATTTCATACTACTCTAGCTCCCTTTCTTAAATATGGAACATAGTTAAGATCTCGAATCGTCCAGCCTAGAACTTCATAAAAAAAGTTAGAGCATGGATAAGTGCACTCTCCTTTGGTTCAGATGTACAGTCACATAAACTACCATAAATTTCGAACAATGGAGAGGTCAACTAATGTGTGAGATGAGCCTGGAACTTCCAATCTCTGGTGAATATCGGGTTTCCACCCATGTAAGTCAAATCCAACACATTCAAGACTTGAGCTAGAATCACACGAAAGTTCATTGCCACATTGGTAGTACCAAAGAGATCCTAAAAGATGATAATAACATGACAAAAGTTAAAAGATGTAACATAACTAAAGTTAAAAGAATGTTCCATACCATATCATGTTGATTAAGCCGACAAAGCCTCTCAGGAGTGACAATCACATTGCTTTATCCCTCCTCGAGCTGCTTTATTCGAAAATATGACAAGTCTGGCATAAAGTAACCATGATCTTTAAGCTGCTCTAGGCAGGCCTTCACGGCGGTCTTCTCAAAAGTTATCCTATTTGGTGCTATTTGACCCCATGCAGCAATTGAAACCATCAGGATGGCATCTCCTGGTGACATCGATGTGAAATCTGTTTCTCGAGCAGGTACATGAAAAGAGATATGTACACTTTGAAAATGAAGTTCACCAACAATCTCAGTTTGCACTAAAGGAGAAGTACCACCTATATCTTCGACAACATCTTTGAGCCATCTAATAAGATTGATAAGCTACATTGTATGTAAGTAAATTTAGAAATTATTCATGTGTAGTAAAAAATCAATTACAAGAAGGAAAGAATATTACTATGTTTGGAACTGATCCTTTGCTTTGATCGCCTTGTGGCAAGTCAAAGATGCTAGTAGGGAAGTGAATTCCTGGACGACGAGACACTAGCTCCTCAAACATGTAGTCTCCACGGCTGCCACCACCACGGCAGCCACCTCTACTTCCGCCGCCACCACGGCGAAAAGAACTTCTACTTGCCATAGTTAGCCCAAACTATCCAAATAAAATTGTAATAAGACACATTATTCCACCAAGTTCAATAGTAATTACACCGTAAAACATCATAATTCACGAAATGCTAAGAATAAAAAATTACCCAAAATAATGGAAGAAATTTACAATTGTTGGTTTAGATCACATGTACGTTGCGATAACTAATGAAAATATATTGTTGGAGTATAAGTAAATTGTCTACCTTTTCCTATCAGCTTAAGCTTTTGGGTTGAAATGATTGGTGCATGCAACTCAATATGGTATCAGGACCAAAGGTCTCGAGTTCGAATCCTGGCGGGCACGATTAAATAAAAAAATTGCAGCCCACTCCAATTTCCACATGCGGCCTAAGGGAGCCTGCACGTGAGGGGGAGTGTTGGAGTATAAGTGAATTGCCTACCTTTCCCTACCAGCTTAAGCTTTTGGGATGAACTAGTTGGTGCATGCAACTCAATACATATTTATTATCATATTGCAATTGCATGGAATAAAAATGGAGAAAGGTAACAATCTTAAATTTCTACCACAATCCCTATCATATAACATTTATATCATTGAGCAAAAAATGATATATATGATAACATTTATATCCTCAATGAATTTACTTGAAATAAAATGAAAAAAAAGAAAAATAAAAACCAACCGTCGGAGAGGAGGCGGCCCGGTGGGGAGGAGGTGGCGCTCGGGGAGGAGGCTGCCCGACCCTAGCGGTGGCGGCGGCATGGTGGGGCACCGCGGGAGGTGGGGAGGAGGCGCGACCCGTGCTGGGGCCTAGCGGTGGAGAGGCGGCGCAGGGAGAAGCCGCTACGGGAAAGGCGGCATGGGGGAGGGTAGGAGGCGCGGCGTTGCGGCTTGGCGGTGGAGGCAGCACGGGCAGGTGCTGCGGTGGTAGAGTTCGCGCGGGAAGGGAGCGGCACCAGAGCGGGGAAGGGAAGGGGAAATTTTGGCAGCCTGACAGCGTCCTGCGGGCTTCTCCAAAAATTTGGCCAAGTCCTCGTGGGAGTCACAATATATAGGGTGGTATTAGCACACCCGTCCCTGGAAATCATTTCTCCATTTTTGTTTTTTCTAAAATATATTTTTGAGCTCTGAAATGATCTTAAATGCAAAAGTTGTTAACTACAAAGTTTAATGTCTCATTGAGCTCTACAATTTTGGTATAAAGTTTGTATTCATCCGAGATGACATGAAAAGTTTGTATTCAAAAAATACATCCACTAAACACATTAACATGTACTCACACATATGCTCATTTATTTAAATATAATCATATACATTTAGACCTCGTTGAGTGTTACAATTTTCGTATAGTGCTTATCTATAACCGAAGTCCTTTGAAGAATTTAAAATTTGTAGATTTCAAAACTAGAGAATTTATAATAACATTTTCAAGTATTAAACAATCTCAAATGAAAAACATGCCAACTTCAAAAGTGTTAGGTAATTGATTTAGTTACATGATATAATTGATTCAAACTATATGAGGTAATTGATTCAAACTACATATTACATGAGATAAATTGACTCAAACTAGCTATATATTATGCTGTAATAATTCTTGATTATCCGTCCTTGCGTGCTCAGAGCATTTCATCTTTCTTTATGCTTCTTCTAAAATCATCATCTTTTGGGGTAGGTCTATGAAGAGATTCATTTCATTGTACTGATTATATTCTTATTTTTCAGAGACTACAATGTGTTTTGTCTTTTTTGCAGGATCAATAACATACATAACCTGGACGACCTGCGAAGCAAGTACCTAAGGGTCATCTTTGTAATCAACATTGTTGAAGTCAACAATTGTGAGCCTATAGCCGTCCACTTGGTTTTGGAAGCAACCAAGCTAAGATATATAGCAGATCATTGAAACTACCGTCGAACCAGCCGTGCTTAGCCTTTAAAATCAATAGCTCAAGTATGAAACGAAGCACGGTCCAGTATTTTGGACATCCCTTTGAACGCTCGTACACATGCTCCTCCGCTAATTTCTTCACCATCTCAAAGTTTGCTAACCCCTTTGCGCTTCCAATCAATAGTTCTGCTTGGTGTGACATAACAACTGGCTTAGGAAATCACTGTTGTCGTCAAGTTCGTCGTCACCACTACTATCATAACTACCATTGTCATCACCACCACCATCGCCTCCCTCGACAACACCATCATCACCATCGGAGCCACCACCATCATCATCCCCTCCACCCTCATCAAAAGAATCGTAAGCATCAAACATTTTTTCAAACTCGACATCTTCCATGATTTCGTCGAGCGGATTCTGAGGGGGTGCTTTCTCATCATGATATGTCCAGATCATGTAGTCTTCAATGAAACCTCAAACCATCACATGTGATCTTATTGTAGTTATCTCGTTAAATATTCACATGTTATTGCAGGTTTTGCATGGACAAGCCACCATCTTTATCTTCTCGACCATTGCATTATTCTCCATAGCTTTAATGAATTTGTTAAGTTCTCCATGGGAATAGGCATCTGTTCTTCGTCCTTGGTACATCATGTCCTACCCATCTCTCTGAACAGAAAAAAATTACACAAAATGAAAATATCATCCATGTTAACTTGTTTTATCCTAATAAAAACAATATATACATATAATTACACACATGTACTATTTCCTAATGAAAATATCATCCATGTTAACTTGATTAAAAATATCATAAATGTTAAACAAACAAGTACTAAATATATAATTACACATGTAGTATTTTCTAATAAACAAATGAAAATATAGAAATCTTGGAAAAAATGAAAAACAATTATTCATCATCCATGTCAACTTGTTTTGTCCCACAAAATCTTGGAAAAAATGAAAATTACATCATGCATGTGTCAATATAGGAAAAACAAATCTTCTTCTCTCTCCTCCATGGTTATCTAGTAAATTTATCATTCATGAATAAGGCTAAAACATCAAAGTTGAGTACAAATGATTATATAATCTTGTTCTCCTACCTAAATAACCTAACTTCATACAAAAGTTTGAGGTAAATGGAACTTCAAATGGCTAATCCAGACCTTGGAGATTTAGATCTGTCTAGAGGTATATGGAACTACATTTGAGCCTAAAACCTATGCAATAAGGTTCAAAAAGACAAGGAATTAGCATCAACTTACCTCTTATAAGCTCCAAATCCAAGGAAACAAAGTTGTGTTGACGCAAAAACTAGACTTCAGGCTTCTACGTTGAACAACATGGAGGACCTGGGAGATCTACTTAACTTCAGTGCAGGCTCCAAATTGGCTCGCGAGTGGTGCAAGGCGTGCTAGTCAATTTGACCTGAAAATTGATAAGGTAAACATTAAATTGTTGAGCTGATCAGTGACGAAGCCTTTCAAACTTATGGGTAGGTGTTCTTGGAATAAACACCACAACAGACAGGTATTCAATGTAATCCTGCAGTGTGAATAAATAAAGTATTAATGGCATGTGCCATCAGCTATATGAGCTGATGGGCTAAGATGAAGCAATGTAAAACAAAAGCCATAAAGGGAGCCCTTACTAACCATGCGCACATCAGATAGACTAATAGATCTAGTCAATGTCTTGATAAGTATAATTGAACTTAAACAAGGTAACATGAATGAGAGGGTATTGACATCAATCTATTAACCTAAAAGATTAGAACACAACAATAAGGACCTCTTGCCTACCACTTACAAGATGATTAAGCTAACAGATCTAATCAATATCATGATAAGTGTATTGAACTTAGACAAGGTAACACAAATGAGAGCACATTAACTTTGACCCATTAACTTAACAGATAGGCTTGCGACAGCAAGACCTCGTATGTGTACCTATCGGCTCAATGATGTCATCACGCTTTTGTAAGATATAGATGATACTCAGTCGATGCATCGGCTCTCGACAGTAGCGTTATGATGTTAAGCATTCGATGGCTAGCAATACGAGGGTGTTGACGGCTGCTAGCACACCAAGTTGTGAATCACAAGCGTACGGATCAGTTGTAGCTCTTCTGTCAAAGTATTCCCCCAAGGTTTATCAATCTGTGGAACTTATAGCAAAAGATCTATTTCAACTAGCAATGTTAGTATTAACTTGGTGTTTGTAAGAGATTAGATCCATTTTACTAAGCATGTATGGACAAATAATAGATAGAGAAACCTAGACTATGCATATGTTGTAATTCTGAGCATGGATAGCAAAGCAACACATATATGATCTTAGTAAAAAGTATCTTTAAATCCACACGTCTGGTCTGGATCCCAAAACCCCCACCTTACACAAGAAAGATCTTGTCATGATCACCTCTATCAGCGCAAGCAGGTTAAGGGCATGATCATAAGAACATGTCATACTCATCGGTAGATCAAGAATGCAAATCTGATCACCACGACCACAAAAACACCCTAGGCATCTATCATCGATTCATAGATTGAAAAGCAAGCAAACCCGATAAGGCATAAAACCATCAAAGGAGATACATCTATTACTTTACCATGAATGATTGTACATCACAAGATCACCACCGAGATCCTACCTTGATCTTGATGACCCCTAGCTCCTGAACTCCACTGTGATCTTCCTCGCAGGGTGATCACGCCGGCAAAGGTCCGCCTACGCTAACCTCCGACAACTGCATGGCCCTCGACTCTCCGGAGAGGTGTCCCTCAAACTCTTTCTGCTTCTCTGCTGCTTCACGTTGAGTACATCATCTTGAATATAGGGCTCGTTGGATTTTTCATGCTATTTATAGTCCAGAAAGTGCGTGACAAAAATTGGATGGCGAGGGGGCAAAGGAGACCCCCAGGCCGATCGGCTCGGGCCTTCCTTTTGGCCCCTCGCATCTTGCTTTATCTCCAAGTCTCCTCCAGTGCTTTGAAGTCCTATTTTCACATGCATGTGGGCTTGTCACGTCGGTTGCTTCGGGATGAGATTGATCTTCAATGACTTTCCAAATCTTCGCTTGATCTTTTTTTATTCCTCTTTGATCTTGATGTGATCCTTGCTGATAGGAACCCGCTAGGGTTGATTCCCGATATTTCGATGAGAGGGCATGGGATAACTCGATTGGTGGATGGAGATGACGTTCACGGCCCAACTACAGCCTTCCAAGGATGCTGCGCCTTAGCAACTGATACACCACCTCCAATGGCTGCCACTATCTTGTGGAGCGCATCACCCGGCTACTAGGGCACTCGTCCTGCAAGCAATTGAACGAACTAGCAAGAACAAGTATAACAAGTACTGAATTTACTAGATGAAGATGAAGGTTTCAAACTCAATCTCAACAATGATGAGGTTCCGAAGACAACAAGACAGATGGTTGATCCAGCACGCAAGCTTACAAGCAAGTAGCAAAAGCTAAACTTAATCTAAACAAAACCCAATCTGTTTATGGCGTCTCTAATCCTTATTAATACCTAGGAGGATGACTAGGAGGGTCCTGGTGTCATGCTCTAACCCTCGGACACGTCCTTATTGGACCCGACTTGATACAAGGCCCATCAGGCTAAAATAAGGAGACACAACACCTTTGACAGAAAAAACCTCTTGGTAGTAATTTGATCATTGCGACCGACTCAGGAATGATATTGTAACGCCCGTAAAAATCTACCAAATTAAATCACTCGTTAAAAATGTATTCCAAAATTTTTTCCGACCGTTGAGCTCCCGAAAAATCCCTTCCTTCCCGTCGGACCCACCGTCCCGGCACCCGATGTCGTCAACCCTCTTTTTTCGTTCCCCGCAAATTTCGCCACGTGCCGGACGGAAGACCGCCGCGTGTGCCCGCAACCATTTCCGCAATCACCGCCATCTATTTCTTTTTCCTTCTTTCCCTTCTTTTCCTTCTTTCTTTTTCTTTCTTTGTCCTTCTCTTTCTTTTCTTCCTTTTTCCTTCTCGCACCAGCAGCACCTTAATCTTTTCCTACGCATGCATGCATGCTTCTCGCACCAGCAGCACCTTATTTTTCTTCCTACACATGCATGCACCAGCAGCACCTTATTGTTTTCCTACGCATGCATGCTTGCATGCATGCACCATTTTTTTTACTTTTCCCTTGGAACCTGGTGCTGGCCGCATGCACCGCTTAGCTCCGCATGCAGGCTTCTCTCTCCTTTTACTGGCCGAGTGCTTGCTTCTCCTTGGCACACGTGCCTGCACGTGGCCCTGCCTGGTCCCTGCATGCAGCGTTCCTGGCTCCCACGCGCACAACACTTATCCTCCACCGCGGACAGCACTGCACCTGGCGTCGGGCCCTGTGCGCCTGCCCGCTCAGTCACCTTCGGCGCGAGGCCTCGGTCCCACCAGCGCACGCACCAGCGCACGTACCAGCGCTAGCGCGCCCCTAGCCCCCTGCACGCGCCCGCTCGTCCAAGCGCCCGCGCAGGCTCCTGCCGCCGCTCCACCATAGCACGCCGCTTGCCCGCACCAGGCCGCCCGCACTCCGCTCGCCGCCCTGCGCCAGGCCGCCGCTCGCCACACGCGCCCGCCCGAGCGCATGCGCTAGCGCGCCTGCTCGCCCCGCGCCCGCCCGCTTGCTAGTGCCCGCCTGCGCACCGCACACCCGGCCTTTGGCGCCTAGCGCATTGCCGCACGCGCCACGTCGCCGGCTGCCGGTCGCCGTCGTCCCACCGCACGTCACGCCGGCCATCACCTCGGTGGACTCCCTGTGCTCCTCGTCGACTGAGCCACCACACCATCCACAAGGACGTCCACTCCGGCACGCCACCGGCTGGAAGTCCGTCCGCCATCATCACCTCCGACCTCCGCCCGCTCCTTCGGGAGTTGTACGGTTTCTGAACTATCTGTTGAATAAATGTGTTATCAGCCTCCTGGGATTGATAATTGGATCACATTTAGTCTCTACTTATGTGGGGACGCTTCAGGTGGTGTCAGAGCCGTCGTTGGCCGTAGGACGTAACCATTAGGACCGGAAAAGCGTTTTTGACCAAATTAAATGATTTACAAAATTTCTTACTTCCTCTGCTCAATTGCAAAACTGATTTACACCCCGATTCTTTCCAGATGGCCGAAGAAGGTTGGATCAACAGCCATTGCCTGGAGGAGCCCGGTTTTCCCAGGTTGTTGTTCGCCTGCATGGACCGCCTCGGGATTTACGAGCGTCCGGCGTACTCTAGCCGGGAGTATGAAGACCGTGGGACTCTCCGGTGCGAGATGACCATCTATGTGGGCAGGAGCAGCCGCTTCCCCGACATTCAGCCCTGGAATGTGTCTGCCACTAGTTTCCGGCGGAAAGACACTTACCAGGCGGCAGCTCGGAAAGCCCTTCGCTACCTGTGCCAAATTTATGAGAGACACATCGGACGCACACCGATGAGGTTTTACCCGCCTGTCAAGAAGAACCGCCCGGTTTGGCTGGCCCGGGTGAGGACCTTGGAAGGACGTGGACAGCGTGAGGATGACCCCACCGTGCTCCATATGGCTGCCTATCTCCTCACTTTGGATGAACTCTGCGATGAGCAGGCCGCCCATTTGAAGCAGCAGATCCATAGAGCCAAGGACGCCGAGGTTATGGTGAGGAGACTCCAGGTGAGATTGGCAGCAGCTGAGGCACGAGCCGCGGCCGCCCAAAGCAATGAGGCCCTCGCCATCGAGGCCCTCAAAGAGGCCGAGGACCAGCACGTGCGGGCATTGAAGGAAGTCCACCACTCGAACCGCACGAGAAGGAAAATGCGGGTCGTGGAGGACGACGAGGCCCCAGTTTTGGATGGAGTCCCTGTTGCCTAGGGGTCCGGGAAGCGGAAGAGCCCCGATGCCCCACCAGCACCACCGCCTTCGAAAAGGGACTCTGAGGTGGCCAATGGAGAAGCCTCGGAACCCCCTCCCGTAGGTGGGACCCTAAGGGACGAGGTGCTGGCCCTCCTTATTTCGCCAGAAGACCACTCCGCGCAGTGTGCAGATTCGTCCCGCGAGTAGAGTGCCCCACCTAGAGTTGTACTCCAGAAGCTGTCCCGAGTCTAGATTTGTACCCCCAGTTGTGTTGTTGTACCGTTCGTGTAGTGCGTGTTTTGACCCTACCCCAAGTGTTGTAACCGCCCCGGCAAAATAATAAAATCATTTGTGCTTGTTGTTTGTTAGTCTGTGTGCTTGTCGACAGGAGGTGGATTCTGTCTCTTCGAAAATTCGAATTAATTAACTAAACATCACCTTAATATCCAAACCCAAGTCTCATGAAAGTTCACTCAATCTGCAGATGCCTCCCAAGCGTGCCACCAGGACCTCCCCGAGTCAAGCACGTGCCACTCCTAGTGCAGAAAGGCAGCTGGAACGGCAGGGACCCCCACCAGTAGTGCACCATGAGGAGCAAGAGGTGAACCAGCCCGAGGGCAGGGGGGAGAGTCAAGTGGGAGCACAGGAGCCACCGCCCCCACCGGTCATTGATTTGGTACAAGTCATGAACAACCAGACCCTTCTGCTGGAAGCTTTGGCCAATGCCATCACTCGCCAAAGGCCCCGCGGACAAGGCATGAATGAGAAACTGACAGACTTCCTCCGGACCAAGCCACCCACTTTTGGCGGGTCCATCAACCCCCTGGACGCAGATGACTGGCTGCGGGTCATCCAAAGGAAGCTGGAGCCATTCGGCTGTGAGAGCAGGGACAAGGTTCTCCTGGCTGCTCATCAGCTCACTGGGACTGCTTTAGCTTGGTGGGAGAACTACTGCACTGCCGCCCAGGATGCCTCCACTATCACCTGGGATGAGTTCATGACAGAGTTCCACCGCTATCACATTCCTGCGGCTACCATGAAGCACAAGGCGGATGAATTCCGTGAACTGCGCCAAGGCAACAAGTCCGTGGAAGAGTACACCTATCAGTTCATGGAGCTAGCCCGCTATGCTCCAGAAGAAGTAGACAAGGATGAGAATAAGCAAGACATGTTCAAGAAGGGTTTGTTTGCAGAACTGAGGACCCTGCTTACTCCTCAGATCTACCCCGATTTCAACACTCTGATGAACATGGCCATTCTGACTGAGAGAGCCAAGACAGATGAAAGGAGGGACAACAAGCGTCGGTTCCTGGATAGCAAGGCCCACCAGCAGGACAGGTTCCAGAAACCAAGGAGCTTTGGTCACCCCATGCCCAGGTCCCAAGCCCCCATGCAGTACCGGACCCAGTCTCAAGCCTCCGGTTCCCATCAGACCAATGCCCCATTCAGAAGCCAGAACCATATCAAGGCCCCACAGAACAGCGCCAGTCAAGTCACCAACAACGGCAGGGCATGCTTCAACTGCCGTGAGCCAGGGCATTTCATTGCCAACTGCCCCTACGCCAACAAGCCAGCTGCATCGGCCTTCTCCAACGCAGTGACTGGGCCAAGGGCAGCAGTGTCAGGAGCCAACCGTATTCCCGTCCGTAGCAACAACAACCCCGGCAACAACAACAACAGCCAGCAGATGAGGCAGCCCCAGCAGTCGTTCGGACGAGCCCGCATCAACCACATCAGCGCACAAGAGGCTCAGGAAGCTCAGGGGGTGGTACTCGGTGAGTTTCTAGTCAGCTCAGTCTTGGCAACAATACTCTTCGATTCTGGAGCATCACATTCATTTATATCATCAAGTTTTGTGGATAAGCACCACATACCTACGGTACTACTAAAGGTACCCCTAATAACCCGGACGCCTGGAGCCGACATCTAGTGTCGACTAGGTTGTTCCCGGGTAAGGATCAATTTAAGTGGGGTAGAATTCCTAGCAAACTTAGTTGTACTTGAGTCTAAGGGGATAGATGTGATCCTTGGGATGGATTGGCTGAGCCTACATGATGGACACATAGGGTGTGCTGATAAGGTAGTACGCCTGGTTAATCAGGATGGTGTACAAGTGACCCGTCACACCCGGGGAAGTGGGCCCGACCCAATGGTTTTTAGCATGGAAGCCAAGGCCATAGAAGGAGTCCCGGTAGTTAGTGAATACCCGGATGTCTTTCCTGAAGAACTACCTGGAATGCCCCCGGACAGGGATATAGAGTTTGTGATCGACCTTATCCCTGGAACCTCCCCTATAGCCAAGAGGCCCTATAGAATGGCAGCATCTAAGTTAGCAGAGCTGAAGAAACAGTTAGGTGAACTGCAACAGAGTGGCTTTATCAGACCTAGCTCATCCCCGTGGGGAGCCCCAGTGCTCTTTGTCAAGAAGAAAGACGGAAGCATGAGGATGTGCGTGGATTATCGCGCGTTGAACGAGGTCACCATCAAAAATAAATACCCCCTTCCCAGAATAGATGACCTATTTGACCAGTTGAAAGGAGCCAAGTATTTCTCCAAAATAGATTTAAGATCAGGGTACCACCAGCTCAAGATCAAGGAAAGTGATATCCCGAAGACAGCTTTTGTCACCCGTTATGGCCAATTTGAATTTACAGTGATGTCCTTTGGACTGACCAATGCCCCTGCTTATTTCATGAATCTCATGAACAAGGTGTTTATGGAAGAGTTAGACAAGTTTGTCGTGGTCTTTATCGACGACATACTTATTTACTCCAAGAGTATCCAAGAACATGAGCAACATCTACGAGTGGTGTTGGAGAAATTGAGAGCCCACCGACTCTATGCTAAATTCAGTAAATGTGAATTCTGACTCGAGAAGGTGGCATTTCTTGGTCATATTTTGACTGCAGAAGGAGTGGCAGTCGATCCCGAGAAGGTTGAAGCCGTCTCCAACTGGCAGCAACCCACCAATGTTAGTGAAATCAGGAGTTTTCTTGGGTTAGCTGGATACTATCGGAGGTTTATTGAAGGATTTTCTAAGATAGCACGACCCATGACAGAGCTACTTAGGAAGGACAAGAAATTTAACTGGACAGAGTCATGTGAGAAGAGTTTTCAGGAACTAAAAAGAAGATTGACAACTGCCCCAGTATTAACCCTACCGGATATCCAACGGGACTTCGTCATTTATTGTGATGCTTCCCGACAAGGGTTAGGGTGTGTCCTGATGCAGGATGGGAAGGTAGTAGCATATGCCTCCCGGCAACTTAAGCCCCATGAACAAAATTACCCCACCCATGATTTGGGATTTGCAGCCGCAGTGCATGCCCTTAAGATCTGGAGGCACTACCTAATCGGGAACAAGTGTGAGATCTACACAGACCACAAGAGCCTAAAATATATCTTCACCCAACCAGATCTAAATTTAAGGCAAAGAAGATGGTTAGAGTTGGTCAAGGATTATAATCTGGAAATTCACTACCACCCCGGTAAGGCTAATGTGGTAGAGGATGCTTTAAGCAGGAAATCCTATGGGCAGATCGGACCTAAGGACCCCCACTTGCAAGAGGAAATGGCCCGATTAAATGTACACATCATCCCTCAGAATACCAGCCGCAAGCTAAGTGTTCAGCCTACCCTGGAAGAAAGGATCCGAGAGGCCCAAGGTTCGGACCAGGACCTGGTGAGGATTCGCAGGCAAACCGGAGAGAATAAAGCCCCAGACTTCAGAGTGGATGGAAAAGGAACCTTGTGGTACAAGGATAGGATTTGTGTGCCCAAGGAAGGTGAATTCCGGCAAACCATCATGGATGAGGCCCATAACTCAGCATATTCCATCCACCCGGGATCCACCAAGATGTACATGGACTTAAAGTAGAAAAACTGGTGGAATGGGATGAAAGTGGACATAGCCCAGTTCGTCGCTCATTGCGATATTTGCCAAAGGGTTAAGGCCGAACATCAGAAGCTAGCCGGTTTACTGCAACCACTACCCATTCCAGTTTGGAAATGGGACGAGATTGGCATGGATTTTTTAGTGGGATTGCCCAAGACTCAAAAAGGGAATGACTCCATATGGGTGATAGTGGACCGACTCACTAAAGTCGCCCACTACCTACCCGTACGAACCACCTATGGTGGGGAAAAGCTAGCTCGACTCTATGTGGACAACATAGTGAAGCTGCATGGTGTGCCTAGCAGAATTGTTTCGGATAGAGGGACCCAATTTACCTCTAGATTCTGGAAGAGTCTGCATAAGGCTATGGGCACCAAACTGGATTTTAGTTCAGCTTATCACCCCCAGACCGATGGCCAAACAGAGAGAGTAAATTAGATCATGGAAGACATGTTGAGGGCATGTGTCCTTACTTACGGCAAGGACTGGGAACAGAGTCTACCATATGCAGAGTTCTCATATAACAACAGTTACCAAGCCAGCTTAGGCATGTCACCGTTTGAGGCTCTCTATGGGAGAAAGTGCCGGACCCCGTTGATGTGGTCGGAAGTAGGAGAGCGCACCCTAGTGGGACCCGCCTTTATTAAAGAAGCAGAAGAACGAGTGGCTGAAATACGAGAGAAGTTGAAAGCAGCACAGTCTAGGCAGAAAAGCTACTCAGATAAAAGAAGACGAGAGTTGATTTTCAGTGAGGGGGACTTTGTGTACCTTAAGGTCTCTCCGATTCGAGGTACCCGAAGGTTCCAAGTGCAAGGAAAATTAGCCCCTCGGTATATTGGACCATACCAGGTGTTAAAAAGAGTTGGAGCTGTAGCATACCGTATTCAGCTGCCCGAAGAAATGTCGGACATCCACCGGGTATTTCATGTGTCCCAGCTAAGAAAATTCCTGAGAGTACCAGAAGAGCAAGTACCGGTGGAAACCATAGATTTGCAGAAGGATCTGCGATATCAGGAGGTACCCGTCAAGATTCTAGACACCGTCACCAGAAGGACAAGGAATTCAGTAGTGCGGATTTGCAGAGTCCAATGGAGTAGACATGGTGAAGAAGAAGCTACTTGGGAACGCGAGGATGCGTTAAAGAAGGAGTTTCCCCATCTTTTCAGGATTCAGCCGAATCTCGAGGACGAGATTCAATTTAATTGGGGTAGGTTTGTAACGCCCGTAAAAATCTACCAAATTAAATCACTCGTTAAAAATGTATTCCAAATTTTTTTCCGACCGTTGAGCTCCCGAAATATCCCTTCCTTCCCGTCGGACCCGCCGTCCCGGCACCCGATGTCGTCAACCCTCTTTTTTCGTTCCCCGCAAATTTTGCCGCGTGCCGGACGGAAGACCGCCGCGCGTGCCCGCGACCATTTCCGCAATCGCCGCCATCTATTTCTTTTTCCTTCTTTCCCTTCTTTTCCTTCTTTCTTTTTCTTTCTTTTTCCTTCTCTTTCTTTTCTTCCTTTTTCCTTCTCGCACCAACAGCACCTTAATCTTTTCCTACGCATGCATGCATGCTTCTCGCACTAGCAGCACCTTATTTTTCTTCCTATGCATGCATGCACCAGCAGCACCTTATTGTTTTCCTACGCATGCATGCACCATTTTTTTTACTTTTCCCTTGGAACCTGGTGTTGGCCACATGCACCGCTTAGCTCCGCATGCAGGCTTCTCTCTCCTTTTACTGGCCGAGTGCTTGCTTCTCCTTGGCACACGTGCCTGCACGTGGCCCTGCCTGGTCCCTGCATGCAGCGTTCCTGGCTCCCACGCGCACAGCACTTATCCTCCACCGCGGACAGCATTGCACCTGGCGTCGGGCCCTGTGCGCTTGCCCGCTCAGTCACCTCCGGCGCCTGGCCTCGGTCCCACCAACGCACGCACCAGCGCTAGCGCGCCCCTGGCCCCCCGCACGCGCCCGCTCGTGCCAGCGCCCGCACAGGCTCCTGCCGCCGCTCCACCATAGCATGCCGCTTGCCCGCACCAGGCCGCCCGCACTTCGCTCGCCGCCCTGCGCCAGGCCGCCGCTCGCCGCACGCGCCCACCTGAGCGCATGCGCCAGCATGCCCGCTCGCCCAGCGCCCGTTCCAGCGCCCGCCCGCTCGCCAGCCCCGCCTGCGCACTTACGCCCGGCCTTTGGCGCCTAGCGCCTGGCCGCACGCGCCGCGTCGTCGGCCGCCGGTCGCCGCCGTCCCACCGCACGTCACGCCGGCCATCACCTCGGTGGACTCCCTGTGCTCCTCGTCGACCGAGCCACCACGCCATCCACGAGGACGTCCACTCCGGCACGCCACCGGCCGGAAGTCCGGCCGCCATCATCACCTCCGACCTCCGCCCACTCCTTCGGGAGTTGTACGGTTTCTGAACTATCTGTTGAATAAATATGTTATCAGCCTCCTGGGACTGATAATTGGATCATATTAGTCTCTACTTATGTGGGGACGCTTCAGATATGGATATGAGTCTAAATCCATATGAAAATAGACTTCATAAGAATTCCAAGAAGTACTTGAATGCCCAAAATGGAGTCCGGATGAGATCATGGCGGTCGTCGCAACTTGGCATAGTACTATAGTCCGAATCCAGCCCCAAAACATGTTGGATTTGATCTCTTTCTTTACTTGGACCAAAAGTGACGTGGTGGACTGGTGGAGGACATTGGGAATATTTATAATTGGTCCCCAATCAACTTCTTTGGTCCTCCATACCTTCCATGTATGTTTAACACTCTTTTTGATCCACGTTTGTATTTCTGAAAATGACAATAAACACACATCATGGTGCAGCATTAATTCATCAAATGTATCAAATACAATCATGATAAAGAATTGTTTCACCTGTGAATCAAAAAATGTCAATATGGTTGTATTCAAGCAGGTGATGTCCTCATCATTCTCCCCTTCTTGGCTGCAAGTCATCCTCGACTTGCTCCAATGGCATTCAAACGTGCTTGCTTTGATATTGGAATATGGAGCAATGGCTATGCTGCATGGCCACAACTAGCAATTCTTCCCTTCTTCGGGCTTACCCTGTTGCATATGGGAAAAACTAGGATAACTTTGCAAGATATTATTAGTGTTAGTGCAACCCCCCTATTTGATCATGATCTTGTAGTCCAAAAGTATATTTCAAATTAGAGCAAATATAAACTTTATACACCAAATATTATCCTTTGCTATCATATTTTCCAATTGCATGAATCGAACAATGATTAAAACTGGGCAAACCAGAATCAAATTTAAATTTCTCTTGTAGACAATTTAGATTACACAGAATATCAAATTCAATATAACCCAAAGTATTTAAAGAGGACAACAAAGTCAGTTCATCTTGTGCACAAGTAATAGGATGAAAAAGCTTATCTTCAGCACATTTGTATGGTTCCAAATCAAAAGTATCCCACTTATTCGCTACTTATGGCATAGGAGTAAAAGAATCATCAGCACACAAGTCCTCTTTATCACAAGGAACAACAAGTAATTCATCTTGTGACAAAGATAAATCAACAGCGGGTTCTGCTATTTGTTGCTCTTGATTAGCATGCAGAGTGGATAAATTTTGGAGATTATGGGCCACATCATTCTTGCAAGTATTCATAGATAATAGAATATCCTTTTCAACATTTGAGAGCAAGACAAAACAATTGACTAATATGTCTGTACGATTTGCTAATCAACAAGGTTCGAATTTCAGAATTGAGCCCTCTCATGAACCTACTCGTAACATCTTCCATGCAATCATCTAATCCACCAAATACGATGCAAATATTAAAATCATGGTGGTATTCTTTCACAGTCTTACTACCCTATTTTAGTTTGTCCAGTTTGCTAAGCAAATGATCAACATAATATGAGGGAATATATTCATCTCAAAAAAGAATTTTAAAATCTTTCCAAGTTGGTGGAACTTTGTTGTGCCTACAAATATGTTTCCATTTAGTCAAAGCATATTTCGTTAACACTTGCAGCAGCTAAAATTATTTGATGTTCAGACAAGTCAAAATTATCAAATTCAACATCTACCTTAAGCTCCCAATTAATGTATGCACGAGGGTCAAAATTTCCCTCAAAAGAAGGTAGAGTATTACTGACCTCAGTTAGAACATCATCATGTACCTTGCTCCCATATATTGTCGAGGATGTGAACACTCATGGTGCAGGCTCCCAGCTCCCACATGTATCATCGGGTCTACCATTGTTAGCGAACAGCAGAAAAATTCACAAGAAGTTGCCTACCAACTAAAGAAAATAGGTGGTGGAAGATTGTTGTTTTCACTCAAACCTGTTCATTCAAGTTCTTACATCTTCTTAACAAGCCAAACAAGAGGTGAAGATGAAAGTTTCAAACTCAATCTCAATAATGATGGGGTTTCGAAGATAAGAAGACGGGCAGCTGATCCAGCACGCGCGCTTACAAGCAAGTAGCAAAAGCTAAACTTAATCTAAATAAAATCCAATCTATTTGTGGTGGATCTAATCCTTATAATACCTAGGAGGACGAATAGGGGGGTCCTGGTGCCGTTCTCAGACCCAACTTGATATAAGACCCATCGGGCCAAAATAAGGCGAAGCAACACCTTTGATAGAAAAACCTCTTGGTAGTAATTTGATCATTCAACTGACTTAGGGAAGATATGTATATGAGTATGGATCCATATGAAAATAGACTTCATAAGAATTTCAAGGAGTACTTGAACGTCCAAAACGGAGTCTGGATGAGGTCATGGCGGCTGTCACAACTTAGCGCAGTGCTGTAGTCCGAATCCAGCCCCAAAACGTGTTGGATTTGATCTCTTTCTTTTCTTGGACCAAAAGTGACGTAGTGGCCTCATGGAGGACATTGGGAATACTTGGAATTAGGCCCCAATCAACTTCTTTGGTCCTCCATACCTTCCATGTATGTTTAACACTCTTTTTGATCCACGTATGTATTTCTGAAAATGACAATGAACACACATCATGGTGCAGCATCAATTCATGAAATGTATCAAATACAATCATGATAAAGAATTATTTCACCTGTGAATCAAAAGTTGCCAATATGGTTGTATCCAAGCATGTGATGTTCTCATCACTTACGATATCTTCACAAACTTAACCCTTAAGTCATCTCGAAGGATTGCTTGCCAAAGATGGGCATCGGAAGCCTCCAGAAGACCCTAGGCCGATCGGCCTGGGGTCCTATGGGCCGATCGGCCTGGGCCCTTCCTTGGCCCGTTGGCCTCCGTCTTTGTTTGGTTCAATGCTCATTTAGTATTTTATCCAAAAATATACTTTTTGGTCGAATTCCCTGGAAAGAGAACATCCTCAAAAATATGTTGCATATGTGAAAATGACCAGTTTATTAGGTGTAATCAAAAGTTTAAGTATTAAATTAATATCATTATTATAGGTAAATAGGTGTAAAAGTATGTCAATATAGCATCAACAATTCCCCAATTCTTAAACCTTGCTCGTCCTCGAGTAAATCTTCAATAGAAATCAGCATTACCTTTCAGTGTTCAATCCTGCACTTGATCACACACAAGAAAATATAATGCTCACATATAATTTTTCAATTACTATTCAAATTGCAATCAGCTATCTCTAATACGAAGGGTAGATATCATTTCTGCTGGCGTCAATGCTTCCTCCCTTAATGAATCACTCAGCGACCCTTTCATCGAAAACACCGTGGTCTCGACTGCATTGGAAGAGGAAGAGAAGAAATACACAGTCGCATCCATCATGTTTACTTGCAGCGCTGCTGGTCGATCTGGGCGTTCCGAACATCTACCAAGCAAGGCGATCCGGATTCGGAATGAGTGAGCCACACTTGCATCATCTTGAAATTGCACAAACACCAACGAGCTCGGCTCTGGTCGGTCTCTAAGGCACAAAATGAGCAAGTTTAGATCAATCAGCCTACTACGTCCACTGCTAAAATGATAGAGTGACCGAAATGTCAAAGAATGGTACTTGCACTTATGTGGCATGGTCGTCAGTCTAATCAAGAGCCATCAGGATTGAGAAAAGTCTATTCTCGATGAGGAAGGATCCTCATGTCAAATCTAGGTCATAGCGACGGGATCGTGATAGACAAAAATAACTTCGGGGGCAC
>NC_028456.1:13656083-13661556 GCF_000263155.2 Setaria italica | reverse complement strand
ATACATGGTTAGTTTTGCTTTTCAGTTCATGAAGAAGGCTGACGGCAGAAATACTACTCAGAGCACTAGTTAGAATGCTAGATCCATGGACCTTCGACGCAGCATTGCAGCATATCCCTGCTGGGGCAGGCAGCCAATGCATGTGGCTCACTCATTCCGAATATGGATCGCCTTGCTTGGTAGATGTTCGGAACGCCCAGATCGACCAGCAGCGCTGCAAGTAAACATGATGGATGCGACTGTGTATTTCTTCTCTTCCTCTTCCAATGCAGTCGAGACCATGGCCTTATTTTCACCAAGTAATTGACATGAATATATTCCTATAGCCTATGTAGAGCGTTTATTTGATCAATATGTGTAAGTGTTCTAGCCAAGGCTAGCAGCTCATCGAACTAGCCCCAATTGTAACAGCTTTTCCTCTAACTAAGAAGATGCTCTGCCAAATGGCATGCTTCTTCAGTAACTTGTCTATAAGCAGAACCAAAAAAAAAATGAACTGAATGAACAGATTTCCTTTTTCAGTAGCTTTGTCAAAAACTGAATTCGGTCCGAATACCATTGCAGACTCCCTCTGCAGAGCCAGTCCGAATAAGGCTATGGGAAGATGGATGGCTGAGAGATGAGGTAGCTGACAAGCCAGCCTGTGCATGACATGTGGCACAATTTAATTGGAGGAGATCTGAGTGATTAATTATCTTAAATCCCAAACTTAAAATGCATTTTTCTCTCCAACCTTGTACCCATTTTGGATTTTTGTTATCCAAGTTTTAATTATTTTATTAAAAAATATTCATATTGTACTCACTACTGCAGCATGGTACTACTTCAACATTTTAAATATATCATTTCAATATTTTCATATAAAATGGTATACTAGCTTATCTGAAATATTGGTTTATTTTGCAGATTGTTGAATCATATTTAGAAAATGTTGAGCATATATAAATGTGTATAATCTTAATCCAGAAAACACTGTTACTTTTAGAAATATCGGTATAAAAAATAGAAAAAATGAAAAGATAAAATAGTTGGTGTCTCTTTTTTTAGAACTAGATAAAATAGTCTACTTGTTTTTGGTCAATTGTTACTACTTTTTAATAATTAATTAGGCCCAGTTGGTTATTCCTCTATGTGATATGTGGCTCCGGTCACCGTATAAATGCAAAAATAAGACCTGCCCATACTAATGAAGGGTAAGATAAAGAGAAGCCCATTTCAATTTTCAGCGACCCAACCAAAGCAAGCAAGCTCGTGGTTGCTAAGTAATTACTATTTGAATGATTTGTATAATAAATTGCAAACTCTGTAAATATAATTGTCACTCCCGGTTTTAAAATAAAATCACGCCTGGTTTTAAAATAAAAACAAGTGCTAATGCCAGGATCTAGTTTCATACATATAGTGACATCACAAGTGAATAACAGTAACAGAATCACATAAAGAAAAAGAGTCTATCAGAGATGTACGCTTAATCCTGGAAACAGAGGCTCCAAACTTCACAGGCAATTGACTAGGGGTTGCGTATGCCTAGAACTCAGCATCATCTTCATAGCAACTTCATAGCAGCTTCTTCTTCTGAGCAACGTGGTTATAGCAAGGATGAGCACATATCGTACTTAGCAGTGTGGGGAAAATACGAATGCAAGGTTTAAACAAGGAAAGGCTTACTGATTTACTGCGATAAGCAATTTTAGTTGGTCAATTTTATTAGCACCTGATTACAAGGTATAAGTATATACCAACCCACAATTAACATAAACATAAGCTATAAGCATATGGTACAACCATAACCATGATTTAAGTCCATCTTTAAGTATATTAATCATGTAAGGGTCCAGGCCGCTCTTGACCTCGAGCACGGCTAATATATCAGTTTTACACTCTACAGAGGTTGTACATCTTTACCCACAAGTCGTGTAAAAGTTTAGAAGAACTTTAGACCCAACCATGCTGTGCTGATCATGCACTCATCACACTACCGATGTGTGACTGCATAGGTACGCTACGAGGCTTTTACAAAGATTCCCTAATAAGAAGTAGCCCACTAAGATTTCCGGATCAGTACCAGAGCATAAACCTCTCTCAAGACCGCGAAGCTACCATAGAGCAGATTAGGCTGAGGGTCGGGGTATACCCCATCTACCGCCACCCCTCTTGCCCTTTCTGTAAGACCGCTTCAAACTAGAGTCTCTAATTAATTAGCCAAGACCAGAGCCATGTCGTTCTTGTGGTTGCATTATTTTCTCGAGTGGTCGCTCCATGTTCCAATTAAAATATTGTGATCTTGTGATTAACCACAGGTATAGTATAAATAAAATAAGTTTATCGTATTGTTCATTAGAACCATCGTAACCCAAGTATATCAGCTAAGCATAGCTACCCAACGGAAGGATAAAACCCATGTTGATAAGGAATGATCATACCTAGATAAACGACATGAGGTTTGCGGCGTTGGAAAAAAAGTCAAGGAGATCACCGTAAAGTATTTATAGGCCGGGCTGGAGTCCGGTTTTATTTTACTCATTTTTCTAATTTTGGGAATTAATTTCGGATTTGAAAATAACTCCAAAAAATACTGAAATGGCAATTAAATCACCAAAAATACTCCAAAAACTCAAAAAAATTTAGAAAAAAAAACTGCAGATGGTTTGGAACACGAGGAACCTAAATAAAATACTTAGAGCACCTAGAAAGACTTGTAGAACCATCCAAAAATTAGATTAAGCTCTAGTAACATGAGAATAAATCCGAAAAAATCTGAAAAATTCTCAGAAAAACCTAATCGGTATCTAAATACATTTTTAAAATCTTTTACACTCATGAAACACTAATGCAACACACACAAAACTATTTTATTTAATTTAAAAATAATTAATTGTTTTCCTATACTAAATTACTTGTCAAGAAAATAAATGTTGGAATTTTTTTTAAAATTATGGGAAAATCATTATTTAATTGTTCTTTTTAATCACATCCTGAAATCCAAAAATTTCAAGGTTTGACATTTTATGAAGCATTTCTCTTAAGGATTACGTCGTAAAACTATAGAGTCTCGTTATAACAATTGAATGGTACCAGTAAGCCTGCTCCTAAAACTGTGTAAAACTGGGAGGTGATTGTAAACGCTATTGTGCATGACTGCCTTGAACAGTCAGAAGTCTCATCATGAAGCGTCAGCGTTATTACCGTGTTTTTGTATGGGGGCAGCCGGGCAAGTGTGTTTGATGTCAGCCTAGAGATGGCTCTGCCTAATTGGGGATTTTCATTTTGTTTTTGCCGTTCAATGTATAGTGTCATTTTGTTGGTTTTTTAAAATGACTGTGACATTTAATGGTTGGTGAAAAGGAATTGAGGAATCTTGTGAAGTTCAATTATGAATTCTACAAATTAACTTATTTTTTGAGTTTTATATTAGAGCTTTCTTACTGTCCTAATTTTATTTCTTACATGATTCTAAAGAATCCAGTACTTATCGAAGGACCCTTAGTTAATTTATACATACACATATTTTATATAATTCGTCATAGTAGAGTAATAATTTTCTTTATATATTTGCTTGTAGTAATAATTTTCCTATAGAGAAACTTACATAGGTGCACGCATTTTAAAAAGCATAATGTACACCAAAGAGGCTAAATTGCGGATAATATTTTGCTTTGACAACTAAAAATATCGCTATTTATATATTTAACAAGTGATGCGGAGCTTCATTATTGCTAAATTGAACAATGGGAGATAAGATTCATGGTATCCATTATTATATGCCACACTAATTAGTACCCCAAGCTTGTGTTCCGTGTGTGGTGAACAATATATATCAAGGCTTAAGTCGGATCATGGTGATGAGGACATCACATGCTCGGATACAACCATATTCGTATCTTTTGACTCCGAGGTGAAATAATTCTTTATCATAATTATATGTGATACATTTGATGAATTGATGCTGCACCATGATGTGTATTCATTGTCAATTTCAGAAATACATACATGGATCAAAAATAGTGTTAAACACACATGGAAGGCATGGAGGACCAAAGAAGTAGATTGGGGGCCAAGTCCAAGTATTCCTAACGTCCTCCACCAGGCCACCACGTCACTTTTGGCCCAAGGAAAGAAAGAGATCCAATCCAACACGTTTTGGTGCTGGATTCGGACTACAGTTCTGGCCCAACTTGCAACGACCGCTACGACCTCATCCGGACTCTGTTTTGGGCGTTCAAGTACTCCTTGGAATCCTTATGAAGTCTATTTTCATATGGATCCGGACTCATGTCCATATCTATTCGGAGGCGGCCGCAATCATCGAAATACTACCGAGAGGTTTTCTGTCCACAGGTGCTGCGTCGCCCTATTTTGGCCCGATGGGCCGTGTATCAAGTTGGGTCCATTAGGGACGTGTCCTAGGGTTGGAGCACGACCCCAACACCCCCCTGGTCGTCCTCCTAGGTATTAATAAGGATTAGAGCCGCCACGAACAGATTGGGTTTTGTTTTGATGTAAGTTTAGCCATTGCTACTTCCTTGTAGACGCGTGTGTCGACTAGACCATCAGTTCTACTCGATTCAGAACCCCAACTTTGTGATTTCAGATTGGTTTTTCATCTCCATATTTGCAATTGAGTTGCTTGTTCTACTTGTTCTTGCTTGTTCTTCGATTGCTTGCAGGACGAGTGCCCTAGTGGCCGGGTGACGCGCTCCACAAGATCGCGGCAGCCATTGGAGGTGGTGTATCGGTTGCTAAGGCGCAGCTTGGAAGGCTGTAGTCGGGCCGTGAACGTCGTCTCCATCCACCAATCGAGTTATCTACGCCTCTCATCGAAAGATCGGGAATCAACCCTAGCGGGTTCATATCACATGGGTCTCTTTATGAGACCCCATGTATCGCGGGGCCAAGATGTGGGGTTGAATGATGGATGTTTCTAGGATTGAACTGGATGTAGGATCTTAATTTATAGTAAATATGTAACTGATATCCCTTGTTTCTAGTTGTGACTAGAGGCATTACTTTTCAAATTATATACATGCGCCGTCACCCACCAAGTAATAGGATGTGGTGGCTGCTGATGCTTTACCAGTATGTATATCTGCTGGTAGTAGACGAGAAGAGAGCCATACATCATCTCAGTTTCCTAGGGCTACCGGAGCATTCTTGGCTGAAGGGGAAGTGAGCGTGCTGTAGTAGGGGAAAGAAATTAAAAGCACGTCACTGCTGAAAAACTGAGCATTCATCCCGAGACTCAGGTACAGTTGCATTTTGACCCGGTACTAATGCTCACATTAGTACCGGGTGGACTTCCCACCTGGTACTAAATCCATCCGCCCGCCTGTCCCCGCCCATGAGAAAAGCAAGGCAGCAGGAGGCCCCTTATCCATCCATCCGTCCACCCCTTATCCTCTCCTTCCTCTGCCTCAGCACCCTCATCCTCTCCTCTCACTCCTAGCGCTCTCTCTCTCTCTCTCTCTCAGCACTC
>NC_028456.1:13650397-13655983 GCF_000263155.2 Setaria italica | reverse complement strand
CGGCGGGCTGAGGCGAGAGTGGCGGCGGGCGGAGGGCCGGCGGGGGCCGGCGAGGAATTTCATTTTTTATTTTTTAATAGCCCTTTAGTACCAGTTATTTCAACCAGTACTAAAGGCCTCCCTTTAGTACCGAACTAACAATACCAGTTGCGAAATTGGTACTAAAGGGGGTTTGCTAAAGGGGGTTCTCAACCGGTAGTAATGACGTTTTTCCTAGTAGTGTATCATCCTCTCTAGGAATGGAAGGCACCAGGGTGGACTACAACACTATACCTCAGCTTGTTAGAGACAAAAAGGGGGGTGGTCAAATTTCAAGTCAATCATGCACATCGAAATAAAGAAGAAATTCGCCGCAGCAACCAACCGCGTATTCTTGATGCGTGCATTGCTGGATGGCCAGTACTCACCTTGCATTTTCTGTTCAATTCTTGCTTTGAGTTTGGGCTTCAAGAAGCACTGGAGCAGGGATGGTTGATGAAGCAAAGGAGCTGGTGGTACTCTATTAGGAGTACCTCTTATCTTAGCCTACTAAGGCCACTGCTGAGTCATCTGCCATAATATGCCTGGGCATGCTTGCATGTATTGGTGATTTTCACTTTATGGCACTTGGATATCTAGCGTGATCAGTGCCCACCGCAGATTTTTACGAGATCAAATTGTATCGGTGTTGGACATCTCCACGTATTCTAGTCTCCACAGTCAGTTTACTATTTTGAGAGACTTGTTACCGATACTCTTTGACCAATACAGCATAAGACATGCTCAAGATGCTTACCATCAACAATGAGAGCATGGCATGTGCTTTTCTTTGGAAGCAATTGTCACAAGGTTTAACGATGGGGACACCAGCTGTCAGTCACAGAACATAAACTGAGCCAAGCCGAAAGCAAAAGCTATCCAGTTACATCAAAAAGAGAACAACTTTTCTATCATGCTTAATCTCTTCGATTTCTGAAGGCATCATGTTACTGGGAGAAAAGTCCTTCACCCAGCTCAGCACTCATCTAATTAGCAGATCTATCGACCTTTCCTTGATCGCTTCACTTGAGAAGTATAGGTGAAGGAATAGGACGGATGATCAGAGGAGGGTGAATAGGAGCCTTTAAAAATTCTTTCCAAAAACAAGGTCTATATCTCGATTGCCACCTCCAAACACACCTCTTCTAATCGCCAAGATGACTGACAAGTTCATCTTAGGAACGATCAGAAACACTCAAAGTATAGCGGAAGTAAAGCAAGATGAGGTACCGAAAAGCTTGCATACACGCTGATTTGTTTCTGAAGTGCATCATGTTACTGGGAGAGAAGTCCTTCACCCAGCTCAGCACTCGTCCAATTAGCAGATCTATCCACCTTTCCTCGATCGCTGAACTTGAGAAGTATAGGTGAAGGATTAGGACGTGCGACCAGAGGGGGGTGAATAGGAGGCCTTTGAAAATTATCTTCAAGAACAAGATCTATATCCTGATTGCCATCCCAAATACACCTCGCTTCTAATCGCTAAGATGACACAAGTCAACTCGTGATAAGCTCACCTTAGAAATGATTAGAAACACTCAAAGCATAGCGGAAGTAAAGTAAGGTGAGGCACCGAAAAGCTTGCAAGCACACTGATTTGTTTCTGAAGTGCAATCTTGACCAACAGAGCTAGAATAACCTAATCACGGGCCACACATGCAAGATCAAGAGAAAGATTTAATTACTTGCTCATACAACCAGGCCACACGACATGCAAGAAAGAGCTACCTCATCATTCAAATAAATAAGCATCTAGCTGCGGAGCAAAGCAGAGATAGTCACAGTAGCTTGCATGTAAAAATGACTAGCACACAAGTACAGCAATGAATAAATGGTCTGAACTACAAATGCCAAAACTTGTGAATTGTGATTGCTAGATAGATTAAATAAACCAAGGCAATGATTGATTACTGTAGTCTGAAAGGGACACGCTGCATAAGCCTGTGACTTGAGTAGCTTACCTGGACGAGATGAAAAACTCAAGAAGAGCACAGGTGAAGCTGTCGTTGTGCTGTCCAGTGTTGCCTCCCAGTCTCCTGCAGCTGGGCTGCTCCCCGCTGGTGGCCCGCTCGTCCTGCCGCGTGCACAGCGCGTGCTGCTGCTGGGCTGGCAGCCGGGCCGCCTCGCCGCTGGTGCTGGGCCGCTCGATTCACCACTCGCCTGGCCCGCGAGACGAAGAGGCTGGCCTGGCTCGCCTGGCGCAGGAGCGGTTCGCGTGCGCGAGCGTAGGGAGACCGCTGCCGCCTGACGCCCTGCTGACCGAAGAACAGAAGAACAAAGGAGAACACGCCCAACTTCAAACTAAAAGAAAACCTTCAATACTCCACGGAATCCAACCAAACTTGAGCCATAGATGCACCACCTCAAGGCTAGCAGATCCATTTGAAAAATTTCTAAAAGCTCAATATTCACCGCGGATTTTGGAGAAAACCGAATACCCTACAAGAACACGGTTATAGGAAAAATTTCAATAACCAAATTCGTGAGGGATTTAAGGAGGATCATATAAAAGTTGCTCATAAAGATCCTAGCAACAAATTCCCCCAACAAACCAACAAATCTGGCGGGATTTGAGCTCAAACACGAAGAACAAAATTCTCACACAAATACTCCGAAAAACCTGAAAAAGATAATTTTCAGATTCAAAGAGTATGGAACAAGATGGCACGAAATTGATCTTTGAGTTACTCCACCACATTCGGTTATAAGCCATCCTAAGCACAAAGAAAGAAAGTAAGGATGGCAAAAAGATCAACACAAAGATTCACTCCTCTCTCCCTCTCTCACACATAAAGGTTCTCACAAACGAATAAGAAGCCCACCACCAAAGAGATATAGCTCCCCAATAGCCCACTCCTCATATATATATATATATATATATACACATTTGGTAAATGTCTAAAATGGCCTTACATTAAGCATACAACCTAATACCCCAGGGTGTTGTAATACCCCAGGGGTAAAATAATCCAACTTTTTCCTAGTACATTGGACAGACCTGGCGCCTTCACGACTTCGCTTCGCCACGATGCAAGCTTTGCGACGGTGCCACGCATCCTCTAACTCGACACCGCCCAGCCGCACCAGACTCATCCCCCAGTTTTGAGGCCAAACCCTCTTGCACACCCCGCATACGTGACTCATCCCCAGTTTTGAAGCCAAACCGGTCAAACCCTCTTGCACACCTCGCAGGCGTGACTCACCCCTGGTTTTGAGGTCAAACCAGTCAAACCCTCTTGCACGCCGCGCACGACGTGACTCACCGATGTTGATGTATGTCCAGCCTCCGCCAAGCCTTTGATGCCTCCAAATCTTTCGCTCCCGGCTCTCAGGCCACCTACTAGACTCGCATCCGTCTCGCTTGACTCAACCGATGCCGTCTTCATCCCGTCCGTGTACTCTTGCTCTTCCGTGCACCATGTGGATCGCCCATGACTCCGTCCGGACTCCTCACGTCCCTCGGTCCAAGCCTACTCGTGTCCACCCTTCACAACCCTAGTACATTGGCATGAACCTTTCGCTTGACCTTCACCTTATGCCGTCGACCGCCATATCGCATCCTACACCTACACATCACAAGCCAAAAGACATAACACACAAGATATATTTTACACACACCACAACACAACGCACTCAACACAACAGTTCTAGCCGTTAGCATAAACATGCATATATGAAATATGGACTCAACTGGAAAAGCTTCAAATCATCCAGTCGATCACTCATCACAAATAGATCAAAGCACATCTCAACTTGGTCTCTTAATAGGCCATATCTGCAAGAATGGTATACCAGAAAGGATCACATCCGTTGGGTTGTTAGGGAATTTTGTTTCAGAGGCAACATCAACAAACTCAGCTCGCGATCTAGGAAACCCATCCCAACCAAAAACTTCTACGAGACAGCTCCATGCTAGTCCCGTTGGGAACATCTAAAGAAAAATATGATCAATAGTTTCCTGTTCTCCACACAGACAGCATATGTCAAAACTCAAAACAGCTGCTGCTTGAGTTTGTAAAGTTATGCCACAATTGCCAAAGGAAAATCCTAATTTTTAGTGCCAGTTTGCATTTTCAAATGAGTTCACTATCCCTACTTGTTCCACCCCCATGGGTGATAAACATATATAGAGATTTTACTGAAAAGGAATAAGATTTATCCAGAGACCAAAACACTTCATCAGGACAAAAACACTTCAGTTGCAACTCTTGCAGTTTAGCAATCAGGTCAGACCATTTCAACACATCAGATTCTGATATGCCTCTGGTACAAGTATTTTGAAGTCATCACAGATTCCGTAGAGGTCACGGTATTGAATTTTGAAAGGAGTTTCTCCGACACACGCATCATCCCAAAAAAATATATGTTGCCCATCCTTGGCTTTGTACACCGCACCACACTTGAATAGATGCTTAACCTTATGCAAACCTTGACAGAACTGAGAAGACCCTTTGCTGCTAGAAGACATGTGCTACATAAATGACAATTACTAAAACCTTCTTGATGCAAGACATGTACAAAGCTGATACAGGAACCCAATGCTACTATGAAAGAATAATTGCAGCTTTTTACAGAACTCCATTATGCAATGATTTATAAGTGAGTGGCAAACAGGGTTTGCCCATCCATTATTGCAACCTATCCTAGGTCTCTGTATTCTATGCACCAAGCAAACTATAACTAGTGTGGCAGTGGATACTACTATAAGGTAATAGATAGATTATGGGCTAACCCTAGAGGGTAGCTATGTAGATGTCTTACATGGGCCTATTGGGCCCTAATACACATAGTACACCAACACTCCCCCGCAGTCTGAACTACCGACGCAGCGGAGTTGCAGACTGGACATGAAAAGAAAGGCACACACACAAGCCCCCCCAAGACGCAACTAGCCACAGGTGATGTTGAGGCTGGAGCGAAACTCGGTGAAGGCGGGTGACGAGAGGCCCTTGGTGAAGATGTCAGCAAACTGAGAGGTGGTCGGGACGTGGAGGACCCGAACATCGCCGATGGCGACCCGATCCCGGACGAAGTGAAGGTCAATCTCCACATGCTTGGTCCGCTGGTGCTGAACAGGGTTGGTGGAGAGGTACACCGCACTGACGTTGTCGCAGTAGACAAGAGTGCTCCGGGAAGAAGGAGTGTGGAGCTCGACAAGGAGCTGCCGAAGCCAGGATGCCTCAGCCACGCCGTTAGCGACAGCGCGGTACTCCGCCTCGGCACTGGAGCGGGAGACCACCGGCTGACGCTTGGACGACCAGGACACCAGGTTGCCGCCCAAAAAGACGGCGTAGCCGGAGGTAGAGCGCCTAGTGTCCGGACACCCGGCCCAGTCAGCGTCGGTGTAGACAACAAGCTCAGTGGAGGGAGACCGGTGAAGAAGGAGGCCGTAGTCCACAGTGCCCCGGAGGTAACGGAGTAAGCGCTTCAGAGCAGTGAGATGGGGCTCTCGGGGATCATGCATGTGAAGGCAAATCTGCTGAACTGCATAAGTGATATCTGGCCTGGTGAAGGTGAGGTACTGAAGGGCCCCAGCCAGACTCCGGTATGCAGTAGCATCTGTCACAG
>NC_028456.1:13648249-13650297 GCF_000263155.2 Setaria italica | reverse complement strand
TCATCCCAGCTCGCTCCAGGATATCAAGAGTATACTGCCGCTGGTGAAGAAAGAGGCCGGCCTGACGAGGCTCAACAGTGACCCCAAGAAAATGATGGAGCACACCCAGATCCTTCATAGCGAACTCCTGCTGAAGCGAGGTGATGATCCGCCGTAGGAGGGACGGACTGGAGGCAGTGAGGACAATGTCATCAACATAGAGCAGTAGATAAGCAGTCTCAGCTCCATGGTGATAAATGAACAGCGAAGTATCGGACTTGGCCTCCACAAAGCCCAGCGTCAGGAGGTAGGCAGCAAACCTCGAATACCAAGCTCGAGGGGCCTGCTTGAGGCCATAAAGTGACTTGTTGAGCCGGCAAACCATATCAGGCCGAGAAGAGTCAACAAACCCCGCTGGCTGGCTGCAGTAAACAGTCTCAGTCAGAGTGCCGTGCAGGAAGGCGTTCTTGACGTCGAGCTGATGCACGGGCCAGGAGCGGGAGAGAGCCAGTGAGAGAACAGTCCGGACAGTAGCTGGCTTGACCACCGGACTGAACGTCTCGTCGTAGTCGACACCAGGGCGCTGAGTGAAACCCCGGAGAACCCAGCGAGCCTTGTACCGCTCAAGAGTACCATCAGCCCGCCGCTTGTGAGTCCAGATCCACTTGCCGGTGACGACGTTGGAGCCAGGCGGACGGGGCACCAGATCCCAAGTCTGGTTGGCGAGGAGCGCCGCGTACTCCTCTTCCATCGCGCGGCGCCAGTGAGGATCCGACAGGGCGCCGCGGACGGAGGAGGGTACAGGAGAAACCTGCGGCGCGCCGGGCATCGCTGAAAGAGCCCGGGGCTGCAGGGTACCAGCCGCAAGTCGCGTCACCATAGGGTGAACGTGACTCGGGTGTCGGTGTAGGAGAGGCGGATGGTACACCGTCGGCGCGACACGGGCAGTCGGGGCCGGTGGAGGTGGTGTAGGCGTCGCCGGCGGAGAAGAGTCCACCGGCGATGATTGAGGTGGCGACGGCGGTGGCGGGGCCGGCTGCAGGTCCAGTGGAGCCGGCCGCGCCCGGCGCTGGTAGACGCGGACGGGCTGCGCAAACCGGACAGCAGGTGCTGCGGGCGGTGCCACCGGTCCCGCGCAGGGCGAAGGGGAAGAAGCAGCACCAGAGGCCGGCACCGTCGAACCCGTGCTGGGCGCAGGGTCAGGGACAGTACCGGTGGACGTCGAGCCCGAGGAGAACCACGGTGGAGCAGTACCTGCAGGACAGAATGGTAGCGGTGGCTGGTCCACCGGGTCAGTGGGAAACAGGGAGGAGAGATCAGGGTCGGAGGTGGAAGAAGGTGGGGTGGTGGTGGAGTAAGGGAAGACGGACTCGTCAAACACCACGTGGCGAGAGATGAGGACCCGCCGAGAAGAGAGGTCAAAGCAACGGTACCCCTTGTGATCCGGGGAGTACCCGAGGAAGACACACTGAGTCGAACGGGGAGCCAGCTTATGAGGAGCGGTGGCTGCGGTGTTAGGATAACACGCACACCCGAAGACCCGAAGGTGATCGTAACGGGGGGAGGTACCGAAGAGAGCGTGGTGTGGAGTGGGAGCGGGGCAGGCAACAGAAGGTAGGCGGTTAAGGAGATAGGTGGAGGTGTGAAGACTCTCAGCCCAAAAAGGGGCAGGGAGAGAAGACTGGAACAGAAGAGAGCGCATGGTGTCGTTCGTGGTACGAATCATGCGTTCAGCCTTACCGTTCTGGGAGGAGGTATAGGGACACGACATGCGTAAGTGCACGCCGTGAGAGAGGAAGAAGGCACGTGAGGTGGTGTTATCAAACTCGCGGCCGTTGTCACACTGGACGGCCTTGATGGTGAGACCGAACTGAGTGGACACCCAAGCGAAGAAGTGGAGAAGTGTGGGAAAAGTATCAGACTTGGCACGCAAGGGAAAAGTCCAAGAATAATGAGAGAAATCATCAACCACAATAAGATAGTACTTGTAGCCAGAATGCTTAGAACAGGAGATGTCCATAGATCGCAATGTACAAGGTCGAATACATGGTCGCATGTGAAGAAGAGGT
>NC_028456.1:13644648-13645377 GCF_000263155.2 Setaria italica | reverse complement strand
GCTCCTCCATGACAAGATCATCCCGGACCTGGATGAAGGTGGGGAATGGTCGCTGCCGGGAGATCCTCGTGGGGATGTGGGCGTAACGGTTGCTGAGGCCGCGAATAATGTTGAGAACCAACATCAGGTCCTCCACAGCCCCCAAGGTCCCCGAGGGAGTCCGCCATGGTCTTCATCTTCCGGCAGAACTCACCAACGGAGAGGTCGCCCTGGACGAAGGTGCGGAAGCTCGCATCGAGACGAAGGGTCCGGGCTTCGGCTTTGCCCAGGAACTGACCCTCGAGCGCCAGCCAGGCCCGGCGGGCGGTGGTGTCGGGGGTGCCGCGGACGATATCGTGTAGGTCGAGGGATATGGTCCCCACGATCCACGACAGGACGATGCTTTCGAGGCGAACCCACGCATCTGTCCGGGCCGCATGGAAGGTGTCGGTGAGGACGTGGACGTCGAGGGCGTAACGGCTGATAATGAGCAGGACCATGTCTCGCCAGCGGGCGTTTGATGTCGACTTAGGGTCGAGGACGACTGGGACCAAGCTCTTGATGTTCTGGACACCCCCAGCTTGGTAGTGGAGCTGTGCGACGTTTGGATCGGCCGGATCGGTCCACGGCCACCACAGAGCGGATTGGCAGCACCGGATCTGGTTGATGTGGCCGTGATGACGTGGTACATCTTGAGGAGCTGTTCCGCTTCGATGATCTGACGCGACAAGAAGACAGCCGCATCGCGCT
>NC_028456.1:13606720-13644178 GCF_000263155.2 Setaria italica | reverse complement strand
ACAGGTGGGCGGCGGCGGCGGCTGCGGGATCCGCGCCGTCCGCCGCCCCGTCGGCGGCGGCGGCGGCGGCAGGGCCCGCCCCGACGGCCGCCAGAGCCGCGGCCGCAGGGGGCCGGTCGGCGGCCGCCACCTGCGCCCACGAGGGAAGGAGAGAGGGGAAAGAGGAGAGGGGAGGGGGGAAGGAGTCGCCGGCCATGGCGCCGGCCGGCGGCGGCGGCGTCGGCGGTGACGGCGGCGGCGGCGGCGGCGCCAGTCACAGGTAACCCTAACCCTAACCTAGGCTGATACCATACTATAAGGTAATAGATAGATTATGGGCTAACCCTAGAGGGTAGCTATGTAGATGTCTTACATGGGCCTATTGGGCCCTAATACACATAGTACACCAACAGATACGTCATACGTCAAGAATAACGCACTAGATATATGCGACCCTTGAACCCTATTAGTTCATTTCATTCAGTTGCCATCAGTAGTAGAAAGAACGACACAAAATGGAGGACAGAGAGCAACTGATATGCAGCAGTAGGAGGAAAAGATGAACACAATATTTTGCTCTAAGAATAAGAGGCACCAGGATAAAAGCTACCGCATTGTTTTTCTATCCTTGATCATTGGACCTTCTTTCCGGAGGGTGCCGGGAGAATGATGTGTCATGAGGAAAGCTTCTAACTAGCATGGGCTACATTAGGAGCTAATGCAGCAGATGAGCAGAGTGATGCACCAACCGCTGCAGCACCTGAACCTTCAGGTTCCCATCAGCTTTGAGGACATAGTCAAGCAATAATATAATGTGCGGGAGGAGGACAAAACAGAGTACGACTGATCCTCCTTCGGCACCAGCACTGGTACCAAGATCCTGAGTTGGCGATATTGACACATGTATCTGCATGATGGGAGCTGGGATCGGCAATAAGCCAACGATCAGGGTTGGTTGAACTCGGTTGCGTATATGCAGGTTGTGTTGGAGTGAAAAGTTACTCTAGCTTCAACCACAAAAGTGCTTTTATTTGTATTTATCTGCTTCATTCCTGCTTATGCAAGGATGGAAATCACACCTTACTGTGTGATCCATACACCTTTTAGCTAGTATATGTGGTCGTCTTTCGGAACTGGATACCCAGGTTGGCATTCCAAACGCTGATCTTCCTCTTCCAACGCATAGAACCTGCTGCCATGATTCAAGTATGTTTTGTTCTCGTAGACTTTGCAAGTACTAGTGATGTTCTATCTTTTTCAATGGAGTCTAGCTTCTGTATTTCACACCAACTGGAAGTCTGGAGCGCATATCACCTTTAAACTCTCAAACATCTGCATGTCTGGAAGAGAATTATTAATCTACGATTTCAGGGTTTACTTCAAGTTTGTACTAAATACTTCAAGTTTTGAACACAAAACCACCTTTCCAAACAGGCTTCTGTACACTAAGATCTGAATCATGGTAGGTGGAGTCGTGCACAAAAAATGACTCAACCACCAAATCAATAGTGGTTCTTTTCAGCTGTTCAATCTGGCAAGCAATTGTAAAGATGTGTTGCTTAAATATAATTTATATACCACATCATGTGAAAAAACAGATTTGCTAGCTTTAACACAAATGGAAGTCCAATATATCCATCTCTTCAGTACTTGTTGATCATACCGCAGCAGAATGGAAATGGACAACACCAAAATGCATTGGGCAGGTTAGGGTTGTCCAAATTTGGCCAGGTTGAATGAGCAGGCAAGGGGCACGCTACTTTGGGTACAACACTAGGACAACATGTTAATTCGAACCGGGGTGTAGTACCGATCTCTACAGTTCTGTGCTCATACGCTTTTCGTTCCCACATTACCTCCGGGGAAGCCAGGTCAATGCCGTTATCAAAATCATGCATATACCTCCTCTACCAAGTCTCTTACACTCTCTCGCAGTTAGAAATACCCTTTTCTTCTCAACTCCTCAAGAAAAACAATAAGTTTGATATGACTTATTTTCATGGCACACCACTATATATTAGTCCTAGCAAAGTGATAGACTTACTTAGCTTAGCTCCTAATCATTTGATGATGCCGTGGAATGCACTAGCTGGAAGTTATGGCCAGCTAGCCCCTAGCGGCGCGTGATGTGTGCCAGTTCTTGGTGCTACCTGGACATGCCAATCTATGTACGTTGGGGAAAGGTGAACACGCTGGTGTTATGTTGTTTGTTGTGGTGGGAACTCAGTAAATTGATTTACTCATTTAACTAGGCATTATATTCATTTGCGGTTTGGCCACCTGCGTGTCAGCGTGTGTCACGGACCTTGTCAAGAACGATTGTAATTTTGTGATCGCCTAGTCAATAAAGCTCTCTTTTATCCAAAAAAAAATAGAGCGGTGCGGTTGATCAGTGGACAAACAGAGCTCTCTTTTATTAATTAGAAAACTAACGATTGTGGTTGCCATCCTGATGATTTGGTTCAATCAAAAAGCTTCAATTGTTGTTGATAATAAAGGACACAGGCATTAATAGCTCATTATAGTATCAGAGACAATTAATGTTGTTGAATTTAAAACCTCGCTAGCCTAAATTAAACAAAGAGAAACTGTTTGTCCACTGATATTCATGAAGTAAAACGGGGTGACCCCCTTTTCTCTAAAATAAAGTCCACTAATATTCAACGAATAAAATGTCAGGGAGTCTCTCGACAGGTCTGACTGTGAAGTACAATTTGACTGGTCTGTAAGGCATTTATTCAAAAGTTAACTTTGGACTCAACTTTGTTAAATGATGAGGATTCACGCACATATATAAATACAACACGGACTTCAGCTTAGCATGCGACTATTAGCTCCATTATTTGATTTGTCCATACGTTGACATCTCCACTCTAATTGGATATGTTCCAATTGATGAGATAGTGTTCGAGGTCAAAATTGTCAAATCTGGACGAGCGGGTCTCTGAAGCGGTCTCCCAATCGGTCAGACCGGTTTGACCAAAGTCCGCAAAATACAAATTGGACTTCACCATTGTGTAGCTCATCGAGTAGATCAAAATTTATATGTAGAACGTTCAATTTGGAGTTCGGACGAGAGAGTTATGACATTGGGAAGATCTGCACCTAGGAAAACCGGTCAGACTCGTTTGCCAGGACAGTCAGACCGGTTTGGTCTATATAGTTTAAGTTAGGAGTTGTATTTTGACATGTGATTTGTTAGGGTTTTGACTCCTATCGGGACAAGACCCCCACCTTATAAATATAAAGGGCCACGGACGATTGAGGGTATGCAATCAATCAAAAACCAATCTATCTTTTATCGTTTTACCTTTTTTCCTCATTACCATACTTTTCCAACCCCATGTGCTGTTCTTCTTTCGTCTCCATGGTATGAGAAGGCACCCTAGCTGGCCTGCTGAGCCTAGGGCAACCCAAAGTGCGCCTGCCTCGACGGGGTTCCTCCCAGGTGAGCGTTCCTTGGTCTCTCGCCGGGTTACCCGGCGAGACCGGTCTGACCGGCCTCCGCATCGACGCAGCAAGGAGCGTCTTTGCGAGCTGCACGTTCGAGTGCTTTCGTGTGATGGCCCGATTTTAGCGCCAACATATAGTGAGAGACGTATTACTTACGATAAGAAACAATATTCGTACGTAGGAATAGGAGAAACCAGGAGTGAAGCCTCTGCTGATAAGAAACCTACTCATGATTTTTCATGTCACGGTTCATACGGAATGTCTTTTAGCAATTCCGAGTAGGCATCTACTGCCGCTCTAGTATGCTTCTCAGCCACAACAAAAATGTATTTTGACCTAGATCTGCTCAAGTCTCCCTTTCCACAGGCCCATCTTGATTTCCTTATCATTCAATATGCTGATGATGTGTTGCCTATCATTCAATATGCTGATGATGTGTTGATGCAAGTAGATGCAAATCAATTAGTTTGTCTCAAGGCTCTTCTACACATTTTTGCTGAATCAACACGTCTAAAAGTTAACTACAATACAATATGTCCAAGATGAAATCCCACTTTTTAGAGTATTTTAAAAATATTAAAATTATGAGACTGCCATCGGATGTCTGTGAGATTGAGCTGATGTGGCTCAATGAGGATTGATATAAAGAAATGGATCATTGACCTCATGTTCTTGACCATAAACAACTGGATTGCTCGACGACTGGAGGCAAGTAGTAATAAACATGTTTCATTTGTGGGGAAGACAAACAGATGCGAGGCAAGTAATCGCTCAGAGCAAGATGCAACAAGTCTGATGGTTATATTGATTATGATTTATGCGAGACATGGATGTTTAGATTTTACTAGGAGACTGCAATCGGATGGCTTGAGCTGAAGTGGCTGAACGAGGATTCACTGCAACAAAACTAGCCACGCTTGGATTGCTATGCTATTGAAAGCGTATCTATATTTGTATGCTCCCGTTATTAGACATGGTTGTTAACACGCTTTAGTAAAGCGCTTCAAAACTTGCAACTTAGATACATTTTTAAAGTGCTGTTGACACGTTTTGATAAAAGCGCTTCTATGATTATTTTCTAGATAGGTTGTTGGATGGTCTTGACACGTCTCAGGGTAGAAGCGCTTCTAGATACGTTTAGTGAACGCACCTCGTCAAGAAATTAAAGGGGCATGCCTAAAAAAATAAATTAGAGTGGATTAAAAAATGTTTAAAAAATAGTCATGGTTGGACTTGGTACCAACAACCTCGGATCACAAATCATTTGTCAACAGACACCAGCTCACAAACATAATCTTTTCTACCTTTGATACATATTTTCTATACCAAAACTATACCCAATGTGAAAACCTGTTCATTAACGGATTAAACTCCACATTGGACTTTTCCTCTTCTCTCGGATCTCCTCGTGAGTCACGACTCAAACTCGCTCCCCTCATGAGCGTGAAGCGCCGCCCCCACCTCGTCGTTATCACTGTTGGTCGCCGGCTCGCCGCCACCCGCTAGGTCGCCACCTCACTGATCGCCTTCACCCCCCCCCCCGCCCCCCCCCCGGCTCCGCGGCCCCGCCGGCCGCGTGCCCACGCCAGCCCCACGTGGCCACGCCCCCACCAGCCGCCGGCTGAGCTCATCGTCGGCCTCATCAGGCACTTGCAGGTATGTCGCACCACTGGATGAATTATTGTTCTAGATACTACTCCCAGTTTAGTTTCCTTCGACAATTCCTGGTTTGGGTGGATTATTGTGCTAGATGGATTCCTCAGGAAAAGGATTAGTATATGAGCTCGATTTAGCACCTTATTTGAGAGATGAGAACAGTTACGTACGCACATTCCCAGTTCCATTTTTTGCAGCTGAACTGGTGATTGGTTGTGGACTAATTGAGGTTGCAACTATTGAACACACACTAGCATATGTCTTTATCCTCGTGGATTCAGACCTCGTCAGCCATTTGTTTGAGAGTACTCCATGCTTGCACTTCTTCCTACACAAAAGGCGTTGTAAAAACAACTTGAAGTTCACTTTGAAGTTCACTTTGCGAGAATCATTCATCAACAGTGGCCTTAGGATTTGCATTAATGCTAATCACTGAAACAGGAGTAATAACTGTCCTCACTCCTCTGAGGTGTGTTGCCCAGCCATACATCATCCTAAAATGCAAAAAACATGTTTGTTCTCCACTGATCACTTGATGAATACTCCCCCTTTGATACCAGTTTCTTACTAACGTTATTCCTCCAAAACTGAGAACTAGCATCATTTTAGTTTTCATCCTTTCTACACCCTGTCAATTTCATCCTTAGTGAATGGAGTGGTCAGCCAATTATCGTCTTCTTCATATACTTAACCAACTTGCTGCCAGATTCATCAGCCAGAAGAATTCCCTAACTTTCTTCAGAACCAAATAATTTCTTATAGTAGTTACTTATATGTTCCTTTTATACTCTAACTAACTTGGATGAGATCAAGGAACATATAAGTGACTACTATAAGAAATTATTCCAGCTTATAGTAGGACAATGGACACATATAGAAAACTTATTCCAGCTTTCCTGATTTCCTGATTGTGTATAGATCCACAACCTCTGCTTTATTTGAACAAAAAAAAAGGAAAATCTAAGCATAACATCTGGATGCTTTCTTTTTAAACAACTAATTGTCATACATGGATAGCAATTTTGACAAAGCTTCCTTTCTAAACAACTTATTGTCATATATGTAAGTAATTTGACAATTTCTTTTACCATCGTGTGCAGACTATGCAAATCTTGAACTCAGATGATCATGCTAATTAAGGAAGCAGAATCGCAATCCTGCTAACTATAGGCCTGATATCATTCATCAGGTAATGTAAATTTCTTGAAAAGCTGTCCCCTTTATGTTTGATCAGCAAGTCCTTGCTTCAAAGTAAGTGTAAATCAGACAATTCTTCTATATGAAATCATGAAGCACTTCATTGCTTTGTTGCCTTATCTATTCCCATTTTCCATTTAATCATCCCTATGTCCTGTCTTTTGGGGGATTTACTACAATTTGGAACTTCTTAGCATCTGATTAATTTGTCTGAGTGAGTTTGTGTCAATTTTTGGGTTCAAATAGCAATCAGGTTGTTTTAATTGGTTTTTATGCATAATTTTTGTAGAATGTAGCAAGTAGATTCTTTCTCCTACTCCTTCGCCAATTATACAAGCAGGTCAGCGATTATGTTTTGTAGTGCTATCAGTGGTAGAAGAACCAGAAATATGAAAGTGCCTAAGATTTTGATGCTGACTTCTGCCAAAATGATCTTTTGTGGCTTAGAGAATTGTATAACTATTTTTGTACCAGTCAAGGTATAACCTTGAATTATATAATTTTGTTTAGTTCCACCTCACAATTACTAGTAGGATTGCTTTGCAAACATATTAGTGAAAATTTTATACCCTGAAGGATGTATCATATTAGCCAGATAAAGCCAACACCTTGTATTGGATATAGTTAAATGAGAAATATAGATTTTAATATATGAATGTGTAGGAAAAAATAGATGTAATATCTTAAGTATTGTTTATGTTTTTTAGTGTGATTGATAATTGAGTTAAGTTCATTTCAACTATATTTATATTTACATACTTAGAAACTAAATTCTACAAATTTCTGAACTATTTAGTTATATCATTACATATCATCATAGGTGATGGATCGAAGTTGGATGGAGATGTGACCCTGCTTACAAATATGGAGTCGACCAATTCCTATCTTTTGCTATTTGTGACCTTCCACATGATAGCAAAATACCATGCCCTTGCAATAATTGTGAAAACAGAGTAATCCAAAATCGTGATGAAGTTGAGACACACCTGAAATGTGATGGTATTGTTCAGGGTTATACAATCTGGAATCACCATGGAGAGGAGTATGACCCACCATCATTTGCATTTGCTCATGTTCCAAATAATGATGCAAGCATGCCTACTTTGGGTGTCTCAAGGACTGCTATGGTAGAAAATCGCCATGAAATATTAGATGACATGCAAGGAATGCTACAGGCTGTATTTCTTGCTCCAGCAAGCTATGAATCATTGCCAAGTATGTCCGAAGCCGAACTAGATGATATTCAATCTAGTTTTACAAATATGGAACATAATGTGGTAGAGGATAGAAATATGGAACATAATATGGCAAAGGATGTTAGTCCTGCTGAAGATAATACTATGAGGACAGAACATGATATGTACGCAATAATCTTTAATGATGCACACATAAGGTTGTACCCTGGTTGTGAGACATTTACCAAGTTGTCATTTTTAGTCCACTTATATCACCAGAAGTGTTTACATGGTTGGACTCAAGAATCCTTCACATCGATGCTTGGTCTGCTATCTAAGGCACTTCCACCTGAGGCAAATCTACCTAAGACATGTTATGAAGCAAAAAATATCTTCCGTGCTTTTGGTCTTTACTATGTGAAAATCCATGCATGCCCAAAAGATTGCATGCTTTTTCATGGAAATAGAGCTAAGCAAGAGACTTGTCATGTGTGTAAAAGCTCTCGATGGAAAGATATGAAGAAGAATGGCTCTGCAGCTCAACCGAAAAAGAAAAAGAAGCCAACAAAAGTGTTACATTATTTTTTGTTGATACCAAGACTCCAAAGGTTATTTGCAACTAATAAAACTTCTGATGATATGCGATGGCATGACGAGGGATGTACAAAAGATGGCAAACTGCGACATCTAGCTAATGCAGAAGCTTGGAATGATTTTGACAGAAGATATCCTGAATTTGCAAAAGATGCTTGTAATGTACGTCTTGGTCTTGCAAGTGATGGATTTAACCCATTTAGGAACTTGAGTTCTACACAAACACTTGGCCAGTGATGCTCATTCCTTACAACCTACCACCTTGGATTTGCATGAAGCAAACATCTTTAATTTTATCGATGATCATTCCTGGACCAGATTCTCCGGGGAATGATATTGATGTATATTTGGAACCATTGATCGATGAGCTCTCAGAGTTGGGGGGGGAGTGGAAACAATTGACGCCTCTTTCTAGAAGATATTTTATCTCCGAGCTACACTATTGTGGACTTTAAATGATTTTTCAGCATTAGCTTACCTTTATGGTTGGAGCACAAGTGGTACATACGCATGTCCTTCTTGTGGTGCGTCAACAAAATCATTTTACCTAAATAAAAGTAGAAAGACATGTTATATGGGTCATCGATGATGGTTGCCACAGGATCACAAATATCGAAGGCAAAAGGAGCAGTTTGATGGGACCGAAGAGACCAAAGATCCACCTAAAACGATGAGTGGCACTTCGGTTCTGACAATGTTACAAGGCAGAGAGTTTGTGTTAGGGAAGAAGGTCTTCTTTGCAAAGAAGAAAGGTAAAAACACCAAAAGCAATGACTTGGACCATCAGAAGGGCAAGCGTAAAAGAGGAGAAAGTGAGAGGAAATTAAATGCCAACCAAGGTAAGAAAGAAAAGAAGCCAGAAGGTTGGTTGAAAAAGAGGTCAATATTTTTTAAGCTACCATACTGGGAGGAGAACAAACTAAGACACAATCTAGATGTAATGCATATAGAGAAAAACGTGTGTGAAAATTTGATTGCAACTTTGCTGGATATTTATTCTAAAACAAAGGATGACCTGAATGCATGACTAGATTTAGTGGAACTTGAAATTTGGGAAGAACTTCATCCTATGGTAGATGACCAAGGAAAGCAGAAGGCACCTGTTTTACTATGTCTAGAGAGAAAAAAGAGATTCTTTGTTCTGTACTTTAGAATATTAGAACACCTGATGGCTATGCATCAAACATTTCCAGGTGTGTCAACATGAAAGACTGCAAATTGAGTGGACTAAAGAGTCATGACAACCATGTTTTGCTGCATGATATTTTTCTTGTAGCACTCCAATCATGTTACCCCAGCAAAGATGTCATGAGAATAGTCATCGAGTTAGCTGACTTCTTCAAGAAATTATGCTCCAAGGTATTAGATGTGTCTGAGCTCGACAAACTTCAAGAAAGTATTGTGGTGACACTTTGTAATATGGAGAGAACTTTTGTTCCGTCATTTTTTACCGTAATGGTGCATTTGATGGTGCACTTGGCTGAACAAGCAAAACTTGGTGGCCCTGTGCACTATCGATGGATGTATCCTCTCAAGAGGTATTTTGTTTATCTTTTGCCTTGTCCTCTTCAATAATCCACAGAAATAACATATTTTTTTTAATTGTGTGTAGTTTTTTTGTTCGACTTAAGGCACTTGTGAAGAATAGAGCTTATCTAGAAGGTTCAATTGCTGAAGGATATAAAACTGAAGAATGCACAACTTTCTGTTCAAGGTTCATAGGAGGAACTATACGTTTTACAAGGGCATCTAGAAATCCTGAACCTTTAGACAATATAAAAGACATGTACCTATTTAATAGTGTGGGTGAATCAATTGGAAAATGTAGCACTGTAGCCCAATTTGACAATCAACTTCTTGTTCAGGCACATAGATATGTCTTGCGACACTGTGATGAACTAGAATGTTTTCGCAGGTGAGCAGTATAGCTTTCTCTTGTTTATTTGGTTTACATAACTTGATGACATGATACTATAATTTGTTATCTTATTTTAGAGAATTTTTGGATGATGAGAAAAGAAAACAGTGTCCCTCAACAAGTTTAACACCTTCTACCATAGAGAAGTTGATTGATCAACACTTTGCTGACTGGTTGGAACATAAGGTACATCTTAAAATGATGTTCATGAATTTAGTAGCAGAATGGATGCAATTATTTTCTTATATATAGGTTATACTAGATGATGGACCAGGGATCACTGAAAAGACAAGAGCACTCGCTGAAAAACCAAGAAAATGTGGTGTGCAGTATAGTGGTTATACTATTAATGGTTTCAAGTTCCACACCATGGGTCGTGAGGCTGCACGATTGACACAAAACAGTGGCGTAGTGAACATTGCAATAGATGGAGTTCATTGTTATGGCAGATTATAAGATATAATTGAATTATGGTACAAAGACTACAAGGTAGTCCTTTTCAAATGCGACTGGTATGATGTCCACCACCGTGCTGGTTTCTAAAAAGATGATTTTGGATTCACTCTTGTGAATTTTTCTTGAAAAATACATACTGGAGAGAAATTAGAGCATGATCCTTTTGTATTCTCTTCACAAGCGAAGCAAGTTTTCTATGTTGAAGACCCGAAAGCTAAAGGATGGAACGTGGTGGTAAGAGTTAAGCCAAGAGATGACTTTGACATGGGTGTTGAACTATCATCAGATGAAACATATTAAATCTGCTTGGGCTTTCAGTTCCTGTTAGGCTCCTAGCATGAATAATTTGAGCCTTTTTTTCTTTTGATTTGGCAAACAATCAACCTGTTAAAGACATGGATACAATGCTTATCTCAATGTTTATTAGATGACACTCCCTCTGTCCTAAATTACTGTTCGTTTTAGCTTTTCTAGGTGCATAGCATTTGCTACGTATCTAGACATACTATATATCTAGATGCATAGCAAAAATGTTATAAATTCTTACTTATTAAAATATTCCTTGTTTAACTTCAAGCTAACCACATAAGGATTATTAAACCACGTCCATTACTTTGAGAGGCAAACCATGTTATATCAAGTTAATATTTTAATCGAATCTGGATCCAAGATAAAATATATGTGATTTGATACCTCTGTCTCCCTTAAGTTTGCATTGAAGAAGACCAGACCCATCTAAGACTATCTCCAGCAGATTGCTCATCTCCCACTACCAAAATCCCCACGCCGACACCGGCTCGCTCCTCTCCTCCCTGTGCCAGCGCCCACCTGTCCGCTCCCTCACTAGCGATGCCTGGTACAGCTCGTTCGCGGTGGAGGTAAGCTGCTTGTGGATCCTATTTCTCTCTCACACACATCTGGGTAGGCTCCCCTGTGCATGGCGGTGGCCTTCGTTGGCAGCATCAATGGCCGAGCAACGCGACCAGGCAGATATGCTAATCGCAATGTACAAATAATAATGGTGCTTTTCCTTCCTTTCTTATGATTTGCATTGAATCTAAAATAAATTTTGTAATGTTAATATACCTCTGAATATGCTCATTTCAACAGGATAAGTCTTTTGATGAACTAGCAAAACGGAAAGAGCAAAAAAATGGCAATATTTCAGCTGAAGATTTTGATGAGGTGTTTGGTAATGTCATTGCTAAGGAGTCAAAACCACGTGGGTACTATGATAATAAGTATTGGAGCGAAGTAAAGATCTCTCAAGGTCTAACTTTTGTTTGGCAATCTGCGAATGAAGTTAATCACTCTGAAATAAAAGGAGTGGAAAATAAAATGGAACACATGAGCGATAAAGTGGACCGCATACATGCTTTCTTGGAACGAAAGTTTCCAGGAGAGTGTTGGGTAAATGAAATGGTGGCATCACAAAATGATGTAGTAAGCATCTGGACTTTTTCTTTCCTTTTATCATAGATGACTGAAACATATTGCTGCGCTATGTGTCCTTGTTTCATGTCTTCTCTTTTTTCAGGTTGAAAGAGTGTACGATAATGATATTCAGTGTGATTCTAATGGTAGTAATGAGCATCATTCTGACGACAAACTTGAAGAATCCATTGCTAATGCTCAGCCTCCCAAAACTACAGTGCAGGTGATGCAGTGTTTATTTCATTTATATTTTATTAACAAGTATTGAATGTAAGATCTTGTTATTGTTTTGAAACTATGGTTAATTACAAGATGCAACCATCATGTCTGCAGAGTAATGCTAAACCCACGATAAGCAATGAGAGTTATGCCAATTCATCTTCGCGACATGAGGGCATGATTGCAAAGGTATGTTACAAAATATTCTGCCATGGTACAGACAATGCTAATTATTTTGTTATAGCATTTGTTATAAAAAGAATGCAATTGATCTTAACTTCAATTGCAGTGGGTGCATATTGAGAATCGTAATCAAGGGAATAAGGGTTATGCAGGTTTAGCTTTACCACGTGAGTACCTAACAAAATTAAGACAGGTATGTCCAAGCCATGACTTGAAATTACTTAATGTCGCAACACTGCTTCCTAAAGACAGTATGACTGAGGTTACTTGAGCAAAGTTACTTGTTGTTGATTAAAAATATTTCTATTACAGGGATCTCATAACAAAAAAAGTAGTGGATCATAGCCGTCCAGTATCTGTATGTTTGTCTTTACATTGTTATTATCGGAAATAAACATGGTTACATGTTCAGATATAATAGTACAAAATTTCTTCCAATGGTAGGATCAAAAGCAAGTCTATTTGATGTCACTAAGGCACGAAAACAAACCTGTGGCCAAAGGAAACTTAGTGACTACTGATAGCACACATGTGGTTGGAGGAAACATGCTTGGATATGAATATATCGCCGTTGCTGTTCACGTTGTTAGTGACATTGGGGATGAGGATTTGCCTAGACCATATGACAATATTTGCACAGTAAGTGATGCCATAGGCTATGTTATTGCTTGGCCTCAATCACGTGTAAGTTTATCTCCATACTGACAATGTACATTCCAATTGTCATAATTTCAAAAACCTTTTACTGATTTAAGTGGAATCCACATGTTTTTAGGTGAAAAGACCTAAGGGTTCAGGGCCCAAACGTCCATAACAACTTGGTGAGACATTCTTCAATTGTTCCAACAAAATTTGTTATGCTGGATTTTTCATTATCTTTCAAATGCCATCACCTCCTTTCTTTTTTTAAATATTATTTTGTAGACAAACAAAGGGTTCTCACAGACTGAAGATATGGAGATGGTTCAGCTAACCTACTACTTTCTATGTCAAGAAAACTTATGCATACCGAGGGATAGCTTCTAGATAGATTTATGCTACTTGATAGAAAAGTTCATGCAAACCCGTATTGAATTTGCACTGTGTATACACTTCTTTCTATGGATGTTTTATTGTATTTGCTACTGCACTTGCCTGTAATATATATTTGCTGCTTCTACTGAGTCTTCTACTGAGTGTAACGGCCTTATTTTCGTTGTTGATCCTTACAGAAATATTTTACTATAAATCTCTATGTTTGTCAAATTTAATTTGTGCAAGAGGTCTCTCCGATTTTTAACCAAACCAGAGTGTGCCAAGGTATCTATAAAATGGCATATATGTTTCTAAACAATCCAAAACAACATATTTACAGAGTAGACATGTATATTGATGTATTTGTAAAAGCAAATCTATGTATCTCCATACAAAATAAAATGTCACTATAAAACGTGTTTACATCAGTAGGTGCGTTATGTAAATGTGTCTAGTAAGGCGTGTTTATATGTGTAGACATGCATCTAGCGTATTTACAAAGCGTCTTATCTTTTCTAGACACGTTTAATAAATCGTATTTATAAATCCTAACACGGTTCATACGGAGACGCTCCAAACACGTTTTACTAAAACGTATCTATACTATACTAGAGATGAATTAAAGTGTAGCTTAGAAGAAAATAAAGCGTATCTACAGGGGGGTCTTGTTGTAGTGACTGATCTTTAAAAATAGTAACTGAAGTTAGTGGGTATGACTATGCTTTGTGAGAGTGAAGTAGTGTGCACCGAGGCGCAGCTCTTTGAACCTAGCCTTGGATTCTGCTTGAGACTATGTAACTACCTTCAACTGGTCGTACACACATGAATTCGCAATACTTCACGTTTACTTTGGAGTGAGTGTTTGATGTAGTCATGACTCACGACATCAATTTCTCTCTGTTCTCACGACAGCAAGAAACGCATGCAGCCGGGGCAGGATCTCTCACTTGGCAGCTCGTGCGAGCCTTCATGATGTTTCAATGCCAACAATTTGTTCATCATTTAAGCAAGGTTCATCCAATGCACAAACATGGAACATGCAAGCTGTTCATGTTCCATGTTAATGTTTCATGAGAACATTGTCCCATAAAATTTTAAACTAAACAAAGGTGATAGTTTCATCAATACCACAGTTTGATGTGCATCTTTCGTGTACACCACCAGGTCACAATATGCGGCTAAGCATGGTTGCTTTTAAGTTGTTTGATTTCCCTTTATCATACAAATTGAGACGCTGCAAAATATAGAATGGATCCGAGGGGAAAGAGCATGTAAGAACATATGTCCTAGTTTATTTGATACTACATCTATCTGTCCTAGTTTATTTGATACTACATCTATCTGTCCTAGTTTTGCTTTTCAGCTCTATCGTTTTGCCACTACTAGGGGAAGGAACATAAAATGGATCGGAGGAAAACGATCAGGTACAGTAAGAGGGTTAGGAAATAAGAGGCATCCGGAAAACAGCTACTCTGGAGAGTATCCATTCTCCTTCCAGGAATTGTTGATGCAGATCATGAGGGGAGGATGGTAGGATCCTGAAACAATATGCAATTGACAAGAGAGACATTCACAGCTCCTGTTGTTGGGATAGCAGTCGTTTCAGTACAAGAGTGGGCCTCTTGCCTCTAGGTTTCGAGACATAAGATCTAATATCAATGGATTGAAAATATTTTATACATCTCATAGTTAAAATTTAAAAATATATAATAATGTTTCTTTCTATTCTAGATAGTGAGGGAAGGATGATGGGATTGCAAAATAATATGTAATTGGCCTAAGATTCATTCACAGCTCCAGCAATAGCGCCAAGCAGTAGCACTTGATCAATTGATCCTTTGGCTCCATATCGGACCAAGAATTTAGCTCGATGGGCAAGAAGCGGGCAGTCTACTGGTGTTAAGGAGAACAGGGGACTACATGATCATTCCTTCGCCCCAGCACTGAGCTGGCACTTTTGGCGGCTTGGCGCCCGTAGGAAGGAGATGGTACCAGCATCTGACAGGCATCAGAGTGGGTTAAATGCTCAAGGCAAATACATGGTGGAGTTCTGGATGCATGACTCTACCCTCCAATGTTGGAATGTTGGTGCCCACATTTTAATACATAAAATAGTTGTATGCCCCGATCTGGTTAAGAAACTAGAGACTTCTAGAAACACAATGGATGATTGGGCTGGTTGTAACTGCATTGCGGTAGGCATTCCAAATTAAATACCAAATCACCCAGCTTAGTGTTCAAACGCTGAGACCAGCATGGTTATGGGGAACACCCGCAACGAATTAATAAGCTGCAGCTGTTGGGGGCCAGCTGATCAATATTTCTTGGTCTCAGTATGCAGAGTACATGTGATACTTTTAAGATCGGTCCTCGCATATTTTTTTCACCAAAAATTGCCTCAACTGAAATGCGACCACTATCCATCCAGTATCGCAACCAGTCCCATCTCTAGCCAAGCAACCATAACTAGTGTAGCACTATATATATATGTCAAGGGTAGCACCACTAGATATATGATTATATGATACCCTTGAATCCTTGGTTCTGGGACAGTCTTTGTAGACGGTGCAGGGGGAATGATGCGCCTTCATGATAGCAAGCAACTAGCATGGGCTACATTAATAGCAGCTAGTGCAGCAGATGAGCAGAGTGGCATACCAACCGCTGCAGCACTTCAACCTTTGACTCCCCATCAGCGTCGAGGGCCTGGTCAGGCCTTGTGCGGCTGGAGGGCAAAGCAAAGTATGGCCATGTTTAGTTACCTCCCAACTCCTAACTTTGACACTATGCAAAAAGAAGATTCCCCATCACATCAAACTTATGGTATATGCATGGAGTACTAAATGTAGATGAAATTAAAAACTAATTGCACAGTTTTGTTGTACTTTGCGAGACGAATCTTTTGAGCCTAATTAGTCAATATTTGGACAATAATTCACAAATACAAACGAAACGCTACATTGTGCTACAGTGCTGGCACAGTAATTTTACATCTCCCAATTTGGCCAACTAAACAAGGCCTATGATTGATCATGCTTCGGCGCACGCTCCGATGCACAAATCGTTTCTGGTGTAGTGCCAGCGTCTGTACAACTGCAGGACGTGGGCTGACAACGTGAACCACCACCATCAGGCTTGCAAAAGTGGAGGTGATGCAATATGGATGATTTGACGAACTAGTTTCCATGGCTAGTCATCTTGCACAACTGATTGCCCAGGTTGGTATGGCAAACACCGAGGCCATGGCCAGCCAATACCCATTCCGAGTAAATAAATCCACATGGCTGCTGGTCTTTCTTTTCCAACATAAAACTTTTCTTGATTCAACATTGAAGTATATTTTGTTCTCCTAGATTTCCAAGAGTGGAGAATGCTAGTACTGCAAATGGAATCCATTATAGCCGCAAGTATAGTTGTACTTCCGGCTATCACATGTGCATACAACCATTGAACTCTTAAGTATCTGCATGTTTAGAAGAGATGGATTAATATAGGAATTTTGAGGATTTGATTCAATTTTAGTTTGTACTAAATCTGTGTCCCAATGCAAAACAATATTTCCAAACAGGCTTGTCCACACTAGGATTTGAGTCCTGGTAGGTGGAGTCAATGCACCAACGAGTCCCACCACTTAGGCATGAGAGGCATCAAGAAACAACCTGGTGGACCCAAACATCATTCTGGTCGACTGATTGAGGTCACTTAGGAAAAATTAACTGGCACACAAGTAAAGAATTTAACAAGGAATTCCAAGACAAGGGTAGACACCTTTCTCTAGGATATACTATATCAATGTGGTAGCTCTTGAAGGTGGGTGTCCTTCAAGACACAGTATTGTTCTGTACTTGATATGAACATGATAGGCTTCAATAGACAAAATGATTCCGCTAGCAATGTAGATGGTGGATTGCGTGTTTCTAGAATAAATTACTTCCAGAATGCGTCACATCCTAAGGGCGGCAGTGCACATCAGCTCACTGCTTATAAAACGATTTACAGGAGTGGTTGAAATAGCATTTGCACGGGCGAACTAGCTAACCGCTCCTGGCTTTCGCAGCTACAAATATCTGTTAGCAGGAGCGGGTAACAGACCCACCGTTATAAAGCCATTTCCAGGGTGGGTGGCGCCATCAACCACCTTGGAAGTGCATTTTCAGCAGCGGGTGATGCCATCACCCGCTCCTAGAAATGTTATCTTTAGGGGCGGGTGATGGCATCACCCGCTGCTGAAAATACCATTTCCAGGGTCGGGTGATGCCATGACCCATCCCTGCAAATCGATTAAAAATAAAAAAAATTGTACGCACGGCCATGGTCACACGCCACTTCTGCCCATCCCCGCTATCCCCGAACCCTGATAGACCCCATGGGGATCAACCACTCAGCAAATAAATGGAAAAATAGAAGTTCAAAACAACCAGTCTGAGTAAACTAGTCACAGTCATGTTTCGAATCAAAATACATGGTCACAAATCGAGCACAAGCTAGCAGATCGACCACAAAGCTAGTATAAGTAACACCTCGAGTACACGCTAAGCTCCCTACTAATACTGATTGGCTACAGGATGTGGATGCAGAGATTTGCACAGCAGCTCGTGAGGTACCCACGATAGATTGTGACCTTCGTGGACGACAGATGGCATCGGCGGCTTGTTCTTCTTCGCTGGCACTGCGGCTCCTCCAGCACCCGACCTTGCCACCATCAACTCGCGCCGCCCGTGCCACGCCGCAAGGGCCGGCCGTGCCACCCGTGCCTTGCTGCAGGGACTAGCCGCGCCGCATGTGCCTCGTCGCAGGGACCGGCCGCCTCGCTACCCATGGCCTAGCTGCCTGTGCCGGTCGCCCCGCCTATGCCCTATCGCAGGGGCCGGTCGCACCATGCGGGCGTGCCACCCGTGCCTCGCTTCATGCATCGGCTGCGCCATGCGCCCGCGCGTGCTTGTGCCCCGCTGCAGGGGACGGCCACGCCGTGCGCCTGCACTGCCCATGGCAGCCGAGCTAGGGCCGGCCGCGCCTCCAAGGACCTCGCCAGTCTTCGCAGGAGGGAGGAAACAGATAGATGGGGGAGGAGAAGAGAGAGAGCTAGAGAGGCCGACAAGAAGATAAGATAGGGACAGAGGGAGTCTGGACTCTGGACTGAGGTTGGGCCAATAAGAATGCTTCGTTTGGAAGTCGTGGATCGATGACGTGGCTGGACGTATTTTTTTCATGAGCTTATAATGATATTTTGAACCATCAAACAATCTTAAATAAAAAATTTGTCAACTATAAAGTTTTATATCTCGTCGAGATCTACAACTTTGATATAAAGTTTATCTTCATCCGAAATAGTATGAAAAAGTTATGATTTTTTTGAACAGAATAATTTCTAGGAGTGTGTCATGCCATCACTCGCACCTAGAAATGATTTCCAAAGGTGGGTGACACTATCACCTGCTCCTAGAAATTATTTCCAGGTGCGGGTGACACCGTCACCCGCCTCTACAATTATTTTTCCATTTTTTTCTTTTAAAATATATTTTTGAGTTATTAAATGATCTAAAATGCAAAAGTTGTCAACTACAAAGTTTTATGTCTTGTAGAGCTCTACAATTTTGATGTAAAGTTTGTATTCATCCGAGATGATATGAAAAAGTTTGTATTCAAAAAATACATCCATTAAACTCATTCACATATACGCACACATATACTCATACATTCACATTTACTTATACATTAACATACTGTTGGCGCTAGAAATCGGTCAACCGAATCCCAGCGACCGACACACGACCCGGGAGAATCTGCTTAGCTCCTGTTCGGGTGAATGCCCTGGTGCGGTTCGCGCGGCGTGCCAGCCAATCTGACCTGTTGATTGGCAAGGAAGAACACGTGTCAAATTTAGAAACTACGATCGGCTAAGTTTCCGATCGGGAGAAGCTTATCGGCAAATCGACCGATTTACTACGATAATGAAATCGGCTATAAGACAGCACGATCCCTGTAGCCTTGTAGACAGAAAAATACTAAAGTAGATTTGTACAAAGCTTGAAATAATAGCACTAGGAAAAGATCTAATCGGCAACGAATGGATCTGACAACAGAAAGTAATGAAAGCCGACACTACCGATTCCTAGCGGGATAACTGGTGATAAAAACTAGGAAAACGGGTAAAAACCTATTAATCTAGTTGATATCGATAACTAATGAATAAATCTAAACGAAACAACAGCGATGCGCCGGAAGTTAAAGCTTAGATATTACTCGATAAACGGAACTTACAGAATCGGCCGGAGATCAAGATGATGCAGCCCTGCCAACCCGCACGAACTCGTGAGAAGAAAAAGTGATGGCAAAGTCGCCTGCTCGAAAGTAAGTACGAAGAAGAAAGTAACTTGTTGTATTGATTGATTGTTGTGTTTACAGATTTACAAAGGTAGCTATTTATAGCCCCGTACAAATAATTTTCTTAACCGACTAGAACTCTATCTCTAATTCAAACAGAAAACAAATATCTACAAGCACAATCCGTGCCGAACTAGTTACCCCACGCTTCGTGGGCTGACCTCCACCTTATCCTTCCACCTTTCCAAGCCCATACAGGCCCAACTTAGTCCATCGTCCTGATCGGCCGATTTCTAATCAGCAAAGGATTGCCGATTGGGAATCTGGCGCATTCACCCTGAAGCGAATTAAAAGCTACCGGCCGATTCCGCATTATAGCACCATTTGACCGATTCCCATCCGTACTTCTTCGACTTCTTTCCTCCTTGGCGCCGATTCTACTGATGATGAAATCCGGCGTCAACACATGCCCCCCAGTTTCGGAGTAAAACATAGTCTTTTACTTCGAAATTCTTTATAACCTCCCCTCCGAAACGGCCGCAGTGAAAATATCCTTCCGTTTCGCGGTCTCCCGGCTGATCATTGCAATTTTTGAAACGGGCGCCCACGACAGCCACTACCCCGAAAAACTCGACGCGCCGGCGCGGTGAAAATCCCATCTTTACCCTTTCTTCAGGTACCCTATAAATAACATTTCACCGCAGCTCATCTTCAAGCTCACGTCTCTTTTTCCAACGCGCGCACATCCTTCTTTCTTCATTTCTCCCTTGCCATCGAAGTCTTCCAGTTCCAGCTCCTGTCACTTCTTCCCCTTTCCCTTCAATGGCGACTCCTTCCGGCAATTCCCCCGCACGCGATGCTCCAGGGACAGTGCCTCTGGTGGAGGTAGCGACGGCCGTCACTTCTTCCGCAGATGCAAGAGCTTCATCAGAAATCCCAATGGCGGTCCCCATCACAGCCCCATCATCTGCGCCTGCGTCGGCGACCACGCCGATTACTCAGAACTTTATCCCGGAGGTAAGTACCGAATCCTTCCCTTATCAGCAATATTTTAGATCTACTCCTTACATTCCTATGCCCCTTTTCCTTTTTAGGCGGTTAGAGATAGAATTACTATTCACCTCACGGGCAGTCCTGACCTTGTTTGCCTTGGTCCCATGGGAGACCCAGATCCAGCGATTCTTATAGATTTGGAAACTGATCGGATTCCTTTCAAACGGTCCGATATGAACTTAGATCAATGGGCAAGCACCTTTAGATCCTGGCCGAATGAAACCCCAGGTTGGAGGGAATGGTACCAACGGGTGGCCGCGTCAAGGAGCGTCTCGTGGAATGAGCTCAAAATCGGCCAATGTATCAACCTCTCCCTGTCTCAAATGGAGAAAAACGAGCCGTTAGTGATGACGGCCTCCTATTTTTGGTCTGACGCACTTAATGCGTTCTTATTTGGACACGGTCCTATGACCCCCACTCTGGCGGATGTGGTCCTTTTAACCGGCCTGGACATATCCTCCCCTGACACACCTTTCCAACTTCTGACCGTACCATCGCATCGGCTGGACACAAGGGGAATCGGCGGTTGGAAGGGTTTTATCAGTAGTAACAAGAAGACCGGTACTGTTGATAACAGGGAGCACACCGCTTTCCTGATGATGTGGCTAGAAAAACACCTTTTCTGTGGGAGAGCCGCCGGCCCAACAACCAACACCCAATCTTTAGCCGAGGCACTATCCAAAGGAAGCCACATTCCTCTTGGGAAACATCTTCTGGGTGCTGTGTACCACATGCTCCATCAAATCGGCACAAAACTTTCCAAGGGAGAACCAATCGGCAACCCAGGTGGGCCTTGGTGGTTCGTCAATCTATGGTTGAACCTTTATATGAACAGGATCACCCGGCAGCCAGTGGACCACATGATGTTTCCCAATATTGAATCGGCGGAAGACCCTACCGAGCGTTGCCGATGCATGTCTTATGGCGAAGCAGCGTCAGCTTTTCCAGGTTGTGCGTATTCCGCTACAAAAGTAGCCGAGTACTTTCGGTGCTTCTATAATGGATTCAATGAGGATGCAACTATCTGGTTTCCATACCAGCGAGACATCCCAATCTTCGAGCTCCCCTCCTGCTTCGATTCGACTTCTGGCCGGTTTGATGAAGATCTTTATGAAGAATTGATCAAACCAGGACTCTTACCGGCCAACTTCTTTTCGGGGAAAGATGCCCCTACATATGAGTTCTACAACCCATCTACTGCTGCACGACAATTCGGCATGGGTCAATTGCCGATACGGGTGTATTTTGCTGGCCGAATCAAGTTCAGAGATGTGCTTACAACCGGCCTGGATTACTGTCGGCTGCGAGACCGAATTCCGGATTCCAGTACGATTAATTTGAATGACTGGCTATTATATCCATTTGCCATCCAGCCGTTCAAACTTTGGTGGGCCGAATGGAAGCAATTTCTATTCTGTAACTCGGCATCAGCATACTGCAACCTTCTAGACCCGGCCAACATCGATCCCAATGCCGAGGTATTTCTGATTACTGATTTTATCCCTTCTAGCATGATTGCATACTAATGATTTTATTCCTTCTTTAGGCCGAGAATCAAGCCCCTCCAACGCACAGCCGCAGCGGTCGGCTAATGGAGAGCTATCCGTACACCACCTATCCCCTTATCGGCTATGACGCTCCGTCAGTTGACATGATCGCTGGCCGATCGAAGAAGGTTCACAAAAAGGTCATCAAGAAAACCAGTCGCCGAGTTCGGGCTCGTACGGCGTCGGTGGATCCTCCTGTACTCGTATCGGCAGAAACCTCAACTGCATCGCCCCAGGCCACACAAATTGCCGATACTCAAGCCATTACACAAGCCAGAGCGGCTGCCGCCTCACTATTGTTGGAAGCTTTACAAGTAAGTTCAAGCTTTACCGTTTCCGATTGTCATTTTGATATTAGCTCTTCCTAACTTTGTATCTCTTAGAGTTCTTCCATGGAAATACCACAGTCGGCGACAACTCGACCGGATACCAACGCGCCCCTGCCCTCATCCATTGAGGTACGGTACTTATTTTACGGACTCCCTTCGGGCATTTGCATAATATATTTAACTGATTCCTCGACGCAGACCATCGGCACGCCGAGCGTTTCCCGACAACCGATTTCTTCTCAAGGAGCTGGTCCGAGCACCGTGCCGATTATTGTGGAGTCCTCTTCATCGGATGAACCTACGGCACAGGACACTGAGCAAGACACAACGGCTTCACAAGCGCAGCATGAAGAAATCCGTTTTAAAATGGTAAATTCTTAAACCAGCTTTCAACCAGCCGATTTGCTCTGTTCCCCTACCGATTCACCCTTTTTCTTCATCTTCTCAGGAACAAGACTCCCCCAACAACAGCCTTTTCTCCTTCGCGGTCGCTCTTTCTGATGACGAGGAAACCGCATCCCGCCAAGTCGCTTTAAGCTCCATTCCTGACGACGTCCGGGCTAAACTCACCAACATCCGATCCCTCCTTCAAGGGGACATCGGCCGACTGGTAGAAGACGCTTCGCCGATTCGGCAGCTCTTTAGTGACGTCAGCGGACGAGTACCAGAGGAGGCGGAAGAGGCCTTGGCCCCGGCGGCTTTTATTGAGTCCATGAGGATTCCAGTTTTCAGGGCCCTTCGTCATATGGCCGATCGCGCGAAACTGGCCAAGACCCGTGAAGATGAAAATGCTTTTAAGCATCAGGCTCAAGAAGCGAATCGACGAATCCATGTCCTGGAAGATTCACGACCGGCGATCATTAGTGAAATAGATCGCCTCAAACGACGGAGGGCGGACCTTGCCAAAGAGATGGAGCAAGTGACCAAGGCAATCAGCGCCGAAGAGAACAAACTTCAAGAGTTACCCTCGGCTATTGCCGATTTGACACGGGAGAGGCAGCATTTTGCTCAGGAGGCTCTGAGACTCCACCGCATCGCATCGAAGGTCCCTGGATCGGCAGAAGAAGACCAACGGGTTCTTGACTCTGCCGATCAGATCCGGCGTCGGGCCATCACGGCTATCGATACCCTTTTGGGGTAACCTGTAAAACACTGACTGTTTTTGTACAAACATTTACTGCCTTCTTTGACCGACCCTTCGCGACGCCCTCTATTTACTGTCTTCCTTATTACCGATGGGACGTGGCCTCATTAGATTTCCACGCATTTCTCCCATAAATATCGACCTCGGCGCTTACCCCCGATAGCATTGATCTGGCTCCTCTTTCACCTTTCCTCTTCCTCTCATCGGCACGACTGTTTCGCCATGGCCTCATCATCGTCTTCTTCTGTCAACCAGGTGACGCTCCGCCTTCTCCTCTTAGATCTTAGGAAAAGAATGCGTCACCTTACTCCTTCTTTGTTTCAGCCCCAACGCCTTGGTCCGGAACTCGTACGTGCCATCGAGTGCATTCATTCAGAAGACCCTTTGACCCCGGAGGACAAGGCTCTGATCCTGGCTCATCAAGAGGAGCTCCAAGACCACATTACTGCAGATGCTCGTGTAGTCTTGGATGCCGTGGTGAACGAAAGCCGTCGCCGATCTCTAGTCATGAGGGGTCGTCGCCGTGACGTTCCTGGAGATGACGTCACTTCGACCGCCCGCACGATCCTCGACTTCTTGGAAAGGAACGGCAGCCCGCGGCCTCCCACCGGTAGGGTCCGTCTGCTTCCTCGGCCCGTCATCCTGGCGGCGGCAGAGGCCTCGCGCCTTCGTGCTTTGGAGCGGAATGGGGAATCATCTCAGAAGAAGGATAATTAGTTTGTTTTTTGTAATTTTTTGTTCTAAGGGCGACTTAATGTTTTGTCGGCCATGTAATCTGTCGCCCGTACCGAATGAATGTAATCGGCCGTTCCGGTTGACTTTATGTGCGTCTCAAAACCGAATCGTATCGGTCATGTATGATTGTGTTGATTCCTTAGGCACCGACCCATATACTTGGGTAATATCTTTTTAAGTATCTCCCATTCAGAGCTCTAGTGAATTCTTCTCCTTCTATTGTTTCTAAGATATAGGCATTCCCTGGAGCGCATCTGCCGATTTTATACGGCCCTTCCCAGGTAGGAGACCATTTGCCAAATTTAGGATCTTTCGACCCGATCGGTAGTACCAACTTCCATACCAAGTCTCCGGGGGAGAACTGCTTGACTTTGACCTTTTTATCGTACCACCTGGCCACTCTCTTTTTATTCTCTTCGATACTTATCAGAGCCCTTAGTCGTTGGCCGGCCAAATCATCAAGTTCTTCCTTCATCAGGGATGAGTAGTCATTGGCTGACAATTGGTCCTGAAGTGAAATGCGCCTTGATCCTGCCCTCGACTCCCATGGAAGTACTGCATCGTGACTGTATACCAACTGATAGGGAGATAACTTGGTAGCCCCATGACAGGCCATTCTGTATGCCCACAGGGCTTCGGTCAAACATAGGTGCCACTTCTTTGGGTATTCTTCAATCTTCCTTTTGATCAACTTGATTATTCCTTTGTTGGAAGATTCTGCTTGACCATTGGCTTGAGCGTAATACGGAGAAGAGTTTAACAATTTGATGCCCATATCGGTCGTAAATTCCTCAAATTCCCCCGATGTGAACATTGTTCCTTGATCGGTTGTTATAGTTTGAGGGATACCGAATCGGTAGACGATATGATCCCTTACGAAATCAGCCATGATAGCCGAAGTCACAGTCCTTAGTGGGATTGCCTCCACCCATTTGGTGAAGTAATCAGTAGCAACCAGAATAAACTTGTGCCCCTTGCTCGATGGTGGATAAATTTGGCCGATAAGGTCTATTCCCCACCCTCTGAACGGCCATGGTTTGATGATGGGATTCATGGCCGACGCGGGTGCACGTTGGATATTTCCAAATTTTTGACACTCCTGACAACCCTTATAATATTTGAAACAGTCTTCGAGGATCGTAGGCCAATAGTACCCGTTGTTTCTGATCATCCACTTCATCTTATGTGCTGATTGGTGAGCTCCGCATACCCCTTCATGGATTTCTCCCATTAGAGTCTTGGCTTCTTCTGTCCCAAGACATTTAAGAAGAACACCATCGATCGTTCGGTAGAACAGATCATCTTCGAGTAATACGTACTTGGTAGCGTGAAAGCGCACTCGTCGCTCCACCTTTTTAGACGGATCTTTCAGGTAATCAGCAATTTCTTTACGCCAATCGTCAGCTGCAAGCTCTAAGGCCATGGCGCCCGGAATCGGCCGATACCCAGATGCGTGTTGAGCGAGTTTGTTTGCTTCCTCATTGCGGTCTCTTGGGACGTGCTCGATTACTGCCGATCTGAATTCTTTTAAAAGCTGTAAGCAATCTTCGTGATGAATTCGTAATATGTCATCTTTGCACTCAGCCCTTCCGGTTAGTTGATCCACAATTAGCATCGAATCTCCGAAGACCTCAACAGAATCGGCCTTGACTTCTCTCAATAATCGTAAGCCTTTTAATACAGCTCTGTATTCCGCTTGATTGTTTGTGGCGGCGGTTTCTATCGGCAGAGAAAAATCATATCTTTCCCCCCGAGGCGATATGAGAACGATGCCGATTCCTGATCCGACTCCGCATGATGACCCATCAAAAAATAACTGCCAAGGCGCTAGTTCTACGAAGGCGATTTCCGGCCCACAGTGCTGGGCGACGAAATCGGCCATGACTTGACCCTTGACGGCTTTTGCCGATTCGTACCGTAGGTCAAATTCCGATAAAGCTAAGATCCATTTACCGATTCGTCCTTTCAATATCGGCAGTGACAGCATGTATTTCACTACATCATCTTTGCATACGACTATACATTCTGCCGACAGTAGATAGTGTCTGAGTTTGGTGCACGAGAAGTAAAGACACAAACACAAACGCTCCACTGGAGGATATCTTGTTTCGGCATCCAGGAGTCTTCTACTAACGTAATAAATTACCCGTTCTTTGCCTTCAAACTCTTGGACTAGAGCCGACCCAATAGCTTTTTCATCGGCTGATAAATATAGTTTAAACGGCTTACCCGTTTGAGGGGGAACCAGGACTGGGGGTGAGACCAAGTATCGCTTGATGTCTTCTAACGCCTTGCGCTGGTCTTCTCCCCATATAAATTCCTGGTCTGGCTTCAACTTCAGAAGTGGTGTGAATGCCTGAATCCGTCCAGATAGATTAGATATAAACCTTCTGATGAAGTTTACCTTGCCGATTAGAGACTGTAGCTCAGTTTTGTTCTGTGGAGCGACGACTTTGTTGATGGCCGCTATGGTCTTCTGATTGACTTCTATACCTCGTTCGTGCACCATGAACCCTAAGAACTGTCCGGCGGAGACGCCGAAAGCGCATTTGTTGGGATTCATCTTAAGACCATGCTTTTTGGTACACTCTAGCACCCTTCGCAAATCGGCTAGGTGTTCCTCGTGGCTTTTGGACTTGACCACAACGTCATCGATGTAGATCTCCACCAGGAGGCCAATGAGTTTGTGAAAAATGTAGTTCATGGCTCTCTGATATGTAGCACCAGCATTCTTCAAGCCGAAAGTCATCACCACCCACTCGAATAGACCAAGATGGCCTGGACATCTGAAAGCCGTTTTGGGTATGTCCTCTTCGGCCATAAGTATTTGATTGTATCCGGCATTTCCATCCATGAAGCTAATAATTTTGTGCCCTGCGGCAGCGTCGATCAGTACATCGGCCGTAGGCATGGGGTAACCATCCATCGGTGTGGCCTGATTAAGATTTCTGAAATCAACGCAAACGCACAGCTTCCCGTTTTTCTTGTACACCGGTACGATATTAGAAATCCACTCGGCATAACGACATTGCCGAATAAATTTTGCTTCAATTAGCCGAGTTATTTCAGCTTTTATGTCTGGTAAAATTTTAGGATTGCATCGCCGTGCGGGTTGCTGGTACGGCCGATACCCTGGCTTTATGGGTAGCCGATGTTCAACAATAGATCGATCTAATCCGGGCATCTCGTGATACTCCCAAGCAAAGCAATCCTTGAATTCTCTTAATAACTTTGTCAATTTACACTTATACTCTGGATCTAAATTTGCACTAATAAAAGTCAGCCTTAGTTTGGTCCTGTCACCTAAGTCTATCATCTCTAATGAATCGGCCGACGTGAATCCGTGTCCCAGCTTCCCGTCTTCTCGGGCGAACTGATCCATCTATTGCGCTTCTTCGGAGCCGACTGCTCGGATCGGCTGTAGGCCAAAATCGGTGACCTTTAGGAAATCGGTTTCCCACACCCTACCTGATATGCATCTGACGGTTTCGCAGCTCCATTGCTGTGCGTCGGCTGCTGCGATGCTGTACGCGGAGTCGGCTTTGACCACCTCGATGTTATCGCCAACCCATTGTACAAGGCATTGATGCATAGTTGACGGGATGCAGCAGTTTGTGTGTATCCAGTCTCGGCCAAGAAGCATATTATAGGACCCTTTGCCATTAATGACGAAAAACGTGGTAGGAAGGGTCTTACTGCCGATGGTGAGATCGACGCAGAGGGCACCGCGAGCGTTTGACACCTTGCCTTCGAAGTCCTTGAGCATCATGTCCGTCCTGGTTAGGTCGTCGTCGCTCTTTCCCAACTTTCGGAGTATGGCATACGGCATGATATTGACGGCAGCTCCCCCGTCGACCATCAATCTAGTGAGGGGGCGACCGTCAACATGCCCTTTAAGGAACAACACCTTCATATGTTGTCGTTCGTCGTCTTCGGGCTTTTCGAACGTGGCCATCATTGGTTCTAAAGCCAGCCGTGCTGTTTGTTCCTCTATCGCCGACTCGTCCTGTTGATCGGCAGGGGTCATGAACTCCATCGGCAATATGAAAACCATACCGATTTCGGTTGCCGATTCATCACCCGCCGACTCATCGTTGCCCTTGTCGTTTCTTTTGGGGCGCCACACCCGAGGCCTTCCTTCCTTCTTGTCCATCGCGCTCTCTTCTTCTTGCTGTTCCCATTGGTGGAGGCGTTGGACTCTCCGTTTTTGTGATTTGGTTAAACCGTCGGGGCACCATCTGGGGTTTATTGGCCTCCCTTCTTTCCCGGCGCATTCCCATTCCGGTTCGCGTCCTAACGGGTTTTTGTCCGTTACCCGAGCATCGGCCATGTCTTCGAGCCGGCTGTGAACGCTGGCTTTGCTATTTGATTGATCGTGACGATCGGCCCTGCCCCCCTGCCTATTATGGCTTCTACCTTCTGACCGATCATATCGGTCACTTCTGCCCCCCAGCCGATCACGCATGGAAGGGCGCTGATCATCTGGGTTGCGCCAATTCCTGCTGATCGGTTCTGGCCTTCCATCTCTAGAGCGAGACCTGGTGAACGGCCGATTGCCTCGATAGGGACCGTTGCACTCCGGGCAAGTATCGGCCGATGGTAGCCTGAGGTTATTTTCCCAACAATGGATGAAGAATGGGCATCTCCAGTGCTCCTCGTGCCGACGCATCGCTTCCTCTCGGGACCTCGAACGTTCATGTTGGCGTTGGTACTTTTGGAGCAGGAACTGGGAAGTAATGCGTGGTCCTTCTGACTCACCATCATCGGCCTCCATCCGTCGCTTTCCCTTGATGTCTTCAGACGTAACTTGATTTCTGGGATCGACAGCGCCACTCTTTTTGGCCGACTCGGACGTCAGCACTTTTGTTTGGAGAGAACTCTTCCCTGTGTCAGCCATGTTGGTAGGAAAAGGGTGCTGGTCGATTTTCATTGGTTTGGCCGGCTTTGCCGGCACTTCAAATTTGAGTCTGCCCTGCTCAATGGCCGACTGTATTTGTTGCCTAAAGATTTTGCATTCGTTGGTATCATGTGATGTGGCATTGTGCCACTTGCAATACTTCATCTTCTTCAATTGTTCAGCAGAGGGTATTGTGTGGTAAGGCGAGAGTTTAATCTGCCCTTCCTGGAGTAGAAGATCGAAGATTTTGTCAGCTTTAGTTGTATCGAAACCAAATGCTTCTGGCTCCTTCTTGCCGAACGGGCATGATATCGGCTTTTTTCCCTTAATCCACTCTGCAAGTCCGACTTCGGCATCTTCCTCATCCTCTAATTCTTCCAGGAATGCCACTTTCTTCTGGAAACTCCTTCTTGGATCGAATGGACGCACCTCCTGCCCGGACAAACGGTGGACAATCTGGCTCAGGCTCTCGAACTCTTGCGAAGCATATTTTTCTTTAATGTGTGGCAGCAGGCCTTGGAAAGCTATATCGGCCAACTGCGCATCGGTTAGAGCCAAGGAGTAGCATTTGTTCCTAATTTCCCGAAACCTTTGTATATACGAGGGTATCGGCTCATCACTTCTTTGCCGGAGGCTAGTCAAATCGGACAGCTTCATTTCATGGACCCCAGCATAGAAGTACTTGTGGAACTGCCTTTCTAGATCGGCCCATGTGATAATCGAGTTTGGTGGCAAAGTTGTGAACCACTGGAAAGCTGATCCAGACAAGGATGACGAGAACAACCGCACCCGCAGGGCGTCTTGCGTAGCTGCCTCCCCACATTGAATGATGAATCTATTCACATGTTCCACGGTAGAGGTGTCATCCATCCCCGAAAATTTGGTAAAATCAGGAACTTTGTACCGATGAGGGAACGGCAACAAGTCATATGTAGATGGGTATGGTGTTCTATAGGTATAAGTTTGCACTTTCGGCTTCAAGCCGAATTGTTCTTGCATTACCTCTGCAATCTGTGCCGACCAATCTGGTTGTTGCTGGGGAACAGTTGGCTGCGGTATCGGTACGTGCTGATAAATCGGAGGTTGAATAAAAGGAGGTTGATGAAAAGGTGGTATCTGAGTATAAGCCGGTGGTGTAGTAAAGGACGGCTGCTTGTATGAACCACTTGTTTCATCATATAGCATGAGCTCTGATGTCTTGTTGACCTCCGGAGCGATAGGCTGGTATGGTGGTATGATCGGTCGAGTGGCCGTTTGGGAGGGTGTCTGGAACGGAGGATTTCCTTGACTGACCGATTGATTCAAACCGGTCGTGTTTAAGGGTGCCCCCCAGGGTAAGGGGATGACTGGAGGGAGTGGTGCAGAGGACGGTTGGATGGAGCCATATCCCAAAGGAGTTGATGACGCAGAAGCACCGGATCCTCCGACAGAGGATTGGATCGGCTGTGAAGCCTGATAAGCCTGATTTGGTGGAATCGGCTGAAAATACGTAGGTCCCCTGTACCCTTGAGGTATACCTCCGGCGAAGGAGTTGACAACAGCATTGTGCACCATGTTTGAGAGTACCGGGGATTGGTTGATGAAAGCGTGATGAAGAGATTGTTCAATCATATCGGACATTTTATCCGAATCTTCGGAAATTGTGATTTGACGGGGAGTAGAGAAAGGAGCCTTTTTAACAGTCTCCCCGCTCCTGGAACGACTGAAGGATTTCAAGCAAGTTTTTCGGACTTGCTCCAAATACTTATTCAGATCTTCCTTTTGGTCGTCCTTTAGATCTGCTTCCGTCACCTCGATGACGTTATCTTCGGAGACCTCAGCAGCTTTCGACATGACGGCGGCTGTATTGGTCCCACCGGGCGTGCCAAAAGTGTGTTGGCGCTAGAAATCGGTCAACCGAATCCCAGCGACCGACACACGACCCGGGAGAATCTGCTTAGCTCCTGTTCGGGTGAATGCCCTGGTGCGGTTCGCGCGGCGTGCCAGCCAATCTGACCTGTTGATTGGCAAGGAAGAACACGTGTCAAATTTAGAAACTACGATCGGCTAAGTTTCCGATCGGGAGAAGCTTATCGGCAAATCGACCGATTTACTACGATAATGAAATCGGCTATAAGACAGCACGATCCCTGTAGCCTTGTAGACAGAAAAATACTAAAGTAGATTTGTACAAAGCTTGAAATAATAGCACTAGGAAAAGATCTAATCGGCAACGAATGGATCTGACAACAGAAAGTAATGAAAGCCGACACTACCGATTCCTAGCGGGATAACTGGTGATAAAAACTAGGAAAACGGGTAAAAACCTATTAATCTAGTTGATATCGATAACTGATGAATAAATCTAAACGAAACAACAGCGATGCGCCGGAAGTTAAAGCTTAGATATTACTCGATAAACGGAACTTACAGAATCGGCCGGAGATCAAGATGATGCAGCCCTGCCAACCCGCACGAACTCGTGAGAAGAAAAAGTGATGGCGAAGTCGCCTGCTCGAAAGTAAGTACGAAGAAGAAAGTAACTTGTTGTATTGATTGATTGTTGTGTTTACAGATTTACAAAGGTAGCTATTTATAGCCCCGTACAAATAATTTTCTTAACCGACTAGAACTCTATCTCTAATTCAAACAGAAAACAAATATCTACAAGCACAATCCGTGCCGAACTAGTTACCCCACGCTTCGTGGGCCGACCTCCACCTTATCCTTCCACCTTTCCAAGCCCATACAGGCCCAACTTAGTCCATCGTCCTGATCGGCCGATTTCTAATCAGCAAAGGATTGCCGATTGGGAATCTGGCGCATTCACCCTGAAGCGAATTAAAAGCTACCGGCCGATTCCGCATTATAGCACCATTTGACCGATTCCCATCCGTACTTCTTCGACTTCTTTCCTCCTTGGCGTCGATTCTACTGATGACGAAATCCGGCGTCAACACATACACTCACACATGTACTCATTTATTTATTATATACTTATATACATTTAGATCTACGTTGAGTGTTACAACTTTCATATAGAGCTTCTCCGTAACCGAAAACCTTTGAAAATTTTAAAATTTGTAGATTTCAAAATTAAAGAAATTATAATCATATTTCTTTGGAGTAATAAACAATCTCAAATGAAAACATGCCACTTCAAAGTGTTAGGTCTCATCAACCTATGTAATTTCGATATAGAGCTCTCTATAGTTGAAGTCATTTGAAAATTCAAAAAAAAATATTTCAAAACTAGGGAATTTATAATAACATTTTAAAGTATTAAAGAATCTCAAATTGAAAACTTATCAACTCCAAAGTTTTAGGTTTCGTCGAGCACTACAAGTTTGATGTAGACCTTATGTATAGCCGAAGTCATTTGAAACTTCAAAAGTTTTAGATTTCAAAACTAGAGAACTTATAATGATATTTTGAAGTACTAAACAAACTCACATGAAAAACTTTTGAACTACAAAAATTGAGGTCTTATGGAGCTATACAATTTTGATATAAAGTTTGTCTTCATCATAAATTATATGAAAAAGTTATGAATTTATTTTCACGGGACCATTTCTAGGGGGCAGGCCACGTCATCACCCGCCCATGAAAATCATTTTCTGGAGCTGGTGATGCCGTCACCGCCCTGAAAATGGGAGCTATTCCAACGGCGGATGATAGGATGACCCACCCCTGAAAATGGTGATTTCCTAGGGTGGGTCATCCCATCACCCACCCTTGGAAATGGTTCTCCAGGGGCAGGCCAGATGATACAGTAATGCCCCCGTTTTGTAGGTGTGGATAGCAATTTCACCTGCCCCTAGAAAAAGGTGGGGCACCCCTATAAATTATTTTTTATAGTGGCTGTATGTTTCAAGATGCAAAATACTACTACAACAACAACATAGGCTTTCAGTCCCAAGTAAGTTGGGTAGGCTTTTCAAGATGAAAAATACATTTGGATGAAAAGATAATCAGGTCTCTTTCATCTTGAAAAGATGGCATGCCATTTAGACTGTCCAATAAGAAGTAATGGCTGTTTATGTGAAGAATTCACAACAAGGTTAGCATGCAGATACGCGACAGTGAAAGAAGAGTCTTTTAGTTCCTCAACTAGTTGGCCTTCCACCTCCCACCTTGATGGCATGAGTCCACGCATACTTCCTATCCATGAATATAATAAGGCCAGTCTCAGTGCATAGTTTCATTGCACTGTTACCAAGACTACAAACTTGGTAACTGTGCCTGCTAGGTTTCATGGGGTGAAACTCCTCTGTCATTCCATGAAACTCCATCCTCTCTCTCCTCGTAAAGATCTTGCCAAGTCAGCAAATTGCTGATGTGGCATAGAAATTAATGCTCATGAAACTCTCTATGAAACTCCCACTGGCCTTTCTAGCACATTTAGGACAAACTAAGCAACAAGGAAAAAGTCTATTCTACCCCTTATGAAACAAGCAAGAGTACTCCTAATTGTCTTAGTTATAGCCATATTTTGTGCTTTTCCACAATATTAATAGGTGGTTTAAATATGCTGCACAATTTACAACAAGCAGGAGCACTGTTGATTGGCTCGAGTAGACAGAATCCCATAGGAGTAATTACTAGTACTTGAGAGTTAAGTTTGTAAAAGTGCTTATATTCGTGAAGAGATGAAGCTAGAACCCTAGATATATTCGTGGACAGAGGGAGTGGCTATGAGGGTAACTCCTAGTATAGATCTTCCCTTTAGCCCCTATTGAATAAGAAGTCTTTTGATAATTACTGAAACCGGTCAATTGTGTGTTCTCCAATGGAGTAAACATTTGTCAACAAATCACCATGATGGTTGTGTGTAGAATGGTGTGTGGTGCACCATTTCTACCAGCAATATCCATATGGGTGCCATGCTGTGGTCCGTGTGCAGTTCCTGGATGATGGTTAAACATCTGTTTGCATTGGAGGCGAAGTTCAAAAGGCTTTGGATCATCCTTCTCAACGATGGGTCACATCCAACCTTGGCATATGAAAGCTAGTTACAGTTGGAATATATCATCTGACTCGTGTTTTAATTTGCACTCCCTAACGTGTGGCTTCATATTGTCTCTCCTCAATACATTGGTCGAATCCAACCTTGGCAAGTTTAAAGATAGTTCTCACACCTAAAGATTGTGTCACCCACATATGTATTAATAATACACCGTCCATTTGCAATTTGACCATCGAATATATATCATGCTTTGGCCAAACTTTATTCTAATAATAATATGGCAGTTGTCTGACACCAAATTGAAACCATTAGATTTGTATTTAGCAGCTTTTATAGTGACTATTATTTTGTAAATAATAAATATCTTAGAAAGAATTTAAGTCAAAGATCAATTTTGGGGAATAAAATAACGTCACCAAAAACATCAATACTTCAGAAAGCTCAACCAAGCCCTTATAATTAATCATCCATGTTCATTACAATTCCACAAAGCAAAAGGATATGCCTCGAGGCTGACCGGCGGAAGGATTTCTTGGCCTATTCTGTAACCAGTCAAAACAATTTTTTTCTAATTATGCGCTTGGTTGTACCTAAGAAGCTATAAGTTTTTGGCCAAATAGATTTGGCAGTGAATACTCTTGTAGAATAATATGTCCTCAAATTTCTAGTTCCAGAATTCCCATGTATACACCAAAGAGGTTAAGTTGTGCATAATGTTGATCATTTTAGCAAATAATAGCCCTATTGATATATTTATCAACAAGTAATGTATAGTGTCATATATTATTCCTAGATTGGAAAATGGGAGATAAAATTCATGGTGTCCCGTTATTATATATGCCACACTAAATAGTACCCCAATCCTCTATGAGATCGTTTGGCCAAAGTGTGGGGTTGAACGATGGATGCTACAAGGATATATTGAACTGGATCTAGGAGCTTAATTTATATCCATTGTTTATAGTTGTGATTAGAGGTACTACATTTCAAATTATATCCTTGTGCCATGAATGCCCTCAAAGGTACGTTGTCACCAACCAAGCAATAGGAGTGATGGCTGCTAATGCTTGGATACCGCTATACAAATATCTTCTACAAGTATAGGAGAAGAGTTTGCTAGTGCTACCAGAGCAAAACACACCGAGGGGAAGAGAGCACGCTTTAGTAGGTGAAAGAAAACTTCCCCTGTATAGGAATGGAAGGCACCAGGGTAGGCTCCAATGCTTGCAAGGCGTGAACTAGTGTCCATATTGACAAATCTCAGCGGTATGGGACAAAAGGAGGGGGTTCAGTGCAAATATGCGCAGCCAAACCGATATGAAATATGCACGCATGCCTCAGCTGACAACCGCGCATCCAGGATATATCACTTGATCACCGGTAGTCACCTTGCATTGTCCCTTCAACACTTGGTCTGAGTTGGGCTTCAAGGACTGGGTGGTTCCTTGAGGTCAGCCTCAGGACCCTTCTGCATACGAGTGCAAATCTCTTCATAACTGGATGTTGATGAAGGGATGATTGAGATATTGAAATTCATAACTGAATGTTTGGTAACCACGAATAATTCATATTCATCTGTTATATTATATATGGTGGACTTTTATATTATTCATGCTTATTTGTTGTGTCATGATATATGGTTGGAGATATATATTTTAGTTTGCTGGGAAAGAAATATTTCAAAATTGGCTGGAAACAAATATTAAAAATTTGGTTGGAACATTTGGATATTCAAAATAGGCAAACAATGTGTACATGCAGGCTGCTTAAGGAAACCGCCAGCAAATAGATCTATGTTGATGGTTGTCTTTTTTGATGAAATGGTGTTGATGGTTGTCTTAAGCTGCCCGCTAGCACAGATCAATTTGTACCGGTGGTCGTGCATCCACCAGCACAAATCTGTTTTAGCTGTCAGCACAAATGTTTTGTGCCATAGTGATAAATGCCCTTAAAGGTACATTTGTCACCCACCAGGCAATAGGAGGATGTGATGGCCGCTGAGTCTTGGATACTGGTATATACTGTTACTAGTAGAGGTGAAGAGAGCAATACATCAACTCAATTTGCTAGGGCTACCAGAGCAAAAAGACAATGGAGGGGAAGAGACCACGACGTAGTAGGGGGAAGAAAAATATATATCATTCTCTACCAGGTTATACCTCAGTAAGTACGTGACAAACGAGGGGGCTCAAATTTCAATTCAAATGTGCGCAGCTAAACGGAGAAGAAATTCGCACGCATGCCTCCACAACCACCAACTGGGTGTTCTTGATGGGTTGCTGGATGGCCAGTACTGCACCTTGCATTGTCTCTCCAGTTCTTGGTTTGGGTTTGGGCTTCAAAGAGCAGGGGTGGTTGATTAACACGAAGCATGCATAGAGCTGGTGATGGTACTCTAATACCTCTTAACATAAGCTAAGGCCGCTAGCTGCTGAGTCATCTGTCGTATATGCCTCTGCATGCTTACATATAGGTGATTCCCATTTCATCACACTTGGATATCTAGCTTGATCAGTGCCTACCACAGAATTTTAGGAGATCAAATTGTATCAGTGTTGGACATTTCCACGTATTCTATCCTCCTAATACTCGTTACCAATACTTTTTCACCAAGACAGTGTAAGACATGTTCAAGATGCTTACCATCAACAATGGGAGGAAAGACGTGTTTTTTTCTAAAGAGATTACTTCTGCTTATATTGAAAGCAATTGTCACAAGATTTAACGCTGGGGACACAAGCTGTCAGTCACAGAACACAATCTGAGCCAAAGACGAAAGCAAAAGCTATCCAATGTACATCAAAAAGAGCACAGCTTTACTATCAAGCTAAATCTCTTTGATGCCTGAAGGCATCATATTACCAGGAAAGAAAGTCCTTCACCTAGCAGAACTCGCCCAATTAGCAGCTCCACCTTTCCTTGATCGCTTTGCTTAGGGGCGGAACCAGGATGAACAGGTGATTTGAAGCTTTGTCTACAGTACTTTACAGGTAAAATCAGGCGGGGGGGGGGGGGGGGGGGGGGGGGGGGGGGGGACACCCCAAAATTCCAGCTCGCAACCGGGGGTCTGAAGTGAGACCTTTCAATACCCTTTCAAAAGAATAAACTTTTAGAAATATCAATTTATTATTTGTGATAGACGACACGATGACCGAGATTAAAACTAAAAGTTATACTCGATAAGATTTTTTACCATGAAACCTGAG
>NC_028456.1:13583865-13606620 GCF_000263155.2 Setaria italica | reverse complement strand
TTTGCTTGAGAAGTATACAACACTCTGCAGAATGATATACTACAAGGATCGCATCCTATTTGTTGGGAATTTTCTATTAAGGCCGTCTTATTTTGAGTTGTCCAAACCGCCCTGGTTAGACCTGCAAACATGCAAGAACAAGCTGATCTGCTGAGAAACCCCAAATTTGAAGGCAACCAAATCTCAACAAACTCAGCTCGCGATTTAGAAAACCCATCCCAACCAAACACTTCTCTGAGACAACTCTGTGCTAGTCTCGCCAGGTAACATCTAAAGAAAATATGATCAATAGTTTCCTGTTCGTAGACAACATTCTTCAAAACAGCTGCCGCAGTTTGCATTTTCAATGAGTTCACCATCCCCATATGGGTGATAAACCTGTATAGAGATTTTACTGAAAAGGACTGAGATTTATCCAGAGACCAAAACACTTGATCAGGACCTTCAGGCTGCAGTTTCACCTCTTATAGTTTATCCATCAGGTCAGACCACTTCAACACATCAAATTCTGTGAAACTCCTGAAACCAATATTCCACTCCCCCTCGTCATATGCCTGTGCTACAAGTATTTTGGAGTCATCGCAGATTTCGTAGAGCTCATGATATTGAATCTTGTAAGGAGCTTCTCTAACCCAGACATCATCCCAGAAAAATATATGTTACCCATCCTTGGCTTTGTACACAGCACCGCACTTAAATAGATGCTTAACCTTTTACAAACCTTGCCAGAACTGAGAAAGACTCTTTGCTGCTAAAAGACATGTGCTACATAAATGACAAGTACTAAAACCTTCTTGGTGCAAGACGTGTACAGAGCTGTTATAGGATTCCAGTGCTACTTGAAAGAATAAATGCAGCTACCAAATTCCATTATGCAATGATTTATATGTGAGTGGAAAACATGGTTTACACATCCATTAGTGCAACCTATCCTATAGCTCTGTATTCTATATGATACCCTTGAACCCTATCAGTTGCCATCAGTAGTAGAAAGAAGGACACAAAATGGAGGAGACAGAGCAGCTGATGCGCAGCAGTGAGTGGAAAAGATGAACATAATATATATTTTGTTGTAGGAATAAGAGGCGCCAGGATGAAAGCTACCGCATTATTCTTTTATCCTTGGTCATGGGTCCATCTTGCCGGAGGGTGCCGGGAGAACGATGTGTCATCAGGAAAGCTTCCGACTAGCGCGGGCTACATTATCAGCAGATGAGCAGAGTGATGTACTCACCGCTGCAGCACCTGAACCTAGCTTAGGTTCCCCATCAGCAGCTCTGGTCAAGCAATGTGCTGGAGGAGGGCAAAACAGAGTACAACTGATTTTCATGATAGTCTTGTAGAACTGATTGCCAGGTTGGTATTGCAAACGCCGAGGTCATGTCCAGCCAATACCCACTCCGAGTAAATAAAATCTACTCCATGATCCAAGTATGTTTCGTTCTCCTAGACTTCCGAGTGTAGAGAATACTTGTACTGCTGATGCAATCTTCCATTAAACTCCTAAATATCTTCCTGTTTAGAAGAGATGGATTAATCTAGGTGTTTTAGGGTTCAATTCAAGTTTGTACTAAATCTGGGGTCCAAAACCATCTTTCTAAATAGGCCATCTATACTATGATTTGAATCCTGGTAGGTGGTGTAGTAGTCAATGTACCAACGACTCCACCACCACATCAATGATGCTAGTCGGTTAGTCGATAGCAAGATACATATAATGACTACATCAATCTCAAGACCTATACCCGATTTCTCAGAGGTGCTTGTAGAAGTCAGACCTGCGCCCGTACCCAAAATGATAAGTTCCAGCATCTTACTTTCCTTTATCTAATGATGGAGTGTTCATGCATGCAAGCAATTATGCCTGTGTGTGCGACGCAGCTCTCCAGCAGATATATGTCCTTTTCCCTACAGCCTGCTGTATGGGAAAGAAAATGGAAACGGTAATGTATGGGAAAGAAAATGGAAACGGTAATGTATGGGAAAGAAAATGGAAACGGTATGCTATATAGGTATGAGAGGCATCAAGAAACAATCTGGTGAACCAAAAAATCATTCTTGTCCACGCATTGGAAATAAAAAATGAAATGGTACACATGTAAAGAAAAAATCATTCTGGTCCAAAGACAAGGGTAGACCCTTTTGTACCAAGCCCTTGTGATATCGATGTTCATTATCTATTTCACACAGAAAATGGAAATGAGTCATGGCTGATTGAAAGGATCTCTTGTTGTGGGGTGAACAATATCAAGGCCTACAAGATTGGATCATGCGGTCTCTCTCTGAGATCCCTTGTATCATTGGGCCATACTGATGTGGAGTTCAATAATGGATGGTACTAGGATGGGACTGGATCGAGGTGCTCAATTTATATCCATTATTGTTTGTAGTTGTGACTTGAGGCATTACATGCATATCAAAGTATGTGTACCATAAATGCTCTCAAATGTACGTTGTCACCAACCAAGCAATAGGATGTGATGACCGCTGATGCTTGAATTCCAGTGTATATCTTTGCTGCTAGTAGAGTGGGAAGCGAGAGCAATACATCAACTTAGTTTGCTAGGGCTACCGGAGCAAAACACAATGGAGGGGAAGAGAGCACGCTATATTAGCGGAAAGAAAAGTATATCTTCCCCTATATAGGAATGGAAGGCATCAGGGTAGCCTGCAACACCAGCATGGTGGATTCGTGTCCTTGTTGACATTTCTCAGCGGATGTGGGACAGAGGTGAAATATGCACGCATGCACCAGCTGCTAACAGAGGTGAAATATGGTTCATTGGGGTCAGCCTCAGGCCCTCAGCAATTCAGCATTATTACTCTCAGTCTACTGCTGTGTGCCGACCGGCCGACCCAAACTAAAACTTTGCAGAAGGGTCCATCGCATAGTTACCAACTCGTTGCCACATACGAATGTGTAACTTGCGGCATCTTTTATTTGCTATATTTCAAGTGTAAAAACCCACACATTTTTAAAATTTATATGTGATTGTTTGAATTCATATAAATGTAGGTCGAGCTTAAAGCAAGTCTTGTCTTATCACCTCAATTTCAAATTAGTAATGTAAGTTAGACCATGATGCATGTTTCAGTTTTGGATATTAATTTGGATTTTATTTGGATCATCCATCGTGACTTATGGATCACATCCAACCTTAAACTAGCTACGATTCCTTAGGGATCATCTGATTCGCGTTTTGCACGCCCTAACGTGTGTGGCCTGTTGTCTCCCCTCAATGTTTGGTCGTATCCAACCTTAACAGGTTTAAAGCTAGTACTCACGCCATGAAGACTGTGTCACCCACATATACATTAATACACCATCCGTTTGCAATTTGACTATCCAATATATATCATGCTTTGACCCAAAGTTCTTCCACTAATATGACAATTGTGTGACACAAAATTGATTATTATTTTATAGTTAATAAAATATCTAGACAGAATTTAAGTCAAAGATCAATTTCCGACAAGCAAACAAAACGAAGAAAGAAGAAGCACATATGGAGTTCAATTAAAAAATTTAATACCTTTGTGGTTCAACCATGCCCTTCATGGATGTTCATTATCTATGACATAAACCAAACGGAAATGACCCATGGCTGATTGAAAGGATTTTTCTCTAGTTTGCAATCAGCAAACAAATCTTACCAATGGACGTGCGTTCATTATCAATACGATTCATGGTGTGCCCCATTATATTCCCCACTATATACACTAGTGTGGTGGACAACACCAAGGATAGCTTACGTTAGATCGATCTTGAGTTCTCTCTCTATGAGATCCGGGTCACACAGATGTGGAGTCGAATAATGGATGCTACTAGGATTGAACTGGATCGAGGTGCTTAAGTTATATATATCCATTGTTTGTAGTTGTGACTTGAGCCGTTACAGTTCAAGTTATATCAGTGTACCATAAATACTCTCAAATTAATTAAAGGTACTATACGTTGTCACCCACCAAGCAATATGTGATGGTGGCTGACGCTTTGGATACCGGTATATCAACTGAGTTAGCTAGGGCTACGGAGCAATAATAAACAGTACTGGAGGGGGAGAGAGCATGCTAAAGTAGGGAAAAAAATATAGTATCATCCTCGGTAGGAATGGAAGGCACCAGGGTAGCCTACAATGCAAAACCAACTGGGTATTCTTGACGTATTGTTCGATGGCCAGAACTCACCTTGCATTGTGTCTGAGTTCTTGTTTTAAGTTTGGCTTCAATGACCCAAACGTTTTGAGATACTGATCGAACAACCACTACTAAGGAAAACACCTTTACTACCAGTTGGAAACCCAGGGAGGCCTTTAGTATCAGTTGGGGAGACCAACCAGTATGAAAGGGCCTGACATGACGTGCGGAGGGGCGGCCTAGTCAGTACCGGTTGGTCTACCCAACCGATACTAATTTTTTTTCTTTTCTTTTCTCATTTTATTTTCTTTATTCTATATTCATATTTCGTATTTATTTCCTTTATGTATACTAGTTCTAATACGCTAATATATATAAATTTCTATTTATATTTAATATTACATTTATATATATATATATATACATATTGTGCATACACATATATGAATAATATTACATTGCCTCAACTTTCCAAGTTCAACATTTCATATCTACTATTCTGAACCCGAGTCCTGACGGTGATGTAGATTTGATCCATCATTATGAAACTCCCTCGCTGGATTTATGACCTCGTCCAGAAGAAATCCACATAGTTGTTCTTGAACTGCCCTGATGCAGTCCGTGTCGAGGACTCTTTCCTTCGTGTATATCATATGTGTCATTGGCAAAGGTTATTAGATATATAGTAGATCAATGGGTTTGCACAATTGAGACTTACTTGGTAATTTCTAAAAGTATCAAAGTAATTTTCACATATTTTTATACATTTTTAATAATTAACAGGATTTTCTATAATTTTTAGCTACTTCAAGAATTTTTCTATATTTCCTAGCTAATTAACCAATTTTCTAATGCTGCAGAAATAAAAAAATTGAAATAATTAATCTAATTCAAAGCCCTAATTTATTTTCTAGCTAATTAACCATATGTTCCCCTATGAAGTATATACATATGAATTAATTTTGTAAGTATATACACATGAATTAATTTTCTAAGTAGAACTAATTTATTGTTAAGAATTTTGTATACGTACAGTTAAGTCGTGGTAAATCATACGCTGCGGACCTACAAAGCCGTGGATGAATTCACATACGTAGTATCCGCATAAATTGTTAACCGACTCCTATCTCCAACACTTATAAGGAAAAAAGTTATGAAATATTTGTTGTGTAAAAGGAAGTGTCATGAGATGTGAAAATTCAACACATACCAGGAAATCAGTCTTCCAATGAAGTTCCTCCTTGAATTCACCCACGTGATTTCGACGAAATCGAGCCCATGTTTTGTTCATAGCATCTATGATGTAATTGCATTCTTGTTTTGGTTTCCTCAAAGAGTCGAAGACATATACGAAGCTCATATCAGGCACGACAAGAATGAGTATCCAATGGAATCTCTACAGCCAAATTAAAGCTAGTTATTCTTATGTTTAACTGCTAGTTCAAAAAAGAAAGAGATAGGAAACACGCTTACTTGAAGTTGTACAGTAGTATTATGTACTTATGGTAATATTGATTGTCGAGGAACTTATATATATTCTTCAAGATCCGATTTGGTTTATCTCTTAGAGTTGAATCGTTTACAACATCGGGGTCCATGAAGCCTACGTGATAGTATGCTTTCCTTCGACAAGTTTGAATCTCCATCCTGCATGATATAAAATCAAATAGGAGTTAAGACATCGCACAATGACTAGAGCAGTTATTTTGAAGTTAGAGGATATTAAAGACTTACAGAACCCAGCAACTGATGAGTGACTTGTCAAGTGCGCCTTGATTGAACAGGAAATACAGTTCCTCCAGCAGTACATTTATGATGTCTTCCCCACGGAAAAAATGTTCATCATCAATCCGAACTTTGAGCACGGCAAAACCCTCGACTGAAGCCTGCATGTACCATTGGTGCAACTTGTACATCTTCATTGGGAGACGATCCACCAGCTGCGACCACACAAGCAGTTTCCCATACTCATATTTCCATTTAGCAGCCCCAGGGTGCTTTGGGATGTGATCCTCCCATCGAAGTTGAGATGCGGTCAGATATGTATTTTTAGCGAATTGCAACAGGTTCTTATCAAACTCAGAAAGGACCTAGAGCGGAGCAACTGATTGGTTGGATTGGGCTCCGAGTTGAAGAATAGTTTACCCACTTTTCTTCCTCTTCTTAGAAGCCTTTGTTATTTGTCTGTCGTAATCTGAAAAAGGTGGTTTTTCTGGATGTTTCCTTCGCTCCGCCTCCACGCTTCTGATAAAAGCCCGAATTTTACCCTTATCAACTGGTGGATCCTCTAGCTATTTCCTTCGCTCCACAAAACTTATGAAGAAAGCTTTTTTCTCAGCATCCACTACTACCCAGAGTTCCTCATCTATCATATCACATGGGTTCTTGGCAGTGGTTGCTTCTCCTTCTGCTTTTTCTACTTCTTCGTAGCCGCAATAGGCGGAACTGAAGGCGCCTTTCGCCGTGTAGCCATGCTCATAGGAGATGGAGGTGGACTCATGCTTGGATCCCTGTCTGGTGGTGGACTCATGCTAGGATCCCTGTCTGGTAGTGGAGAGGGTGCCCTGGTAGATGGGATAGGTGATATTAGCCTTGAGCCTTGAGGAGATGTTTCCAAGGTCGGGGGATTCGATTGCGTAATCCTTATGTAGAGCTTGTGCCATAGAATCCAACCATGGATGGCTTCTCCTAGATTCTTCCCCCGTCACCTCCAGGGATCTCCAGTTCCAGGTCATCCCAACTGTCGACCACTCGTTCCACCCCAACTTTGGCGTAACCGCGAGACGGAATCTCCACGCTATGAAGTATTTGGCCTTGTGTCGGTTGCTCAGCCACACCATAAGCCACCATGATGAGCTTGTTTTTCACGGGAGTAACAAGCTCACAAGGGGCTCTCCCAGTGATGTTGTCCATAGGGTGGCATTGGTTGTCCTCCAGTATGTCAGAAGATCCTCCAGTTGGGGCTTCTGTGGAAGCAACACTGCTTCGACATTAAGTGGGGCTTACATCGACATGTGCTTCTGATGCTATAGCAGCTGCTATTCACTAGCTTTTTTGCTAGTTGTTAAAATTGAATGGTTTGAAAAGCTACTAGACTTCTTTGTTCACACTCTGTTTAACTTTAACATGTGGCGTATCTTACAAGATGAGCATCTCTTGTTGGAAATTTTCGATGAAGGATGCTTTATTTCAAGATGGAATAATGTTACATACAGCTTATGCATCACTCAAGTATACTTAGCTGGAAGAAAAATAGAGAGAGCGAACAAAATCAATATACATAAACATCTACTATAGAATGGATGCGCTCTTTTTCTATTTTGGAGCATCATCAAGTGTTTATGCACTTGTGTTGACGCAAAATATGAACTTCAGGCTTCCGCATTAAACAACACGGAGGACCTGGGAGATCTGCTTAACTCCAGTGCAGGTTCCAAATCAGCTCGGGAGTGGTGCAAGACGTGCCAGTCAATTTGACCTGAAGATTGACAAGGTAACCATTAAATTTTAGAGCCGATCAGTGGCGAAGCCTTTCGAACTCATGGGTAAGCGTTCTTGGAATAAACACCACGAAAGATAGATTATTCAATGTAATCATGTGGTGTAAATAAAATAAAGCATTAATGGCATGTGCCATCGGCTATATGAGCCGACGGGCTAAGATAAAGCATTGTAAAGCAACAACCATCAAAGGAGCCCTTGCTAACCATGCGCACATCAGATAGACTACAGATCTAGTCAATGTCTTGATAAGTGTAATTAAACTTAGACAAGGTGACACGAATAAGAGAACATTGATATCAATCTATTAATCTAAAAGATTAGAACACAGCAAACAAGGACCTCTTGCCTACTGTTTACAAGTTGATTAAGCTAATGGAATCGTAATCAATGTCATGATCGTGTAATTGAAATTAGACAAGGTAACACGATGAGAGGGCATTAACTTCGCCCCACTAACTTAGTCAGACAACTTCGCGGTAGCAAGGCCTCGTATGCGCCCCTATCGACTCAATGATGTCATCATGCTTCCGTGAGATATGGATGATACGCAGCCGATGCATCAGCTCTCAACAGTAGCATGCTGAAGTCAAAGGCCCGATAGTTAGCAATACAAGAGGTATGGGTAAAGATCTATCGAACCTAGCATATATAAATCAATAAAGCATGCAAGATTTACTAGCCGATACGATCAGATAAGGGGTGAACACTTACACAAGGTCAAGGAGCCGATGAAGGTAACCTAATAGGACCTAAGCCATTCGATAACTGTGAGCACTTGATAAAACTAAGAGATCAATACGATGCAACTTAATAAAATCAAATAACTCGATAACTGTGAGCAACTGTCGAAGACAAGTAGAATATTGGACAAAGCCTAGAAAGTTCTACTTGCAATCTAAGATAACTCGATAAGTAGCCACACAACCGAATATCAAAATATAAGACTTAACTTAGGAAGTTCTAATAGAGGCCGTAATGACCGGGTGATAGTAGTTATAAGCTTGCCTGAGATCGAAGCCGATGCAGCCATGCACGCAAGAAGGAACTCGTCGAAACTACTCTACTCCTACTCCTAGGGTTTTGACGGCGTGGCGCCGAAAGGTTGTATTGATTGATTGATTGAGAGATAACTCTTTACTAGCTCTACAGGTACATATTCATACTCTGAAACTAACAGAGTTTGAACCAAACTTGACTAGCTAACTATAGAAATCTTAACTAAACAAAGGAAATATTAATATTAAGATACATGGACTCTATTTTCCCTTATGTAGAATCCTCACTAATGAAGCTTCCTTATTCGACTCATTCGCAAAAAGACTGATCCGCATGCATGATTAACCAAACTCCTTCAACGTGATGCATGTAAAGTAAACTAACAACCATGCCATAACCTTCCTTTGTTTATTCCAATTATCCTCACGTGCATGTGCTGGCTCTATCCTCTTTGCATGCACTTTCTTTATTCTGCTTGTCTCTCCTTGTTTGGCCCCATTGTATTAACAAGTCCTCAACCAGATATCAGATTTTATCAGCCAAAATTTGGTGACAACACAAGCCCCCCCCCCTCCCCCCAAGTTTCGGAGTATGAATGCTTCATGCTTCGAATCAATCTTTATTAAAGTCCAAGGCTCCTTTCTCTTGAGCTGATGTTATCAGATTGAATTCAACTGGTTGAACTTCTGACTATCCATTGCTCCGATAAGCCAATAACTTCATGGACTTAGTGACCCTATCTAGTGAACAGAGTAACTCCATTAACTTAAAAATGACTGCATCGGCCTACGACTAAGTGACATGTGCCCCTTCTTCAGGTCTCGTAACAGCACTTCGCTTCGCTGGATTCAGGACTGAGCCCATAACTATTCTGCTTTCTTCCCATCCTGAAATTTGATGTCCCCCAAGTTTACATTGTCAGTGTAACACCCCCGTGTTAGGAAACGCGACATGCTCCTCGCTAGCAACCTAGCGACACCTCTACGGCAATCCACACATACAGGATGGGATGACGAACCGAAGCATGCTAACACTCCATGGCACGTACTCAGAGATCCCCACGATCAACCTTTGATCTGGGAGGAAAGACTGCAGGTGTGTGCGGCGGCAGCACACCAGAAGGCGTGCGACGGCGGCGGCAGGAGCTTGGTGTGCGACGGAGCCTTGCGGCAGTTGGAGCCTGGCTTGCGGCTGGTTTATTAGCCCCCTAGGATTAATCACCTGATTAGGATTTATAGCACTTGCTTAATGGGCTAGCACATTATTGGGTCAGGCCCTCTTGGGCATCTCCAACAGTCTCCCACTTGCACAAGAGTTAATTATGCAAGTATCCATATGTTCCAATCCCTTACGTGTGTGACCCCGTAGGTTCATGCAACCAACGAACATGACTCGGAATCCATTTCCGATCAATAGTTAGCATTGGCCTCTAGTAAGGTGTATTGGCTCCCAAAGGTTCACGAAGATCATATCTTGCATAACTTGTAACACTCACCAATATTATATCCTTTCTGCCACACGACACCTAGCCAAGTATAAGGCGAGTGAAGTGCTATCCTTATTCTTAGCCATTTCTCGCTTAGTGAAGAACTTTTCTGATTGACTAACCTTTAGTCGAGGCAGGCCATACGCTTTTAGTTCATCACATCGAGAGGGCCTAGAGGAGTCTCTCCCTAAAACGGAAGGGGCAGATTCCTTCTTGACTCGGTACACCCTGCAACTTGCTTCAACCACATCCGAAAGCTACTTTTATAACTACCCAGTTATGGAATAGCGTTTAGCAACCCCAAAGTGCGATGCTCCATAATCCGGGACTCTGCACTCATCTAAGGCCAAAGGACGTCATATGCATGTCGTTACAAGACTCACCGATAGCAGTGTATTCGCGGTGTCTCGTAGTGGGTCTATCTGGCACTGTGTTCCTAACACGTGCTACATTGTTGGTGCAATATCCCATATTGCCATGACCTGTGAAACAGGATCATCCACCCAACACATGTACCAGCTTATCTCTACATCGTAGTCCTGCATGACGGATGGAAGCTAGGGATCATTTTTAGTACAATGTCAATATTGTATCATGGAGTTTCACTAACGAATCACGTATTCACTAATCACATATAATGACAAATTCATGGAACATATCACTGAAAAATGCAGACTACAAATGTTGAAATGATGTCATCATCTTATGACTACCTTTATGGAATACATCATCATAAGCCTCCCACCAGTGCTAGTCAGTTATGCCAGCATCTCATGCCCGCTGACTTTGTATGCATCTCATGCTTTGCTTGTGGGAGTGGCTTAGTCAACAGATCTGCAATGTTCAGGTCGGTGTGCACCTTGCATATCTTCACATCTCCTCGATCGATGATTTCTCGAATCAGGTGATGTCACCGTAGTATATGTTTGGACTTCTAGTGCGACCTAGGCTCCTTTGCCTGCGCAATAGCACCACTATTGTCACAATAGAGGTCTATTAGACTGGAGCAACTAGGGACCATGCCCAACTCAGAAATAAATTTTCCGATCCATACAACTTCCTTTGCAGCTTCCGAAGCTGCAATATACTTGGCTTTTGTTGTCGAATCTACAACTGCCTCTTGCTTGGAACTTTTCCATCTCACTACCCCACCATTGAGGCAGAAGACATATCCCAATTGAGATTTGCTATAGTCCTGGTGTTTGGAAGCTAGCATCGGTGTAACCATTTACAACGAGCTCCTACGAACCTCCATAGACTAGGAACATATCCTTAGTTCTTCGGAAGTACTTAAGGTTATTTTTACTGCAACCCAATGACAATCACCTGGGTTGGATTGGTACCTGCTCATAACACTTTGAGCATACGAAATGTCTAGGCGCATGCACAACATGGCATACATGATTGAGCCAATAGCCGAAGCGTATGGCACCCAACTCATCCTTTCTTGCTCATCAGGCGACGACGCACACTGAGTCTTGCTCAAGGCTACACCATGTGACATAGGTATGAATCCTTTTTTGGAATCATTCACGTTAAACCTACTCAACACTTTATCAAGGTACATACACTGGCTTAATCCAATTAAGCGTTTAGACCTATCTCTATAGATCTTTATGCCCAGTATGTAGGCTACTTCTCCAAGGTCCTTCATAGAGAAACTCTTTCTCAATGAGGTCTTGACATCCTCTAGCTTTCTTGTAAACACATGCCTCTTCTTTATTCTTAGAAAAGCCAAACAATTTGACTACCTCATTAAAACAAAGATTCCAGCTCCGGGATGCCTACTTTAGCCTGTATATAGACTTCCTAAGTCTACACACTTTTATAGCATTTTACTGGTTGACAAAACCTTCAAGCTGTGTCATATACACATCCTCACTTAGGTTTCCATTAAGGAAAGCCGTTTTGAGATCCATTTGCCAAATCTCATAGTCATAATATGCGGCGATTGCTAGAAGGATCCGAATAGACTTCAGCATGGCGATGGGCGAAAAATGTCTCATCATAGTCAACACCTTGAATTTGACAAAAACCTTTCGCTACCAGTCGTGCCTTATAGATGTGAACCTTTCGATCAGCATCTATCTTTTTCTTGAAAATCCATTTACACTCAATGGCTCTCACGCCATCGGGTGGATCAACCAGTTTATAAACTCGATTCTCTCTCATGGACTCCATCTCGGATCGCATGGCATCAAGCCATCTCTCAGACTCTGGTCCCATCAATGCTTCCGTGTATGTTTTAGGATCCTCATTGTCCAACAATAGGATGTCCTGCTGCCCTATAATTAGTAGCGTGTACTTATCAGGTGCGCGATGTGCCCGTATTGATCTTCGTGGTTGAGGTTCATTATGTTGGTCAGCGACCATCGCTGATTCATCATGTTGCACCTCATCAATGGGAATTGAAACATTTTCTGGTGTTTCTTGAACTTCTTCAAGTTGTGCCATGCTCCCACTAATTTCTTTCGAGAGAAACTCTTTCTCAAGAAAGATAACATTTCGAGCAACAAACACTTTATTCTCTTGACAGTTATAAAAATAGTATCCTTTGGTTTCCCTAGGATACCCCACAAAGACACATTCATCAGATTTGAGCTCGAGTTTAGTGGGCGTCAAATGCTTCACGTAGACTTCGCAGCCCTAAATCTTCAAGAATGATAAACTGGGACGCTTCCTAGTCCATATCTCATATGGAGTCTTCTCTATAGATTTAGATGGTACACGGTTTAGTGTGAACGCAACAGTCTCTAGTGCATAGACAAAAAATACAATGGAAGATCAGCTTGACTCATCATAGACCTCAGCATGTCCAACAAGGTTCGGTTCCTCCGCTCGGACACACCGTTCCACTGTGGTGTTCCGGCAGAGTTAGTTGTGGAACAATTTTGCAACTCTTCAGATGATTGCTAAACTCATGGCTCAAATATTCTCCACCACGATCCGATCGTAGGAATTTAATTGTCTTGCCGGTATGATTCTGTAATTCATTTTGGAATTCTTTGAACTTTTCAAAGGATTCTGCCTTATTCCTCGTCAAATAGATATAGCCATATCTACTCAAGTCATAAGTAAAGGTAATAAAGTATTGAAAACCACCTCTTGCGACCGAGTTCATTGGACCACATACATTGAGTTCTATTGAGTTCTAGCACTAATCCAGAAGGCAATGACAATGGATAAGGGCCGACGGCCAACGCAGCAACCTTTGCTCCATTCTTGACGCACAAATCCACTTCGTCTCTTGCAAAGCGTCAAATTATTTTTAGCCCCTGCAACGATTTGCAAGTGTGAATCATTGCACCAGTATCAAATACCCATGCATTATTAGAACGCGTAGCAAGATTAATTTCAATAACATTAATACCTTTAGCGGAGGTCGCACCTCCTTTCTTCCTTTTATCTTCCAAGTACTTCTTGCAATTCCTCGACCAATGCCCCTTTGCACCATAGTGAAAGCAAGCATCGTCAGGGGAGGCACCAGCTTTCTTTTATTTTTCTTTGGCCTTGGACGCCTGCCCGGAAGTCCCACTTTCGGCAGGTTTCTTAGCCTTCACTAGGTGCTTACGCTTCTTACCCTTCTGGACTGTCATCACATGACCAGGAGTCTTCCTAAGACTCGCCTCTGTCATCTTAAGCATCCCATGCAACTCAGTGAGCGATTTCTTCAAACCATTCATGTGATAGTTCAGGATGAACGGTTCAAAGCTAGAAGGCAGGGACTGCAGTATCACGTTGGTGGTGAGATCGTCATCAAGGGGAAAACCCATTCTCTGCAAGCTCTCAATGTACCCAATCATCTTAATCACATGAGGACTAACTGGAGCACCTTCAGCAAGCTTGCAATGAAATAGGGCTTTTGAGGTATTAAACCTGTCAACCCTTGCTTGGTTTTCGAACATGCTACGTTACCCCACGATCATATCGTATGGGTTAGTGCTCTCAAATTGCTTCTGCAGCTCAGAGTTCATGCAAGCAAACACCAGGCACTGCACATCCACTTCATCATCAGTATGCTTCACATAAGCACGATATGCACTAGTGGTGTGCGCGAAATTCTGAGGATCTTCTAGGTAAGGCGTATCGAGAATGTACTCTTTTTTCCCTTGTCTAAGAACAATTCTCAGGTTCCGATTCCAATCAACAAAATTTGTTCCGTTTAGCTTTTCTCTATCTAGGATCGATTGCAGATTGAAGTTTGAGGCACTCATCATTTTCTACAATAGTAAGATATGCAACGATCAGCACTTCTTTTATTAACACTTTTAATGAAAGAATTCCTGCTATGTTATGCGAACGTCCCCCGGCATTGCATAGCAGGACGAGATCCAACATTCACTATGATACTAGTTAGCTTTGGCATCACTGCTGTCATCATAGGGATACAACCTCATGCCTTCCATATCTTTTGTAAGATATGGAAGGCCTCCTAGGGATAAGAGACATAGGGCTAAAGAGAGAGCCAAAAAAGGATCTTTCGTGTATAATCCTGCATAATCTCGAATGTTATCAGTTCCGGTACGTAGACCAAATAATACAATGCAAGCAAAAGTTCCTTCTTATTTTAACTCATTGTATTCCATATGGAATAAGAGGAGAAGAAAAGCATTCCACGACCCCCGAAGGGCCCCCTGAAAAAGGGAACTCTTCCTTGAATTTACTTTTTTTTATTTATTTTTATTCATTTTTTGAACCCCAAGGTAGGTAACACTTGCCAATCGCATCCAATGCGACTCTCGTTTGTTGGGCGACATCATATGTCTCAGCTCCCAACACTTATGCCCCAAAGTCCAAGTCCGACTTGATAGCTCTGTCAAGCAAACCAACACTGTGTCGTGGTGTCCGACACCACCCAATGAATCAAGGTAGAAGATGACACTTTGCTTTGGCAGACCCATCACCTACTAACAAGACCCCAATGGTGTAGATGTTGGAAGGGCATAAAACCTTAATTTTTCATGAGGGATTTATCATGCTCATCACAGGCAGTGCATAATCAAATTATTGTGAGAGTATGGTCTTTCTTCGTCCAACGAAAATCAGCACATGTCGACGACCACCAGTCCGCACACCTACACCGAGACGTTGCATCTTGGGTGCCTTCTCCAAGGTACGACGGTCGTCGAGTCGTTTCACTCGTGTCAATGAATTACATAATCTAATTCATCTAATACACGCTAATAGCTCAATTAAAATTATAAATTACATCATAGGAGTGGCACGCAGGCCACACGAATTTATTGCACACAGATCATCACATAATTTTGAGGTCATACCATCACATCATTCTCTGCAAAAACGAGTTAGGCGTTTCTACAAACGATGTAACACGTCCCTTTTTTTTATTAAAACACGATCTGGTCCCATCAGCCGATAATGGATAGAATAGATTTTTCGCATGCTGCCGCAAGCTAACAGACATGGCGTTCTAGCAGACATAGCCGTTCACACCGCGTATCGACTGCTTCACTACACAAACTCACAACCTCATGGTTAGCCGCGCAACGCTCGCGCGCCTCGTAAAGACGGCCAGTTAGCCAGTCACATAATGAGAAGCAAGAACGGAGTAAAACAGTCCAACGCTATTTGCCAAAACAATCTGATCTACAACCAACCATGCAAAAAAAATTTAATCTAGATCAAAAACAACACAAGCACAGCTCTGGTACCACTGTTAGGAAATGCGGTATGCTACTCGCTAGCATACAAAAATATAACCGCGTAAACAGGATCACTTGCGAGTAGATGATCATAGGTTCTACCTTCGCTTGTCGCGCATCACAGCGGAAGTCTTGATGAAGCGCGAGTAGTTGATCCGATCGATGTCGAGGAAGTAGTCGTACGATCTGACGAAGTACGCAATCTAGCGACACCTCTACGGTAGTCCCACGTACAATATGGGATGACGAACCGGAGCGTGCTAGTACTCCACGGCACGTACTCGGAGATCCCCACGATCAACCTTTGATCCAGGAGGGAAGACTACATGTGCGTGTGGCGGCGGCGCACCAAGAGGCTTGCGGTAGCGCACCAGGAGGCTTGCGGCAGCTGGAGCCTGGCGTGTGGCTGGTTTATTAGCTCCCTAGGATTAATCACCTGGGATTTATAGCACTTGCTTAATGGGCCAACAATGAGGGCCAGGCCCTCTTGGGCATCTTCAACACCCCGGCAGTCTGAACATCATCGTCTCCTGACAAGATGCACAGACTGGAAAAAAAAGAGTGGAATAAATCTGAAGCTAATCCTTTGGTCATTATATCTGCAGTCTGCTGATCAGTTGGTAAATGAACTACCCAAAACTCACCGAGGGATGGATGTCCAACTCGATGTGTTTGGTGCGGCGATGATGAACAGGATTACTGGCCATGTAAGCTGCAGATATATTGTCACAAAAGACCACTGTCGCTGACAAGACTGCACATTGTAATTCACCAGGCAATTGCCTTTTGGGGTGTTTGGAAGACAGGGCTCTGTCACATCGGATGTTCGGATGCTAATTAGGACGACTAAATATGAGCTAATTACAAAATTAATAGCAGAACTCCTAGGCTAAATCGCAAGACGAATCTATTAAGCCTAATTAATCCATCATTAGCGAATGGTTACTGTAGCACCACATTATCAAATCATGGACTAATTAGGCTTAATAGATTCGTCTCGCGATTTAGCCTAGGGGTTGTGCAATTAATTTTGTAATTAATCAATGTTTAATACTCCTAATTAGTGTCCAAACATCCGATGTGACGGGGGCAAAATTTTAGCCTATGGGTGCCAAACACCCCAGCACTCTGTAACTGCATTTGTCACTGCCCTATATTCACCGCCCTCTGCACTTGATCTTGAGAACAGTCTATCGCTTGGAAGACCATGAAATCAGGGAGCCCCGAAGATAGATGCAATACCCGGATGTTGATCGGCGAGTATCAGGGCACCAACCTAATCCGCGTCTGAGTAAGTTATAATGTCAAGTGCCTATGAACCGTAGAGATGCAAGCCGTAGGAGGATGTGCCACGAACATAACGTAGAATTCTCTTGAGCACAGTCGACAGATGCATGGCAATCACGTGGATCATGCATATGTAAAAAAACTTGCTGGACAGCACAGAGAAGATCAGGTCGTGGTACCGTCAGGTACGTACTGCAATGCACCGACAGGACTTCGGTATTCCGAGGCATCTTGAACCGGAGTCCCTGTATCGGCAGCGAGCTTTGGCTTTGTGTTGATCTAGTCCGCGCCGGCGTGCATGATTGCATCCCAGCGCGTTCCAGGATGTCTTCAGCATATGTGCGCGGGGACAAGAAGCCCTTCACTGTACGAGTGACATTGATGCCGAGGAAATTAAATAATGGAGCGCACTGAGATCTTTTATGGCGAATTCAGCTTGCAGTTCTTTGACGATGTCACGAAGGAGATCCGTTGTTGACGCTGTGAGGACTAAGGGGGCGTTTTCTTCCCGTGTCTTATTTTTAGCACGTGTCACATCGAATGTTTAGATACTAATTAGGAGTAGTAAACGTAGACTATTTACGAAACCAATTACATAAGTGGAATCTAAACTGCGAGACTAATCTATTAAGCCTATTTAAATCTAATTAATCCATCATTAGTGAATAGTGACTGTAGCAACCACATTGTCAAATCATGGCCTAATTAGGCTTAGTAGATTCATCTCGCCGTTTAGATTCGTCTCATGTAATGGGTTTTGTAAATAGTCTACGTTTAATACTCCTAATTAGTATCTAAACATTCGATGTGACGGGTGCTAAAGTTTAGCAAGTGGAAGAAAACAGGCCTTAAGACGTGTAAACTTTTAACGACATGGAGGGTAAGGTGTGTAAATATACTAAGCTGCTTCCTATTCTCCCTACTCTATAAATAGAGGGTTCGGAGGTGCTGTAGTTCATTCAGAGATCCAGTGAACTAAATTCACTATATTCGTTGGTTTGATGATCCTGAAGAGAATCACTACCCCTAACAGAAAGCACTCTATAACAGTAAGTTATTAAGGCATGCACGCATCAAAATTCTCCTCATAAACAATCTTCCCTTCATGCTTCCAGTACCTTCTTCGACCTCTTTCTCAAGAATATGGATCTGAGAGTTTGGACAAGTTTACAAATTGCATTCGAGAGCCTCGCCTGATGGTCGCATCACGAGAAAATACATGGGCAAATGATGTGTACCTGTGAGCACGTGATACTAGTAGAGAACTGACCTTTCATCCAACCATCTTTAGTTCCGGATAAAATCGGATCCGTGACTAAAGAGGTTTTAGTCCCGGATCAAATACTAATCGGGACTAAAGTCCTCCTTTAGTTCCGGATCAAAAATCAACCACCCGCAGGAGACCCTTTAGTCCTGGGTGAAAAAATTAGCCACCCGTGGGGACCCTTTAGTCCCGAGTGGTAACACCAATCAGGACTAAAGATGTTACCAACCGAGACTAAAGGGTCAAAGGCTTTAGTCCTGGGTGGTAACACCAACCAGGATTAAAGGTCACCATTTAGTCCCGATTAGCCTTACCACCTGAGACTAAAGGGTCCCCCACGGGTGGCTGAAAAGGACTAAAGCCCTCGGATCCTTTAGTCTCGGTTTGTGTTTCTTTAGTCCCGGTTAGTAACACAAACCGAGACTAAAGGGTACCCCATGAGTTAATAGAAAAGAATTGCATCCCATTTATAGTCAGATGTGTTGCGTAGGTGGGATGGTAAGGAAGAAGCTACACGCGAGGCTTAAGGTTATGGATTCGAATCTAATGCACCGCGCACGCCTATATTTCATCTTGATTACTAAAGACCCCCTTTTGTGGGCCTCTCGGAGATTTCTCTTTTTTTCGCAAAACTCTGGAACTAAAGATCCTCTTTCATCTCAATTACTTTATCTCGGATAGATTTTAGGAAGATTTGCCCCTATCAATCGGGATTAAAGGCAAGTTTTGGACCAGCGTGACACGCAACCAGAGAGGGTTAAGACACGGTCAACGACTTGCCTGCAGTCTTTGGCATCTTGTCTTGCCCGGTAGATAGATGATGCATCTGTTTTGTGGATGGATGATTCTCTACAGCAAGGAACAGCCAACTAGACAAAAGACAAGACAACTAGTTTGTACCTACCCGGAAGCCTACGAATATATAGGAGGAGACTGGCTTGCTAGTGCCTGGCAGGTCTTCCCCGGCCCGGCAACCCTTTTTAGCCACAGATGGCAGTCAGTCAAGCAAGCATGGCCGGTTTCGCAAGACTGTTCAACGTAAAATACAAGTAGAGTATTTTGATGGTATCTTTGGATTTAAATATGAAGCATTATTATGTGCAGTGGCCTTTTTATTCGATTCTCTCCCGTTCACCTATCATGCTCTCTACCAAGTTGCCAACATGCCGAAAGCGCACTTGGTTGAGGCCGTGTTTAGTTGCTCAAGTTGGCACCTCCCAACTTGACCTTTACTGTTCAGCCAAAATTTGCAAGCATCTCAAATTCTGGAGGTCCCAAGTTTGGACTGTACAAACTTTGCAATTCACTGTTTAGCATCATTAATACCACCAATTGTGTATGGTTGCATGGCCCATGCATGTTGTCATCCAAAAAATGCATGAACAACTCTACTGACGACACAATTTATTGCATTTTCAACAACAAAACTTCAAGGAAAATATTCTCAAGTGCACCGCAAATTATTACAGATTCACAACACCGAAAAATGTTACAGCTAATCACAAAGTACATAAACAATTACATGTCCTCAATCACAAATTATCAAGACCTAGCAAACAAATATTCAGCAAGCATGTCTCGGAATGCATTCATGCTTGCCATGTCTGCACTCTCTGGCGCAGGCACTGTTTCCGGCTGATCCTGAGTGCCTTCAACAGGCACATAGTTTATGTTGTTGTCCACTATACCAAAGTGACTATCAAAGTCACCATTAATCCTAATGAAGTTGTGCAACGACATGCATGCACATATAATCCGTGTCTGTGTTTCTGGTGGATAGGCCGGGATGTCCAACAATATGCGCCACTTCATTTTCAACACTCCAAACGCCCTTTCGATCACATTTCTAAGAGATGAATGTGCAAAGTTGAATATCTCCTTCATACCTTGTGGTTCGGGCGTGTTTTGAAAGTCTTGGATGTGATACTTGGTCTGCCGGTAAGGAGCCAGGAAGCCGGTGTGGTTTGCATACCCTGAGTCCACCAAGTAGTATTTCTCTAAAGGAACAGTAAGTACCTGTAAGTTTACAATGGTTCAATTAGAAAACACTAATGACCTAAAAACAGTTGTGTGTACCTCTAGGTGGCTTTGGGAAGTTGTCTCTGTAAGTTGTCATTGCATCGTCAAACACCCTCATGTCATGCACTGAACCAGGCCACCTAGCAAGGACAAAAGTAAAGACCATATCCAAGTCACAAGCGGACATGACATTCTGGGTTGTCTTGCCCTTCCTACACATTTGCTGCACAAACTTTTCACTTGGCACAACAACAGGAATGTGAGTGCCATCTATTGCTCCTATGCAACCCTTGAATTCAGGATAGAACCGATTGTTTTGCAGCCTAGGATGCATTGTTCTAAAGTCTGGGTCCCGAGGTTTAATGATGTTGGTAGATAGGTCTACCAGACAATTGAGGACTTTGTAAAATAGGCTATGCACAGTGCCTAGTGATCTCTCAAATCTGTCCTCTGCTTGCCTAACAGATTGTGGTGCCCCACATATCCAAAGGAACATTCCTAGAGCCTCAATCGTGCTAGATTTGTTTGATGCTGTGAGTCCATACTCAAATGTCAACAAATCATGCAGCCTATGAAACATGTGTGGGGTCATCCTAAACATGGTGTAGCAGGATGATTCATTGCCAAGCTTGTTAAGTACCCATTGCTCCCCAGTCAATGCTGGATTCCTATACGGTCCTCTATTGCAATACTTGTCCAGATGAATAGCATAGGCATATGTACCATAGATAAATGGTGCTTCATCATCGTCTTCTACTAGCATTTTCCAGAATTCTTCCCACCAGTCGTCCTGCACGTCCACCTCTTCCACTGGAGCTTTGACTTGTGCACCAACATGAGCTTGAACATCCTGCCCATTGCAAAAAAAACGCAGAAATAGTAAGCAGAATTCATTTGGTAGCCACGGTACTAGAGCCTGCTACCTCCATTCAAACATCCATTGGTCTCACACAGAGGCAATCAGTTTAACAAATAATAAGCAACGTTACTAAATTCAACAACCATGCTTGTAATTTAGCGCTTCTGACATAGTTCATCATATGTTTGTCATCACAACATAACTAATAACCAACACAACTTAATTCAACTACACGTCATGACAAGCACACACAAAAGACATAGGCCATCATGCCAACTAAAGTCACATCTAGGTGCAATGCATGGATGGTAGGGTCTGGTTTTAGACCGTAGCGGCATATTGCTTGATCATGGAGAGCCTTGCTTCAACAAGTGTGCACAGGAAGATATTGCGTAGATCGTCATCATGCAGATTTTGACCACACCATTCCAGAGTTGTCCTTCCATCAGGTGCACTCCAAGCTCTATTGCTGAATCTGTAACTAGTTTCTGTTCTTGTTTCCTAGCATCCTGTTCTTGTTTCTTCTTCTCCTTTTCTTCTTCAACCTTCTTCTTCTTATCCAAATATGCCCTTTACATCACTACTGTCCTATGATCATAACTGGAGTTGAACCTTGTCATGTTGTTGTTCATGTTCCGAACAGCAGCGCCCTTGTTCTTCTTGCTGGGGCTTGTAGCTATGCTGCGGAAGCTGCTGGAGCTCCTCTTGCTCCCACTGCTGACTGGGGTCGCACAGCTCTGAGGGGTGCCACAGTAAGCATCAGCATCTTCTTCTTCGCCGCTACTAATGAAGTTAATCTGGCGGCTGACCCCAGGAACAAAGGAGGTATCTCCAGTCACTGCAACTCCACAGAACATGTGGTCCAGTTCGTCAATGTATTATGGCCATCCATCCTTCAGATCATACCAGTCTTGCCCCTGCATTGCAAATAACAACACACAGAAATTCAGAACCTAGTATAGAAAGGAAATGAGTACAAAATGAGGTGTTCACAGATCAATTACCTTGCAATGGCCCTGCCACCACTTATCACTAGCAACCACAGAGCCATCTGGTCTGTGCCCCAAGCCTGTGCACTTTGTCCGAGGATCTTTGATGAACTGCCAAAGCAACTTCAACTGCATGTACTTGTAACCAAACTGCTCGCTGTTACGGAACTTGCCTGTCGCCGCTAGGAACTTATCCAGAACATCTTTCCAGCCCCACTTGCTCATGTTGCCATTCTTGCAGTTACCCAAATCAATTTGCTAGCAGTAAAGCTCACAAAAAACCTGAGTATCCTCTTTGGTCTACTTGGCCCTGCTTGGCTCATTCTGTGCACAATGTAATTGAACAAGCAATGCATGAACGAGTATTGACAGTAACCATGACTAACCAAAACAAATCATGCACACCAGGCCAGCTCATGGAAGTAAAGAGGGGGAGTGGCAAAAAGTATCGGATTGTTGTCGGCGTCCAGTGCTTGAGCCGCGCCGCGACGCTGGGAACCGCGGACCCTGGCTGTAGGTCGCCGCAAACGTCAATCACTCTTGGGTGTACG
>NC_028456.1:13402161-13583765 GCF_000263155.2 Setaria italica | reverse complement strand
CTGGGGGGGGAGAGGGCGAGCGGCACGGGGGAGGGGGAGAGCGGCGGGGGAGAGGAGAGCGGTGCAGGGGGAGCTAGGGCTGGGAGTGCGGCCGGTGCTGTGGCGCTGGACTGGATAAGGGCGTCGGCGGGGGCCGAATTCGGGACATCCAAAAGGCCGAATTTGGACCAAAGTTTGGCAGCCCGTTTAGTTCCAAAGTGCAAAAAGGTGGCCCAAATACTGTACAAAGCCAAATTTGGCCCTCAACTAAACAAGGCCTGATGGTGTTCTAGTGGTTTCGGAGAGGAAGCAAAGTCACTTTCTTCCTACCAAATGATATATAATAGGCACTATCAGCATTTCAGCAACGACAATTTTTTATTCTAGTGAGCAGGTGGCTGGTGCTTGTCAGCGCTAAAACATCAAACCTCTCGAACCTAAAATGAACGATACCATTGCTGATTCACGCCTAAACGACGATTCAAGAAGTCACAAAAGCTTTCCGACGAGTTGCACGGAGCGGCTAAGGGTTGAGGTCCTCAAGCGCCGGCGTAGCACCACACGCCGCTCGTTTTCGAAAACGACGCCTTCTGACGAGTCGCAGGAGCGGCTAAGGACCGACGCCATCAAGCGTCGGTGTAACACCTCACGCCCGCTCGGTTCCGGAAGTAATGCTTTCCGACGAGTCGCACGGAGCGGCTAAGGGCTGAGGCCCTCGAGCGCCGGCATAGCACCGCACTCCCACTCGTTTCTGGAAGAGATGCTTTCCGATGAGTCGCACAGAGCGGCTAAGGGTTGAGGCCCTCTAGCGCCGACGTAGCACCGAACACCTGCTCATTTTCCGGAAGCAAAGCGATGCTTTCTGACGAGTCGCACGGAGCGGCTAAGGGCTGAGGTCCTTGAGCGACGACGTAGCACCGTACACCCGCTCATTTCCGAAAGCGATGCTTTCTGATGAGTCATACGGAGCAGCTAAGGGCTGAGGCCCTCGAGTGCCGGTGTAGCGCCACACGCCTGGTCATTTCCGAAAACAACATTCTTCACCTACTGCCATGCTACCACCGCTAATTTTGACCCACAGCGATGCCTTTCGGTGAAACAAGATCCTTCTCCAATCAAAGGTGTTGTCCTCACATAAAGCAAAACAAACAATAGCCAACGACGAGCACACAGAGCCACCACTTCGGGGCGAATTTTCAAATTAACAGTACAGACATTTAAAGATTACAAGCCACGTCACGCACAAAACTGCCACGCTACCGCACGCTAATTTCAACCAACAGTGATGCCTTTCGATGAAACGAGATCCTTCTCCAATCGGAGGCGCTGCCCTCACAGAAAGCAAAACAAACAATAGCCAACCATGAGTGCACGGAGCCGCCGCTTCGGGGCGAATTTTCAAATTAATAGTACAGACATTTACATATTACGAGCCGCTCATGCACGAAACTCACCTAACCTTGATCTCCACAGTTTAGGTAGTCTAAGAAGCTGCGTCGAGCACGACCATGGGCGTGAGCCCCCGAATGCGGCATAGACTGGCCCCCGGGAGGATGACGGCGGGCCGGCCAGCGTGTCAACGCAGTAGAAGACTCGCCGATCAAAACGTTCGGCCCAAGAGCCACGGAAAAGGTGGACCAAGCAGCCCCTGGGAAGTAGCAGCGTCAACAGCTTTCGAAGATGCTCCGCCGCTCGGGATTTCTTCCGCAGCAAGGCGTCTCGCCAATGCAACATCTAATTTCACCTGGGGATGGCTCTCGGAAAGATCCTGCTCCGACCAATTGATAGCGGACGATCATGACAAAGATGACCCGAGTGGCTCCTGTTTTACCCTTCTCCTCTACGGAAAGATGACCTCTTCGGGGCCCCTCCGAAATGGAGGAACCACGCCCGGCCTAGACAGGAGCAGCAATTGTAAGGTAACCATTGTATAAGGGAAAATTATGTGTTTTCGGCTTCCTCCCAGCTTGGAGGGAGAGGAGTAGGGGGACACACCCCCACTTCGAGCTCCATGCCGGAACACAACATAGACCCAGAAGGGAGCCGAGGAGTTCTGCAAGGTGGAAAATATACATAGCTATTCTTTATTCATCACAGTAAGAAGGGAAAAAAACTACACCTCCCAATCGGAAGAATCCCCGACGGAAGAACTCTCCCCTCTTAATGAAGGGGACGAGGTGATAAGGACATCATCATGTTGGACACGAACGAGTCATGGTCTTCCCCAAGTTACAATTCGTCACCAACTCGGTCGTCGCGTTCGTTTCGGATTCAGCTGACACTCCTACATGGTTTTGGCTATATCTCCCTCATACGACATCGAAATGAGGCGTTCTTTGATGTGTTGGAACGGCCACGATGACGCCGTTCTTTTGGTTCTGGTCCTAGCTCCAGAAGGTTCGTGGATCATTCTGTGTGACCACGAGAAGGTGCTACGTCATCAGTTTTGGGCCAACTTGACTTTGTATCGTGTTGGGCCTTAAGCCCAAGTTGTGGGCGTCCCCTTCCTGGTCGCCTCCAACCCTAGTTCGCTCCTTTTGATATAAAATCAGTTGCCGCCACCTTAGAAACTTGGGTTTTGTTTAGTTCTAGTTTTCCTTTGAGAAACTGAGATTGATTCGTTGTAACTGTGGCGACAAGTCCTTTTACAGTGATCCAGGGCCCCTGTTCTTGTTCTCCTCGACTGTGTCGATTAGTCCTTTCGAATTGAGAGCTTGAACCCTTCTTACTTCATTCATATTTGTAATATCAGAATAGATGTTTATGCTTTCTTGCTTATGTCCTTCGATTCGCTTGCAGGGAAAGCCTTCTCGGCGAGGTCAATCAAGTTGTGCTTGGTTGATAACCAATGGAGCAGTGGTGTAGCGGTTGTAGGGATTCGAATTGTGTCTGATTAGAAGCCCGGATCATCAAAAGAAGCTCAGGCTAACAAAAACTAACAACCGGAGGGAGTCTCGGGCACCAAGGGGCTGGCTAGGGAAGAGTTCAAACTTGGGGATCGCTCTGAAGGCGCTCATTCCCTACTGCGCCCTCAAATTGGCCAGGGCTCACCCCCGCATCGGCCATGGAAATGGCTTGGGCCTCCGTAACAGCCAGGACACAGGCCAGTTCGCTCCCACGGCTCAGCCAGTACTCCTTGAGAGCTTTCGATAGAGACTTCACGACCTGGATCTGCTCGAGGAAGGCCGCAGCGTCATCAAGAAGGTCTCAAATCCTCTCCTTCATGGCTCGGAGATGGTCGCATCCGGCTTTGTGGATCACTAGGAGGGCCACCTGCCAAGAGGTCTGGGTGCAAACGTTGGTGAAACTTGTGGCACCGGGGACGATGCTCTTGATTCCGCGGTGGAGCCAGTCGATGCTCTCCGCAAGGTCCCCTCGGTCGTGCAATGGAGGATCGACATCAACATTGATCGAGGGGAGAGCCTCGCTCATCGCCTTCATGACAGACTAGGCCCCAGAGGCCGCTGGCGAAGCTGCTTCGATACTACCGCTACTCTTGGGTCCGCCTCCTCCCGTCTGGACTTCTCTGTGGCCAAGTCCCAGAGGGCCACGTCTCGGGCCGCGTAGGCTAACGAAGCCTTCTCCATAGCTTTCTTCTCCGCCTCATGGGCCTCCGCTAGTGCCGCCTCCAACTCCCGCACGCGGGTCTCGGCGGCACTCTCTTGGGAAGTGGAGGAGGTCACGGAGGCCACCTGCGCTAACACAACCACCTAAAAGGAGCGTATATCCGTCGAGGTAAGGAAAAGCAGGGGGATGAGCACCAAGGACACAAGAGGCGATGAAAGACCATACCTGCATGCATAAGGCAACCAGCGCCTCGTGCACCTCCTCGGCCGGGTTGTCCCGGGTCATTCCCCGAAGGGTGGGAAGCCAAAGCCCCAACACCATGGAGGCCAACCCTTTTTGGGGACCTAGGTGTCCAATCAGGTCCTTCGGAATGACCTGTCCTGCCCCCGTGGATGGAGCGCAGAACAGGCCCTTCCCCCGGCCTGGGTGGGGGGCTGGAACGTCTTCAGGAACGAGGCTCCTTCCCTCCCCATCATCACCGCCCGTCTCCTCGCCGGAGCCGATTTCCCTCTCCTCCTCTGCAGTGGACGGATCAGCGTCCCCTGCAAGTGACAACGAGAGCGCCCATTTAGCCATCCATTGAGGAAGTAGAGACCGCATAGCTGGTGTAGGGGAATCAAACAGCTTACGGATCTCCTCCTCATCATCATCACTATTGAACTCGGGGCAAAACCCCGGGACTCGGAACGAAGGAGCGGGGCCCGTGGGAGGTGGAGCCCGATCCGCTCATGTGCGATGCTAGAGGAGTGGAATGAAGGAGGGCAACTCGGACTAAGGGATCCATCCCCACAGGTCTCGGAGAAGGAGTGCCGTGGGGAGACTCCTTTGTGTGCGCCTCCTCATCTGACTCCCCCTCCTCGTCCACCACCCCTTCCGTGAAGCGAGAGGAAGGAGCCGCGCCCTCGCCCTGATCGTGCAATGCAGTGCTCGCACCTCGACCGTGGCCCCTCTCCCCCTTTAAAGCCTTTTCCGGAGGCGCAGGACGTTCTGGAGTCGCCACGCCCCTAATGGTAAGGATTCGATTGAGGGATATGGGTACCCCATGGGTCCCCACCAACCATGATACTGGTCGGACCTGACAAGTGGGCCCGCCCAACCAACGCGTACGGGCCATGAACATGAAGTTACTTAGAGTACACGACAAGGCAACCAGGCTGTCTGAATCTACCCGGATTATGTGGAACGCGTATTGTAATCCGACTTAGAATACTTTCCATGTAAAGACCGAGTAGATTAGATCTAAACCAACTAGCCTCATGGTAGCTTTGAGAAACTTCGAAGATTCAGCTAGACAAAGTACTCGAGTAGCACAAAAACCACTCGGTGAAGATCTAAAAAGTACTCGAAGACTGCTACATTCGACTATGAAGCGCTCAGGGGCTTGTCGAGGATAGATCCCCAATATCCACAAGGAAGGAAGGACACGGACTCCTACTTGGATTTCTCTGTAATCCTACTAGGACTCATACCATGTAATCCTACTAGGACTTCTCCTTGTAACCGACTAGTAATCCCACCCCCTGGAGTATATAAAGGAGGGCAGGGATACCTGGATCAGCAGAACCCTCAGAACCACCAAGAGGTTCAACACCAAACAACACCCAAGCGCAGATCGCAATATACATCACCCCAAACAGGACATAGGGTATTATGCTACTCAGGCGGCCCAAACTTGTATAAATTTGTGTCTTGTGTCCTCGCTTTTACCTTCAAGTTCTAGGTCCGGCGATTCCCCACCAACCAATCTACTACCTCGGGGACCCCCCTTGGTAGGTTGCCGGTATAAAACACCGACATCTGCGCACGCCAGGTAGGGGTGATCGTCGAGATCATCGGGAGAGCTTGAAGGATCTCATCCACAAGATCAATTTACTAGCGTGGTGTGGTTACTTATTTCATCGACTAATTCAGCAACTTGTCGTGTTCGTGCATCAAATCCTAAGCAGAATCGAAGAAGGCTGATTACCGCACCTCGATGATGCCCTCCGCGAAATTGATCGGTCAGCATCCCGAGTCTCGAACTGCAAGGGGGGTTCTAATCCTGCTCTCTGTCATCGAGTTGTACTCGACTTTGTTTAAAATCGAAAGCTGCACACCACCAGAAAAAAAATTTGCTATTGTCTCTGCTGTGTGTTTTGGAGGCGGACAACAAAATTTGCTGACCGCCACTCAAGGCAAAGAAGAAAGTTCATCTTTGAAGCTTCATGTGGATAAGGACAAGCAACAATTACAATTCCCTCCTACGTGATTGTTGAAAGGAATTAACAGTCATTCTCTCACACGGATTGAGGCAGAGGCAAACCAGCGCAAAACTAGTCAAGGCACATCAGCTATATCAACAAGACTGATCCGCCATCTGGTCGAGGACTACTTCGATTACACGTCTGGACTAGAAAACTAGTCGAGAATGACTATTTTGACTACTCGCCTCAACTAGTAAATTAGTCAGGGCAGACTTTGCACCGTCGACAACTAGTCGGGATTGACTCCGACTACATGATTGGCCAAAGCGCCGACTTGAAGGATCTCATCTTCAAAATCAATCTACTCGATAAGAAGCAAGTCGCCGAGTTCCAATTCTAAGCAGAGTCGAGAAGTTTATGAAAACAATTGGATCACAGACAATTCCATCCGCAGAAGCTGCGAGTCCCTGTCTAAGTTGAATCCGACAGGGCAGGCGAGCACAGCTACCATGACGTCCGGCCGCATCGAGTTGCCAACGGCTACTTCAACTACTCATCTCGACTAGAAAACTAGTCGAGGACGGACTACTTTGACTACCTGTCTCGACTAAAAAACTAGTCGAGGGCGGGTTCCATGTGATCAACAACTAGTCGGAATCGACTCCGACTAGTTGGCTTCATCAACAATCGACACGGCTTCGTCGACAATCATCCAGGAATCCAGCTAAGTCAATTTTTTATTTATTTTCCGGCTTGTTTTCCGCATGCAGGGCAACGCGCCGAGTGCTTTTGTGTACGCCTCTCGACGGAAATTACCCTCCAGAGCTACATTTCTGCCAACTATTTCTGGGGCATGTTGACCGACAACCACGGGTATGGTACACCGAATTATGGAGGCTACAGCCACGGGTTTGGTGCATTGAGTTTTGGAGGCATAGCCACAGATTTGATGCACTAAATACTAGAGGCTCACAACGGCTACACCCCAAGGTGGCACAAATCCTATGCACATAACACACGCTCTACTCGCCGGAGGGTAACAAACTCTTGCGCGCAATCGTGTAGTCTTTTTATCGCAATGTCAACTACTCATTTTTATCTTCTCTTAAGGTCACTAATCTTCTCGAGATTCTGTGCAAAAATGGGCATAGGGGGTTCGAACCCTGGTTGGAGCATTCCAAGTGGAGCATCTCACGACTACACCATATTGCTACTTGTGGTATATAAGAAAACTTAACTCTATTTGAACCGGCGGTTCAACCGGTTAGACAATGAACCATTGAACCGAGCACCACGGCCGCACGCCGCTGGTTAGCAAGAGGGAAAATAAAAAGAAAAGGAAGTACGGCACGAGCCCACCGGCCGGTGGCGAAGGACCGACCGGTCGTCCGGTCCACGCCTGCCGCCCGCCACGCCATCGATCCGGTCCCTGCCGGCCGGCCGTACACCGCTACAAGTCCGCCAAAAGGGAAAAAAAATCACTCGAGAACGACGAAACCCCCAATCCAAAACTACCACCTGGCGCACGGGCGCGGGCACCCCCATCACCTCCCCACCGCCGCGCCACGCGCCTGCCTCTCCCAAACCCACACGGCACGCCCCCCCTGCCCCGGCCCCACCACGACTAAATGCCAACCGGTAGCTCCCCACCATCCCCCGAAGACCCCCGCATGGTCAGACTTCAGAGCGCCCGAGCTCCGCCGCGAGACAGGACAGCGGCCTCACCCGTCTCCGCCTTTTCAAACCACCCCACCTCTCCTCGTCGCCGCCTTCCCTCCGCTTCCACGCGCTCCATTCCACCGCATGCCGCCACGGCTGCTGCGCTGACCCAGCCACCTGCTCGTCCGTTCCGGCCGGCGCTGCCCCCACAATAAAGCCGGCGGCGGCGCCGATCGATATGCGGCCGCGCCGGCTGCCCCCGTGCCTGGCGGCGACGGCGCTATCCGCAGCGCTGCTGCTGCTCGTGCTGCTCCGTACTTCCTCCTCCTCATCCTCCCACGCGCCGCTCCTCGCCTGGCCGTCATCCCGCCACCCCACGCCGCCGCTGCCGCCGGCAGCGGCGCGGGCGGAGTGGGGGCCCAGCCGCCCGCCGTCCCTCGCGTACTGGATCTCCGGCACGGGCGGGGACGCGCGCCGCGTGCTGCGCCTGCTCCGGGCGGTGTACCACCCGCGCAACCGCTACCTGCTGCACCTCGACGCCGGGGCGGCCGCCGAGGAGCGCCAGGCGCTGGCGGAGGCGGTGAGGACAGAGGAGCCCGCGTGGAGGGAGTTCCGGAACGTCGACGTCGTCGGGGACGCATACGCGGTCGACCGGACCGGGTCCTCGGCGCTCGCCGCCGTGTTGCACGGGGCGGCCGTCCTCCTTAGGCGAGGGCCCCACTGGGACTGGCTCGTCACGCTCAGTGCAGAGGACTACCCGCTCGTCACGCAGGACGGTAAGAAGAATCACTTGCGCCGTATGTTATACTCTCCGCTCCTTCCGTCGTTCATTCATTAGCTAGCTCCTGATGGATTACTAAGGTAGTAACAGGTTATTAAATAATGGGAATGCATCATTTTAGATACCTATTACTAGTTTACTACTAAGGAAATATTTGTTCCGAAAAAGGTTACTGTTCATGGAAATGTCGAATTGCACGCCAAAAAAAGAAGAAGGAATCTTAGTTTCCTCTGAAGGTAGGTAGGCAGAGGAAAGGCGATTCGCTAATCGCCGTGATCAAACAGAATGTGATTCATTGTCATTGGGTCGTGTTCAAGGTAATCGTGATGGATGCCCTGCTTCTGAATTACGACTACTTGGTAGAATAGAATGCGGGGGTGATAGCAGTGTGGTTGGATGGTTCCATAAATGGGGCATCAGGTGTTCATTTCTCGGCACTGTTGCTGCCTTTACAATGAGTTGGCAAATCCTGCTTTTTGAATTTTTGATGCTCCTGGTATTGATTGTCCTCGTGGTCCTTTAAACTGGTACTGTCGGGTACCAGATGCACCATTGTCAGGTGTCAACTTCTGATTTTTGGTTGTTCCAATACTGCACGGACCTGTGCGTTGCTGTTGAGCTGTGCTTATGGCCCAAATTGGCCTATAGGCTTTTTTTTGTACGGGTAGTTGCCCGTGGTACTAGCTGAATCAATATTGTGTTGCCACAACCTCCAGAGTCAATTGCTGAATACGGTTGAGGCATTGAGCAGTTAATGTATGGTCCTGATGACCAGTAAGAGCTGTAGTTCGAGAAAAATGCTAGCTAGAAAACAAAAACACAATCCTGTTGGTTGCTACAACAATTGGTGGCTTTGTATGGCTGATGGTGGTTCATTGTACTAGTATACTGATGGTATGACAGATTGGTTAGTAATCTGTGAAAATCCTTTTTTTAGATAATTAGTCATTAGAATTTGGAATTGCAAGGGAAAATATTTGTCCATTTTTCCTTACGGAACAAATGGCCTATATGCCTTTTTTGTACCAGTAGTTGGCCGTGGGTACTTACGGAATCAATTTTACAACAACCTTCAGGGTCAATTGTTAATACAATAGAGTAGTTATATGATAGTCTGGCAGATTGGTGGTTTTTTGTATATGATAGTTGGCCTATTACTCATGCAATTTTGGAGTTGCAAGGGAGATATTTGTCCATATTCCTTGATGGTAGGCATGAAGAACTGTGATTAGCTAATCGCTGGGATCGGAATGTTATTTGGTGTTATTGTGTAGTGTCCAAGATACGTGCGATGGATGCCTTGCTTCTGATTTAGGGCTGCATGGTAGAATAGAATATCCTACTATTTGTCATGGCAGTAACAGTCTGGTGGGTGGTTCTATAAGGGGCCATTGCCTGATCGATTCGATGAATCCATGTTTGTAACTGGGGCATCAATGTGGGTCTGTTCAGCTTAGTGGATAGCTTTAGAATGAATGGGCATGGAAATCCTATGGTTTGAATTCTGATGCTCCTGGTATTGATTGTCCTGGCTGTCCTTGAAACTGTGGGTTACTACATTTACCTTTTTCAACTTCTGATTTGGGTCGTTCCAATACAGTACCATCCTCACTTTTCTTGTTGAGTTCTGCTTATGGACCAAATTGGTCTATAGGCTTATTTGTATTGTTAATTGCCATGTTTCTTGCGGAATTAATTTTAGAACATCCTTTAAAGTCAATGCCTCGATGCAATTGAGCGCTTTAATGTCTGATGACTGGTAAGAGCTATATACAGTTGGAGTTAATTGCTAGAACAAACTCGAGCTCATTGGTTGTATGGTCGAACAGATTAGTGGTTCGTTCCATATGATAGTGTGATAGTTAAAGGTGTTACACATATTTAGAAGGTTTGTAGCTTATCAGAACTGGGACTTATCATATCATGCTTAAATCAAGTATATTCAATCAGACTTTGTTTGCTGCTGTTCTTGAGATTCCTTCATATTTTATTCCTGGGGCTAATTTCAAATATACAAGATCCCAGGCTCCAAGAGGGTTCGGTTATTTTTAGGCACTGGTTATTTAAGTTCGGAAAAAGTTCGATTGTCACCCTCCAACTATAGCAGAAGTTTGATTTTCAACCCACAACTACAAAACCGGATAAGGAGAGCCATCCAACTGTCAAATTCAGGCAAATTTGGACCTTTGGGTGGTTTCGAGGTGGTGTTGCATTTTCTAGAAACTTAAAAAGTTTAGGTTTAATTAAAAAATTCATAACTAATTCATTTCAAATCAGTAAAATATCAAATTGGTGCGAAAAAGTTTCTGAAAATGTAACCTATCTGTTGGTGTTCTATTTGGCATTATTGGAATCTTAGTTGTTCATGTTCCTTGTGTTTTATTAAAGCAATAAAACTCTAGGAATGGTAACAAATATGATGCAAACAACTCCAAATAGAGTACCAAAAAATAGCCTACATTTTTAGAAAACTTTTGGTACCAAATTCATATTTTTTTGATTTGAAATGAATTAGTTATGAATTTTTTTATTAAATCAAAACTTTTTAAATTTCTAGAAAATGTAAAACCACCATCGAAACCACCCAAAGGGCCAAATTTGCATGGTTTTAACAGTTGGATGGCCCTCCCTATCCAGTTTTGTAGTTGTGGGTTGAAAATCAGACTTCTGGTATAGTTGGGGGTTGAAATTTGGACTTTTCCCTTTAAGTTCCAGTTGTTCAAAAGTTGAGAGAAGAAAACAGTACTTTTTCATCCTCCTGAGGAAATGGAGTTGCCAATTCTCCCAATAAGAGATTGAATAAATAAGAGCACCCCTCATTTCGGAAATTTTCATGTTAGTTCATGAAAAATGAAATAATAGTAATTTACATTTCAATGACCTTGATTTTCAGTCTAATCTATTTGGTGAGAATTAACTCAAGATGAACCTCTAGTTCTGGTACCTCATGAGTAAGATACAGTGTACATTTCGGCACATGCTTTTTGTTGTGTATTAATCAGAAATACTTTATCAGCTTCTACTCCTTTTCCATTGAAAGCATCTTGTTTTTCCATGTAGATCTCCTTTATGCTTTTTCTTCTGTTCCAAGGGACCTCAACTTTATTGATCACACAAGTGATCTGGGATGGAAAGAGTGAGTTCTGCTGGTAGGATAATCTCTACATTCATCCTAACACTATTCTTTTTTCTCCCCTAAATTCCCTTTTCTATTCTCCTTTGCAGGCATGAAAGGTTTGAAAAGATTATTGTTGACCCAAGTCTATATATGGACAGAAACACTGAACCCATCCTTTCAAAAGAAACAAGACGAATGCCTGATGCATTCCAGATATTCACAGGTTTGTCCTGGCATTATTTTTATTTCAGACTTATTTGGACAGCCAAGGAATTTCCCAAAACAAAAAAAGTGCTTTGTAAGCCCTGTACTTGTTCAAATTGTTTAATAAGCTCTCAAATCTAGTTTTGATAGTTATGAGCCCCAAAGCCATTCAATTTTTTCTACCAAACCCTTCCGACCTGATCTTGTTGTTAGAGCCCTTCTACCATTTGGTTTGTTCAATGAAGTCTCTTTACTAATTTCTATATAACTATTAAAAATGAAATTGAGAAGATGTTTCTTATCATCTGGACTATTAATCTTCTCTGGAGACAAATTTCACAATGGAATATTAGGGTTACAAAGAAAAATATTCTATATACAAATATCTATAATGTATCATGTAGTAGAAAACATATATAAAATAACAGTATAATGTTTCTCCGATAGTTTATTTTTCTGTTGTCTGTACTTTGGAGTATGATGCTTATACGATAATTGTGCAAGCAAAAATGCCTGATTAGATTTCAATTAATAGGTCCAAAATAAACAAAGATTATTTAAGGTGTTCGCATCAATGAAATTGAACTTAAAAAGTTGGCTTGGTCACACAAAGTAAAATTGTTCGAGGGTTTATGGGCAATTTTGCCAAAAAATGGGATTAGCATTTACTTATCAGTTATCATCTTGCTAAATCTTAGCCTTCCTATGATGCGGCCGCTATTAACAGATACTTGTTACTTGTCTTGCTGTTGCTGGGCTAGAAACTACTTGTTTAAGAACTACTTCTTCCCTATATGCAAGCAGGCAGTCCTCAATTTGCAAAATTGAAGAAATCAGAGAATTGGCTTGTTTTGTTTGATTATAGGAAAATTGCTGTGCGCCATTAAGTCTTATTATATATGTTCTTAAAATCTAGCATTCTCTCTCTTGCAGGTTCTCCGTGGTTAATTCTGAGCAGGAGCTTCACTGAACACTGTGTGCATGGTTGGGACAACCTACCCCGCAAACTGCTGATGTACTTTGCCAACACAGCTTACTCCATGGAATCCTACTTCCAGACTCTCATCTGCAACTCCTCTGACTTTCGAAACACAACAGTCAACGGCGATCTGCGGTACTTTGTCTGGGACGACCCTCCAGGCCTCGACCCGCTTGTTCTTAATGAATCAAACTTTCAGAACATGGTAAACAGCAGTGCTGCCTTTGCAAGGCGGTTCGAGGAGGACGCGCCAGTGCTGAAGAAGATGGATGATGAACTACTGAACCGGTCCCGGGTCCAGTTGGTTCCTGGGGTTTGGTGTCCGAACTTGGGGAAAGAACAGAGGGAGGTGGATATGGACTCGTGCTTGAAATGGGGTGATATCAATGCCGTCAGACCTGGTCCTGCTGGGGAGCGTCTCAGGCGGTTCATTTCTGAGATCAGTAAGACTAGAGGTTGCGGGCTTGCAGCTAGCTGAATCAATTTTGGTGTTTGTTAAGAAGATAATACTTTGGATAGAATTTTGGGAAGCAAATAATGGCTGCAGTGAGTTCCGTGATGGTATCATATGGAAATGGCCAAAAGTTCCAGATTCAGGTGATGGGAATCCAAGACTGTCTCGTCCAACTTTTCAAGATTGCATATTAGCAGTAATGTTTATACAGTCTAGGTATACAATACAGACTAGGAGATAGAAGTGGCATCGGCTGTAGTTGTCAGGACCATCTTGTTGTCACAACACCCCTTTTGTATAGATAGTAGTTGTGAGATAAGTATACACGTATGTATAATGTTGACACTGATGATACAACTATTTGGTCTGATGTTCAAAACTTGAGGAAAAATGATAGTTTTCTTTCCTCCGAGAAAAGACTGTTGCAAATTCTGCTAATGAGAGCCTGAAGAAAGAAGATCACCCTCATTTGGGATATTTTCATGTATTTTATGCAGAATTTCCCCATGATGAGAGCCAGTAAAAAAAATACCGATGACATTCTCATGAACTGGATCTTCAGTCTGATCCATTTGGTGGGAGTCAGCTCAAGATAAACTCTCTAGTTCTGGTAGCTTATGAGTAATATACATTGTACATTCTGGCACATGCTATTTATTCTTTATCTATTGGAAATACTACTGTTCATCAGTTTCTTACCACTTTATTACTCTTTTCCATTGAAACCATCTTTTTTTTCCATGTAGATCTCCCTTATGCCTTTTCTTCTGTGCCAAAGGGACCTCACTTTATTGGTCACACAAGTGATCTTGGATGGAAAAGGTGAGTTCTGCTGGTACGATAATCTCTAGATTCTTCTTAACACTTCTCTGTTTTGTTCCCTAAAATTTCCTTTCTATTCTCCCTTGCAGCATGAAAGATTTGAAAAGATTTTTGTCGATCCAAGTCTATATATGGAAAGAAATACTGAACCCTTCCCTTCAAAAGGAATAAGACAAATGCCTGATGCATTCCAGATATTCATGTGCAGGCGTTATTTTTTGTTCAGACATATATGGACATCCAAGGAATTTACTTCTATGCCCTGTTCTATTCCAAATTGTTCAGCAAGTCAGTACTAGTGTTTATACAGACTAGGTATACCGCTTTGCCCTGTTTTTGATCGTGTAGTAAGTAGGACACAGAAATAGGATCCGGTCATGTACGTTATTGCAGCACCTTTGTATAGTTGATAGTTCGTGAGATAACTATACACGTCTATATTGTATTGATACTGATAAAGTGATAGTACAGCTCTTTATTACTAGTGTGCTCGTACGTCGCCTATGTGCAGTAAAAAGAATCCACTAATCGCATGAGCTCTTTGAAAAATTATGAAACGTTGCTCTGTTAAAACTCTTCTGCGGTGGCCAAACACACTTCGACCAGCTCTATTCTGGAAATGAAAATACCGCTTGAACTGTCCCAGTCTCCCAGGCCTCCAGTCACGGCTGATCTAATATCAGTGCACAGTTTCATGGTACAGTTATCAAGATTTTATAACTGTGCATGTTGAATTTTATAATATGAAACTCCTCTTACATACGATGAAATTCTCTCTCCTCATAATGATCTTATCATGTCAGTAAAATTGCTGATGTGGTATATTATTTAATGGTCATGAAATTTTTTTATAAAACCCCCACTAAAAGGGAGTGTTTGTTTCTTTAGTGGCTCCTAAAATTCCTGTCACATCTAATGTTTAGATACTAATTAGGAGTATTAAATATAGACTAATTACAAAACTAATTGCACAAATGGAGACTAATTTGCGAGACGAATCTATTAAGCCTAATTAGTCCATAATTTGACAATCTGATGCTACAGTAAACATGTGCTAATGATGGATTAATTAGGCTTAATAGATTCGTCTCGTGAATTAGCCTCCATTTGTGTAATTAGTTTTATAATTAGCTCATATTTAGTCCTCCTAATTAGCTTTTGAATATTCGATGTGACATAAATTTTAGTCGGGATTAAAAATCCAAACACCCCTCCAGAAAACCTCGTAGATAGTCCAGGGCAGCAGCAGCTTGTGGAAAGAAAGACCATGGGCCACAAGGTGGGCTTGTTCCGTAATTGAGGCTCTGTATGGGCCAAGAGGTGGCAGCGAATGAAAAAAAACCATTCGACTTTCATGCTTGAACCATTTTCCAAATTCAAATTACTCAATTCAATTCGAAAGGCAAGCCAACTATGTTTCTTTTTTAATTAATACCGTGCGCTTCATCGTTGACTGTTCCGATTCGATACCCTGCTGCCACGTTGAAGTCGTGCGTTCCCTTGAGTGGACTATCTTTGTAGTAATAATTAACAATTAATTTAGCATTAGTAGTGATTTTAACTCGCTCAACTAGCTGGTGGTGTGTACAGTGCGGTGCTGTGCTGTGATGTTTCCAAGGACAGCGGCGGTCTGACCGCCGATCGAGAAGGTGCGGTTCGACTACAGGACTCGTACTCTTTTGTGGGAGCAACACCGAATGCATCCACGGCTACGGACAACCTCCCCGAGGTCTGCACTGCCCACCACGCATCGACGTCCTCGCGGAACTCCCCACCGCGCGCAATCCCAAGGGCCGCTCCGACTTCCCGGCCGTCACCGTGTCTGCGCGTCCTAAACAGTGAGTATGATACGCAGGTCGTACGAATGTTCAGAGGGTACTACAGACCGCCACTTCAGGGAGGTGCTAAATTTTCAGCGTGTATAAGGCGCTATACAGCAGCCCATGTCCGAGAGACGTGTCATCAAAAGAGATATATAGGTTCTGTTTGGTTTGAGTTGCTTATGTATAAACAACTAAAAATAAGCAACTTATTTGCTTATAAAACTAATCATCATTGTTTATTGGGTTGCTTATGGAGCTGCTTATTTTTAGTCCATAAGCAACCCTTGTGTTTACCCCCCTGCCCTCATTTATGAGGAGTGAGAAATGGGATGGCATGTAATTATTAGGAGCAAACATGTCAAAAGCAACCTCATTCAATGCAGTTTAGCAACTCAAACCAAACACCTATAGCTAAAAATAAGCAACTACAAATAAGCAACTTTTAGTTGCTCTCAAACCAAACAGGGCCATAAATTGATGAATGAAACAATGTCCCCTAATGTAGAGTTTCATTTCATGATTTTATAAAATGCCCATGACATTTAATTGCGAGGCATGTGATTGGATATGCCCATAACATTTAATTGCGAGGCATGTGATTGGATATGGTCAGATGAAATGAAACTCTATAGCCCTAATACAAGTTTCAACAGGTTTCATAGTCTTGGAAATAGTGCATACACAATTTTCATCCTGATGAAACTCCTTCCCTCTCTCACTTCATAACTATCATGCCATGTCATCACATATGCTGATGTGTCACCGTATTTAATGTGCATGAAACCTCTACGAAACTCGCATTGGGATTAGCCTAAGGCCAGTCTCAGTGCACAGTTTAATTGCACAGTTACCAAGACTGAGAACTAGGTAACTATGCCAGTGGAGTGTTATGGGGATGAAATTTCACACATCTGGTGAAACTCTCCTCATAAATGAGCTTGCTCCAGTCAATAAAATTGCTGATGTGGTATAAAATTTAATGTGGATGAAAGTTTTGGTGAAACTCCGTTGAGATTGGTCTAACACCATCCTTTGGTCTAAGGTAGGTCTCACCATTTAAAATATCTTTAAGCAACTCTCCTCCGAAGCACCAGTGTGAACGTGCACGCATCAGGCAGCACTCTGTACAGTTCTGACACATAATAGCTTTTTCTGTTCTTAGCTACAGGTGTCCTACTAGCTTTTGGGTGCTTGGAAACTACCGGTAAAACAAAAAATTGCTTCAGTGTATTGGCTTCTCAGCCCACTCTCTCTCATCTTAGCACTACCAAAAACGCACATCGAAGCTGCTCCGAGAGTTTTATGAATATTAACTTTTATGCTACATCATCAAAATTACTAATTTGGTAGGACAATTATGAGGGGAGAGGGACAATTACGAGGGGAGAGGAGGGAAGAGTTTTAACAGCTGAAAGAGGAGTTTTAAAAACCCTATGACATCCATCAAGCTCAGTTACAAGTTCCCAATCTCAGCAGTTATACAATAATAAAATTGTGCAACGAGACTACCGTAAGCTATGCTGCCGAAGCTTACTCGAAGAATCGAAAAACTACGCACCCTAGAGGGCATGCCATTGCCATTTCCAGTTTGGCTCCTATACTTTGCACGTGCTGATCAAAGCTCTATCTCTGAGTTAAATTTGGATGCCAACGAAGCAGAAACAAAGGTTGCAGTGGAAGAAACATTACACGTAAACCGACTGCAAGTTAGAACAGATGACTTGCGCATACGTGGGTCTCTATCATAAATCTAGAAAAGACTAGGGTAGCAAATTAAATAGGAGTAGTACATAATATAAAGCATTCCATCTATTATTTACTTAGGCACCACAATCAAAGTTACCATCGGGGTCACAACATGTAAGCAAAACTAGCTAGTAACACAGGAAAAGCTTGAATTAATATAATGTAAGGCGATCGCTACCAAACTCAGCTTGCATTATTTAGTTTATTCATCATCAAAGCCTTTGAGGTACGAACCAGGATAACGAGAGAGCTAGGCTACCCGACGGTGGCAACCCGGGATACATAAGAGTTGAACCATGAGTCAATGTAATGCCAGACGATGACGCGGTCAAGGTCTTGGATTGACGGCTCCTGATCTATCTCATGCAACTTTGCCTCTTGTGTGTCGATGACAACCATGCATATACAATTATACCATATGCATTCATCTTTGTGCAATTAATTAAAGGGGTTTGGAGACCACCCGCTAAAGTTTAGCACCTGTCACATCGGATGTTTGGATACTAGTTAGGAATATTAAATATAGGCTAATTACAAAGTTAATTGCATAGATGGAGTCTAATTCGCGCGACGAATCTATTAAGCATAATTAGTCCATGATTTGATAATGTGGTGCTACAGTAACCATTTACTAATGATGGATTAATTAGGCTTAATATATTCGTCTCGTGAATTAGCCTAGGGGTTCTGCAATTAGTTTTACAATTAGCTCATATTTAGTCCTCCTAATTAGCATCCGAATATCTAATATGATACTGCTAAAGTTTAGTACCTAGTATTCAAACACTCCCTAAGCTTCGGTGTATCGATGCCGTCTGTCTCCATCGCAAGCGTTAGTTGTTCATTTAGGGTGCACGGTGAGTCGACAAGGAAAGAGCATATACTTGTGCGTGCGCCTTTCTTTCCACGTAACCTGGCCACTGTTTATTTTTATTAAACTGATCATTATCGGACCCGGATTTTAAGTAATCAAGGCATGTACTAAACCCGGCACAAATCCAATTACTTTGATCGTCCAATCACCATCTTCGTAGAACAACTAATTCTCAGCCGAATGAAATATTCAAAGGACAGCTTCGTCTTGCCACCAGGAGTCGGCCGTAGAATAAAGACGGGGAACAGGCAGACACGGTCAGGTCCTCTCTCTGTTCCGGTTATTACATCCACACTTGGAGAGATTTTGCAGACCACATACCTACTTGATTCATCAGTAGTGTTTTCAAATCATATTAACCTGTTTCTAACTGAGGATAGAAACCAACCGTATTCGGTAGTAGCCTTTGATTTGCTGGAGAAAATATCTGATATATTCCTCGTACTACTTGCACATTCCCATTTAATGATTTTTTTAAACGAACCAGGCAGGAGAGCTGCCGATTATATTAATCTTAGACTAGGGCAAACAACAAAGAAATAATACCGATCGGTTGGATTGGGGTATCAACCCGCGCCGTACCACACCAACGCATAACTCACTCAACTCTGCCGGTTGGATTGGGACATCAACCGGGTCTCTTTCAACCCTGCCCGATCGGATTGGGACATCGACACGAGCCTCAATGAAGACTCCACCTAATCGGATTGGGACATCGACCCGAACCTCCACGAACTCTGCCCAGTCAGATTGGGACGTCGACACGGGCCACCACACAACCAACACCACAGACGGGATTTATTTTATAAAAAAAAAGGAAAGAGAAAGAAAGGAAAAGAAAGAAAGCATCCTCTCAGGAGCCACCATCGCCGAAGCAAGCCGCCTTGTTGGAAGTGTCTAACATCGCCTTTAAGAAGGTCGAGATGTCAAAGATGTCGTCGATGCTAGCCCAAACTGAGTTGGATTTTCACCCGCCTCATCCGACATGGAAGCCAGACATGAGCCAAGGCCTGCACAAAAGATGTCCGACATTACCTTTAGGAAGGACATGACGCCAATGGCGCCATCGATGCCGTCCCAAGGAGGGATGGATTTTCACCCGCATCGTCACCACGATGAAAAGAGACGGCCAGCACCACCAGCCCCACCACCATGGCGCTGCTGGAGAGCCTCTGCACAGTCGCAGCCAATGACACCACCACCGCGACGCTGGAATGCGCCCAAGCACACCGTTGTCAGCTACACCACCATGACGCCACCGACACACCGCTGCACAGCACATTGAAGCCCGCCCGACGTAGGGGCAGGCCACGATGCCACTGCGAGCGCCGCCGCAGCTAGTCCCCGCGCGTCGGCTGCCCCGCCACGGCTGGGCACAGCTGCAGCCGTGCCCACACCGGCCGCTGTCGCCGTCGTAGCCGAGCTGCAGATGCGGCTGTAAATGCCGATGCCGCCGTGGCTTAGCCGAAGCTCCACCGGTCGTGGAAGGAGGCCGCCGGCGGGGCATGCCATCGTAGCCGAGCCGCAGATGCGGCCATGGACGCCGGCACTGTCGTGGCCCAGCCAAAACTCCGCCGGCGTGGAAGGAGGCCGCTGGCGGGGCACGCCGCCGTAGCCAGACCTGCCACCACTGCCGCAATGCCCGACACGCTGAGGCCTCGGGGATGCAGATCCAACGACCTAGGGTGCGGATCCGGTGGCCGGGGGTGCGGATCTAGCCGCGGCCGGCCGACGACCGCCACCTCCGCCATGGTCGCCACCAAGGAGAGCGCTAGGGGAGGAAAGGAGAAGAGGAGGGTGGTGGAGCCTTGCCGTCGCCTTCCTTGCAGCCACACGGGCTTGCGGCGGCTGCTCGGGCGACGGCGAGGAGGGGAGGCGGCGCTGGAAGTGGCGGCGGCGGTGGTCTCGGGTTCCGCTTGAGCCGCTCCAAGGGGAGCGACGCGGGGGCAAGGTCGAACCGGTCTTCCCCATCTGATGATTATAATTCCCTTTTTAAAGAGCCATGTATACATTCAAACATTTCTGGTCAATCCATTCAAATGTGTCTTCTCATCTCTTATGTCTTAGATTTTTTTTATACCGAATCGGTGGTTGTGAGCAGCAGTAGTACCAAGTTCCAGTATTTGTTCTATTCTAAACTGAAAGCCTCAATTTGGTTATGGCACATCTTCTGTCAGTAGGCATTCAGACTTAGCACGCATTCGATTAGATGAAGTGAGGCACTGCTTCGAGCAAGAGGTAGATGCTGTCATGAGGGTTTGTGGCAAATAAAATCTCAGTAATCTCGGTAGATGAATTTCAGTTTTTATTCCAAGGCAGGTCATCTATTTCATGTCCCTTTTTCTGTCTTGAATAGAGCACCCAACATAAATAGGTGTGCGCGGTTCCTGTCTTGAACTCCCTTACACTGAATGATCCTGAGCACTTTGTTCCCATAGCCTGCTTTGGGCAGGTGATGCATCTGATTGGGTTGCTTCTAGGTCAAGCCTGACTTGAAGCTCCCTACCCTTTCGATCCTTTTTTTGGCACAAATTCCTCCGGAACACATGCACTTTGGGTATCTATTCTTCTTAATATAGGTATTCTACTATTTCGTCAACACTTCATTTATCACATGAAAAAATCATAGTTTCTAACATTATATAATACATTGATAAAGCAAAAATTATATGGAAAACTCCAAATGCATTTTTCAACTAAATAATTGTTGGTGGCAATTAGCACGCTAGTTTGTAAACCACAAGTGCACGGATCAGTTGTAGCTTTTCCCAGACTAATCCCCCAAGGTTTATCAATCCATGAAACAAGTGGAATGTTGTACTAGCTCACTTTATACTAATCTTACTAAGAAAACTAAAAAAATATGAGTTGTGTTGAGAGACAAACTAAACTAAACTAAACTAAGTAGCAAAGGTTGATATAAGATAGCAAATAAAGATAGATAGACGTTCCCTCCCTAAGATCTAGGTTCACGTGAATAAGCAACTAAATATTATTTTGTAGTAGTGAAAATCATTCACACATGAAAAAAGTGATTTAATGGAGTAGATTCTTTATTTTTGATTGGTTTATGTAGTTTGTCCTTCAACTCGCTTTGTGCAACCTGTTATTTGTTTTTCGTTTGAAAGGCCGTGCGCTGATCTTGTAAAGGTTGTGTTTTGATCTTGCAATTATAATATCAAACTGTCATGGTCATACTATAGATGGCCCTGAACCCAAGTGGCGCAAACAATGCTCCACCACAAGGGCCGGGAGAGGAGAGATAGGAAGTACTGATCCATTTCTTGCTTAATTAAAAGAGATACAATCCCATCCTTATATAGATGTGGTGACTTGACTTCAAAGAAAACAATCTCTAGAATTAAGGAACCAGCCCAATATAATCTTAATCTATAAATAACAAATCAGCGCTGCCCGTGAATAGCACCATGTTGTTACTGTTCGTGTGGACAGTAACCGTGCATGAACAGTGAAGTGGCCCTAGAATTGTTTGGGGTAGCTCCATCTCATGGACCCTAATGGGCTGCCTATGACATTCCACCCCCTACTTTTTGAGTAGCTCGTCCTCAAGCTGCAGGGTGGTGGCCATGGCTGCAGCCCAGAAATCCCAGCTTGAGGGCGGTGGCCATGGCTGCAGCCCAGAAATCCCCACGTTGATGACATGCTGAAGTGTCGGTGTCTTTTCACTTGAGAGCACCAGGTTGTCTAGAATATCTTGCCCGCGTTGCTACTAGTGGTCATCGATCGATCTATCTACTATAGCATATTGCTACAATGCTACATTTGGCCCCGATAGTGTTGCATGTGGGGATAGCATCAGCGAAGACACTTGCCGCTAGCAACGGGATGAACGAGGGCGCAGTTGCGCCAAGGATGGCCCTAGTGGTGTCGCCATGCGGTTAGCAACGGAGAAACCATCAATGGCACCAATGTTGAGAACGAGTGACACCAGATGATAGGGTATGTAGTCACACCAAGTTGATCTCACCACCCCCACGCAATGGGACACTGCCCTATGGGATATAAACGGTGAGATCAGCAAAGGCGCGGTCGAGGTCGATGTTTTGGTAGGAAGCACCATTGTCGGCTCCAGTAGGGACGCCCATTGTGAAGGCGATGGTGAAACCAACTGCGACGCTAATGATGATGATAAGAGTGTAGCTACATGGGTAGGATCGGCTTTTCCTGATACCAAGTGTGAAGTGTCATGGTTATACTTTAGATGGCCCTAAACCCAAGTGACGTGACCATACCGATGCTTGGCGACTGCACCACAAGGGCAAGGAGAGGAGAGGTAGGCACTCTCAGTCCCATCCTTGTATAGACGAGGTGACTTGACTTCTTAAAAAACTATACTCTACAATTAATTAACTAACTCAATATAATCTTATCTCTAGATAACAAATCTAATCCTAGTGATGTAGCACTAGCCCGATCTTCCGATAGGTATGGGTAATTCGATTGGTGGAGAACTCGACATTAATGATATAGGCTTCTAATCAGACACGATTTGAACCCCTGCAACCGCTACACCGCAGCTTCATTGGTTATCAACCAAGCACAACTTGATTGACCTCGCCAAGAAGGCTTTTCCCTGCAAACGAATCGAAGAACACAAGCAAGAAAGTATAAACACGCAATCTGAAATTGCAGATGTATATGAAATAGATCTGAGTAAGAGGTTCAAGCTCTCAATTCGAAAGGACTAATCGACACAGTTGAGGAGAACAAGAACATGGCCCTAGATTATAGTAAAAGGACTTGTCGCCACAGTTACAATAATCAATCTCAGTTTCTTGCTGGAAAACTAGACCTAAACAAAACCCAACTTTCTAATGTGGCGGCTACTGAGTTTATATCAAAGGGGCGAGCTAGGATTGGGGGTGACAGGGGGGCACCCACAATATGGGTATAAGGCCCGACACGATACAAGGCCAACGTGGTCCAAAACTAGTGCTGCAGCACCTTGTTGTGGTCACACAGAATGATCCATGGTGTTTCTAGATCTAGGACCAGAACCAAATGAAAGCCTTCGTCGTCTTCTTTCCAACGCATCAAAGAACGCTTCGTTTCAATGCCGTATGTAGGAGATATCGTCGTTTCCATACAGGATGGTCTGATGAATCCAAATCGAACGCGAAAACCATGTTGGTGACGACTTGTAACTTGAAGAAGGTTAAAGCTCATGCGCATCCACCATGGTGATGTCCTTATCACCTAGGGCTGCCGTGAACAACACAATGCGGTTACTGTTCGTGTGAACAGTAACCACGCATGAACACTGCGGCGGTCCTAGGATGGTTTGGGGCAAGCTCCATTTCATAGGCCCTAATGGCTGCATATGATACAAGCATTTTGAACTAAATATTAGTTAGACATCCAGTAAAGTTTGTCCTTTACCTCCCTTTTGTAACTTTAATATTTTCTTATTCTGCACATTTCATTTCAAAAAAATATATTTACTTATGCAATTAAATAATTTTAATATTTTCTTATGCAATTAAAATATCAAGCATCTTTAATATGATAACAAATTAAGCTTTCTTTTACTATAGAATGGAAATGTCCATACTTCAAAGAAGTAATTTGAACTTTTTTCTTTATTTTTACAAAATGGTTCTTGAGTCGTGGCACTATAATTTAGCTACACCATGGAGACTTGGATACCTTCCGTTTTGTACAAAGTTATGTAGCCATAGTATCGGAATGACCATGACGGTGGCAGAAAGGATTTTTCTTCAAGATTATAATAGTGATGAAATACTATTGTCTCTCTTAATAATAATCTAGTAAAGAAAATGTACAGTAACATAGTAACTTAGAACAATCAGTACGTAATGGACCTCACGTTGCTTGAATTCAGACGGTGCTAGCTTAGATTAGAAGGGAAAAATTATTTACTACTCCCTCCGTTCCAAATTATAAGTCATTCCAACTTTCTTGGAGAGTCAAATATTTTTATGTTTGACTAAAATTATAGAGAAAATTACAAAAGTTTATGGCATCGAATAGAGATATTATGAAAATATATTTAATGAAGAAACTAATGGTACCTATTTGATATCATGAATGTTAGCACTTTATTGTATAAATTTGATCAAACTTAAGATGCTTTGACTCTCCAAGAAAGTTGGAATGATTTATAATTTGGAACGGAGGGAGTATGAATGAATAAACAAACTAAATCCAGGACCCACGTCGTCGGAAACTTGGAGCAGACTACTCACCTGCGAAGATCCAGAAGTCAGCTTCCCACAATCACACGCGCAGTAACCCTGCCCGCACATGCCGAAAATCGGAGCTGCAGTGTGCAATTTAGGAAAAAACAAAGCGATTCTAGAACATGTTGGCGATCGAGACAGTTGGACATGGTGACAAAAGAAAATGCCTCGCCCAGTAGCGAGTCGGGTCGTGCATGCGACAGGCCCACAGCTGCAGCTCACGCGGCAAAACACGTCTGCTTCACGTGCTCGTCGTTTTCTTTTTGTTCCATGTGGTAGAGTAGTGACGTGTCGAGGCAGAATAAAGTCAGGTGGCAGCCCGCCATGGAACTTCTGTTTCAGTCTAGTAGTTGTTTTGAAAAAAAAAATTCTTAACTTTTCATAATCAACTTGCAGTTCTTAGAATATGTCTTGATAATTTTGTAAAAAGTTTTCAAACTTTACTGCAATTGATCCGAGATCCAGGCTTTGCTCTTTTTTCTTCCCACCCACACAGCGCGCTTACCGGCAGCGGCGCGGACGCACGCCACCGCTCCGTCGCCCGCGTGGCCAACCCTCCCCGCGCTCACCACGCACTACTACCGCTCTCACACACCCCCTCTTAATGACGTCCATTCCCTTCAGGTCCGGAACTAAGACCTCCACATCTAGCAATTTGAAGCTCAATTTTGCACTTAATTGGAACAATTTGGAGTGGATTATAGAAGGGAGGTGGATGAAAATGAGAAGAAGAGGAGAACACACTCCTGCTCATGGCGGCCAGAGGCGTTGTGGCCTAGCGCTCGAAGCGGGTATGAGGCTAGGCACGGGGAGGACGAGCGCTTGCCTGGGCGACGACGAGGACGACAAGATGCGTAGCGCCTGGGCGACGGCGAGGATGGGGCAAGATGCGGGTGGCGCCGATGGACAAAGAGGCAGTAATTGGCTGGATGATAATGAGTACGAGGGAAATCAAATAAATGGATAGAGCGGAGGTTAAACGGTGAAGTTGCTTTTGATGTTCAAAGTTTAATAGTTGGATAATATTGTTTCATCTTAGTAATTTCGGAGTTTTTTAAATAAAACTTGTGTTTATGTAGTGGTTCCCATACTTTTCACCATATATTTTCCACGCTTTTCTAGGCTTGCCACAAAGCGCAGCTCAAGCCCACGAGAAAGATTCCAAAGCTTCACCAAATGAGACTCCGAGCTCAAACAAGCATGGAGAAAGGAAATGGTCAAACACTAGAGGAATATCAAAATTAGAAAACTGCAAAAGTGTGAAAGAAATTAAAATCACTTTGCTCTTGCCGCTATGGAAAAAATGAGCCAAAGTAATTCGGAACACCGTCCTGTTACTCTATGCCTTTGGTTAATTCCTCCTCTTGCACAGCACTTGCTTCGTCACCAGCAAACAACTCGGTAATGGCAACCCTAGCAGGATCGATCCAATGTCAACTTCCAAGATAGCGAACGCACGTTGTGCCACCAAATGTTGGATGCAACACAACCATCGGGAAATAAAGCCAATGGACCAAAAAAAAACAAAGCACTTCGATGGCGACCGCGACCCGTGACGAAATCGAGGATGACGCATGCATTTTGCCTCATCAACATGACTTAATTTCCAGGTGTGAGGTTTGTGTCCATCCCACTCATTGCCAACATCGAAACCCTGGCAAGAAGAGGTCTCCCTCTCAGCAGCTTGCCTCAGCCTGCCATGACCACAGAAACACATGCACCCATATCCACAGGGGCGGATATGGGCCTAGGGCCACTAGGGCCGTGACCCAAAAAGCCTCTTATAGCCCAATAAAATTCCCATGGTCCAGCCAGGTTTGTTATGGAAGTGGCCCTAGTCGGCCCAGCAGCAAAGTCCGTCCGTAACTCCCTAGTACCGCAATCTCGCCCGTCGGCCTGCTTGATAAGCCCGTCTCGCTCTCCTCGTACTCGCACTCCCTCGCTCCAACTCGCCAAATCGACGAGCGGCGGAGCTCAGCAGCTCCCTCCCGCCTCCGGGATCAATGAGCAGCGCGGCTAAATCGAAGTGCTGATCGGACAAATTGACCGGGCGCGGCGGAATCGACCATCCGTGCGGCCAATCGACCAGGTGCGCGGCCGAGAATTGACAAGCTACGCGGCGAAATCGACCAGAAGCACGGCCGAATTGACGGTCTGCGAGGCCGAACAACCGAGTGAGAGGCCGAACCGATGAGCTGCTGCGTGGCCGAATTGACGGCCAGCCGCTTCTGCTCTCCAATCCTTTAGATCCTCAATTTTTAATTCCGCAGACATGCTAATACAATTCTTTAAATATATAATTTACACCGTATTACCGTATCACGTCTGGGTATTGTCTTTCAGGGTGTGTTTGGTTGGTTGTATCATTTGATTCACGTATGAAATGATTCAAAATAATAATGATCCTTTTATTTGGTTGGGTGAATTGGACCAACTCATCTAGGATGAGGTTATCCCACTTAATACATTATTCTACTAACTAGAATGAACCATATGGTATAAGCAAATTGATTGAACCACTCCATCCAGAATCATCCATGCATGTATCATGTAGTGCATGCAACCAAACGCACCCTCACTCTTTCTATCGTACGTGACCCGACGCAGATGTTTTATGTGTTTAAATGTGGTCCTAAGCGTGAGAATTCACGAGCTCCACCACTGCATATCCACAGTGTCGTGTTTCCCTCCCTTCTCCACGTCCATACACTCTTGGGACCAAATGGACCACTTCGTGATAATACAATAATCGAGCAGGTGAGATCAACAGTACACAGGATAACAACTCACGTGATCACCAATTAGTTCTTCTTAATCACTTAATAATCACATAATCATCCTTCTAATGAGAAGCAAGTTGCGCGGTATGATCTAACAGATAAGTTGTGTTTAGGCAATCAATACAGACAGCGAGAATGTCAAAATAATGGACACACAAATTGCGCACGTTGAACTCGCTGCCAAGGACCTCAGCGCGTCAGGCTGCCAGGGCGGGCCCACGGGGCGCTCCAGGATTCCCGCACGTTTCCCTCCTGGTCGTTACGCGGAGGAGACCCGGGACCAGGGACGCGTCCGCGTCCTGTGCGGTTGCGGTGGGCCCCACCTGCAAGCCTCACATGCCGGAGCCTATAAGATAGCTGGAGGGCGACCTGTGAGCTCGTCACTCCCGCAGCGACCAAGAATTCATTCCAAATACAGAGCAGAGCAGAGCAGAGCAGAGTAGTGAGGCAGCCATGGAGATGGGAGACAGCTTCGAGTACTACTGGGAGATGCAGCGTTTGATAGAATCCGAGGAGCTCAGGTACGCCCTCGCCGCCTCGTCCGCCATCAATCCATCGACGCGCGACGCCGCCATTGCTGTGGGATTTGAGTTGAAAGGTGGGGGGACTGATTTGAATGCCGTTGCATTGCAGCAGCATGTACCTGGGCGCGCAGGACGACGCACTGTCCTGCTACGACTCCAGCTCGCCGGACGGCTCCATGTCCAACTCGTCCTGGGCGCCGGCGGTGACGGTGACCGCGGCGGACGACGACAAGGCGGCGGGTGGTGCCGGCGCGGCGGGCGCCAACAAGAACATCATCATGGAGCGCGACCGCCGCCGGAAGCTCAACGAGAAGCTCTACGCGCTGCGCAGCGTCGTGCCCAACATCACAAAGGTCAGTGGCTGATGATCGCCGGCGGCATTGCCGGGAATGATTTAATGATTTGGTCCAATGTTCTGACGACATTACAATGCTGTGACCGGCATCCAGATGGACAAGGCGTCGATCATCAAGGACGCGATCGAGTACATCGAGCAGCTGCAGGCGGAGGAGCGGCGGATGCTGCAGGAGGTGCGCGCGCTGGAGCCCGCCGGCGGCAGCGACGAGGAGCGCTACGAGTACGACGAGGGCCTCCTCCTGCAGGCGGAGCGGACGAAGAAGATGAGGCGGGCGCGGTCGGTCCCGTCCATCGCCGCCGACGGCGCCGCGCCGCCGCCCCCGGCGCCCGTGGAGGTCCTGGAGCTGCGCGTGTCGGAGGTGGGCGAGCGCGTGCTGGTGGTGAGCGTGACGTGCGGCAAGGGGCGCGACGCCATGGCCCGCGTGTGCCGCGCCGTAGAGGAGCTCCGGCTCCGCGTCATCACCGCCAGCATCACCTCCGTCGCGGGGTGCCTCATGCACACAATCTTCGTCGAGGTAAAGCTCATTTCTTCCATCCGTTCTACATAACATATTGCCCTGTTTCGTTCCGCCTGGGAGTTGTCGGACTGTTGGGGATGAGTGACATGGGCGCGATGACGTCACGGGCCGTAGCTTTCGTAGGTTTGACCCTGCGATTTGACTCTTACCATCCCACCGCGTACTGTGGACTAGCAACAGTAGAAAGGGGGAGACGTGGAGTGAAAAGGATCCTCGGAGGCTCGGACTGTTCCATTTGCGGCTGTTCTAAAGTAAACGAACGCCACGTCACTCGAAATCACGTGCTGATGCTACCAATGACAGCAACTCCACGTGCTTCAGATGCGAGATCAGGTGGGCCGGCGTGGGAGGAGGAGAACGGAGCAGAGGAGACAGGACGCCACGCCTCCGCATCGAATCTCCCCCACTCATGTGAAGCAGAGATATCAAGTGCCCCGCAACAAATTCCTCTCCACATGCTTGATTCTCTAGTACAATGTCAAGCGCGAACTGCACGTGCTCGAATCCTGATACTGATTAGTGAGTGGTTCGTGGAGAAATCATGTGCGCCTAATTGACATTATTATTATTATTATTATTATTATTATTATTATTATTATTATTATTATTAGCATGTGATTGATTCGAAATTTCGATGGGTCGTATGATGCTGATGGACTTCAGTGTAATAAATATGCAATGATTTGGACAGCTTGACTTAAAATGGCCGATTTCTTTTTTTTTTTCAGGTGGATCAAGGGGACCGTATCGAGATGAAGCACAGGATCGAGGCCGCTCTCACGCAGCTCGACACCACCACCGGGAGCCCACCAAGTGTGATGAGCTATTAGGAGGAGAATAGTCCAAGTCTTGAATTGACACGAAGAAGCCCTTATGGTTGTTTGAGGACATGTAATTCACCGAGTCAACCGATGCTTCCAAGATTCCATGCTGCCTTTTTTTTTCCCTCAACGCCCCTTGTGTACATAGGAGGTGATGGTTGTGCTACCAGGTAGTAGGTCAAGGGCTCTATGAGATGTAGCGAATTAGGAGTCTTTCCAAATAACAAGTGGTTACATTATTGTATACTAATATAGCGCAACCCAAACCAATCCCTAATATTTATTTTAAATTTTTGAAAGTTCTTAATAGGCTCCTTTGGTATTTTGAATCTAAATACCTAAATACGGTATTTAGAGAAATATTCTCCTGCTAGATTTCCTTGGACCATTTAGTTTAGTAGAACTATGCCCTACACTGACTACGCTGCGCGCTTTCGAGAAGATTCAAACCTATCTGTTCTTAAAAAATGCAATGCAAATTTGCACTAAAAGTTTTAAATTCTAATACTATTGACCCCTCCTTGTCTAAAATGAACGCACTCCTCCGTAAGCGGCATCCGAAACAGAGAAGCCTTAAAAGAGTGGATTGAACAAAAGAACAAAAAATCCATAAAATATGTCCTCTTAAGGAAAACCAGAGAAAACACCGCTTCAACGACGCATAAAAGAAAAAATCTAGGGTCTCTCTTGGACGAGATCTGTTACCAAAGTTTAGCTAGCCTTTTCGGTCAAAAAAAAAAAGAGTTTAGCTAGCCTTCATTCATACCGGTCTCTCAAAACGACCAGGAAAAGATAAAAATAAAACAAGTCTCTCGAACCTTGCATCCTCTCGGACTCGAGACTCTCGCACTCGAGATCTTTTGGTCAGGTCAGGATCGCACGCGGACATGCATCTACACCACCAACACGCTGTGGGCCGGACGTGCAGAAAAAAACAGAGTGCCGTCGCAGCGTCGCTTTTGTTGATGCCTCGCGGTCTAGTTGCCGCTCAGTCCAACGGCACGTCGTACACGGCGAAACAACTTTTGTTCCAGGTGCTCGCTTCCTTTCTTTTGTTCCTACAGTATTTTGCACTGGAAGCACGTCGATGTATCTCACAACACATAAGGTCAACAGACTTCATGTGCATGTTTTTTTCCCTAGGCAAAGGAATTAACGAAAATATATTTCGGAATGAAATTAATGTTTTCCGTTTTATATGTGTTTATTTATATCGGGCACGTACAAATCCTTCCGACGCAGCTCTCCATTTGATCCTTTGATCATGGATTTATCTTCCCCCAACTCCAAGCCCAAGGGCACAAAAGTTCAAACATGAAAATTGCTTTATACAAGCGTGTGCGCTCGTTTTGTCGTTGACTCATTGCACAAGATTTCCATTGCCCTCGATCGTTCCATGTGGGACTCACAAAGAGCCCGTGAGCTACTACTTGCAATCGCGTGGAGTCGCAAACCAGATCGCTTTCCTAAAAAAAAATGTAAGCCGAGTCTTTTTTTTAACATGTTTGCAAAATTACTTTTACAAAAAGCACCACAAGGTGAAAACTTCATAATGTTCTTTTACCGATACGTATTTTATGAAATATTATATAATAAACACATACTCACATATATATACAAGATTGCAAGTACACTTACTTTAGGAATGCACGCCTTACCCTAAGGGCAGGCCTACAGAGAGCTGAGCGAGGGCACTGGTTCTCACTCAAGGAATTAGCAAAAAAAAAATATCTTCAGGGAGTTATCAAAATTTGACCATATTTAAATTTTGTAAACTTAGTTGCTCTTAAGGTTGGCCCCTACTCAAGATCTATCGGGGTTTGTTTGATTGGCAAATGTACAGATCGAGGAAAAGGACATCCCAACATCACGTGATTAATCGTCCACTCTATCGATTAGATGAAGCTATGGAATCAGCAGATAAGCTCACATGTCTGAAAAGGATTAAGAAAAGATTAGCGCTCCAAATTAATTAATCGCGCACGTTGCCCTCGCGACGGGGGAGTGGGAGTGGAATGGACTTTCTCGGCGTGCGGCTGACATTCCGGGCCCACCGCAGGCCCTTCCGTCACGTTTTCTATTCTTCCCCACTCTTGGTCGTTACGCGGATGGGGAGACCGGGAGAGTCGAGAGCGGAGCGCGTCCGCGTTGATGGAGTTGACACGGCCCCACCTGGCAGCGCCACGCGCCGGAGCCTATAAAGCAGCTGGAGAGCGACCAGGGAGCAGCTCAGTCCCGCCTCCAGGAAGAGAAAACCAGAGGCCGGCGACGCCATGGACGCCGAGATGGGCGACAGCTACTGGGAGGAGACGCAGCGCTACCTGGAGTACGAGGAGCTCAGGTACGACCCATACGATCGCTGCGGCTGCGCCGCCGGCAACAGAATGCGCTGCCGCTGACCGATGACCATGGGTGATAGCTGACCGACTGGGGTCCATACCGTTGCTGCAGCATCTACCTGGAGGCGCAGGAGGACGCCATGTCCTGCTACGACTCCAGCTCGCCGGACGGGTCCAATAATTCCCACTCGTCGTCGGCTCCGGCGGGTGACAAGGGCGCGTCCGGCGGCGGCCGCGCCGCGGCGGGGGGAAACAAGAACATCATCGTGGAGCGCGACCGTCGCCGCAAGCTCAACGAGAAGCTCTACGCGCTGCGCAGCGTCGTGCCAAACATCACAAAGGTAATGACTACTTAGTCACTGTTACGGATGGCCGTTGTCGGCATTGCCAAGGACCAAATGTTCTGAAGATCGAAGACGTTCTTCTTCAATTTATTTTGCAGATGGACAAGGCATCCATCATCAAGGACGCGATCGAGTACATCCAGCAGCTGCAGGCGGAGGAGCGGCAGGTCCTGCAGGAGGTGCGCGCGTTCGAGTCCGCCGGCGGTGGCGCGCCGCCGCCGGAGGAAGGCTTCGAGCACGACGAGGGCCTCCTCCTCCTGCAGGCCGAGCGGACGAAGAAGATGAAGCGGGCGCGGTCGGTGCCGTCCATCGTCGCCGCCGCGCCGCCCCCGCCCCCGCCCGTGGAGGTCCTGGAGCTGCGCGTGTCGGAGGTGGGGGAGCGCTTGCTGGTGGTGAGCGTGACGTGCGCCAAGCGCCGCGACGCCATGGCGCAGGTGTGCCGCGCCATCGAGGAGCTCCGGCTCCGCGTCATCACCGCCAGCATCACCGCCGTCGCCGGGTGCCTCATGCACACCGTCTTCGTCGAGGTACGTACGCGCGGATCGCCACCGTCGCCGGCGGGCAACGCATCCTGATTTTCAATTCAATCGATTGAAATTGCTCTGAGGGCATTCGGTTTTTTAGCACGTGTCACCTCGAATGTTTAGATACTAATTAGGAGTACTAAATATAGACTATTTACAAAACCCATTACATAAGTGGAAGCTAAACCACGAGATGAATCTATTAAGCCTAATTAATCCATCATTAGCAAATGTTTACTGTAGCAATATATTATCAAATCATGGACTAATTAGGTTTAATAAATTCGTCTCACCGTTTAGCCTCTACTTATGTAATGGGTTTTGTAACTAGTCTACGTTTAATACTCCTAATTAGTATCTAAACATTCGATGTGATGGGTGTTAAAAATAAGCAAAATGAACCAAACCAGTCTATTTCTTCCTCCGGACGACGATCCATATGACCCGGGCGTGCTGACGTCATGGGGCGTACTACTCCGCTTTTACGGGTTGACCTTAGAAGTTCATTTTTACCCTGAGCTCCATTTTTCGCTTTCTGGTACAAAGTTTGGGAGTCAAAAAGGATACTGTTCCGTACTGACTACGCCACGTCACCGGATTGCAGATGCAAAAGCATCCGGCAGGTGACTTGGTGCTCTTCTTGATCGGCGTCATCTTTTTGGCGTGCTAATTTCGATTGGTTGCCGGCGAGAGGAAGGATCACATGAGAATCAGCTGGAATCCCTGGGCACATCACGATCACATGGCTCCGCCAGCAGCACGTGTTTTAGCTGCAGAATTTGATCGAGTGGAGGGGGAGGGGGAGGGAGGGGCCCGGGGTTGCTCCCCACCCGCCTACCCACACGCCTGGAGGAAAACGACTTGCACGTGCTCTCGGAGTCTCGGCGCACCAGAGAATTTGCTCTGGCTGCCCGATGCTTTTCGTCCTCGATGACGTACTAACGCGAGAAATTCTTTCCCAATTCAAGTCGCGATTGCGTTTATTTTCGTTCCACGTTGAGCACGAGCTGCACGTGCTTGAGATAGGCCAGTTCTTGGCTTGTGCGTATCATTTGCAACTACAGTCATTGTCCTCTCTCTGTTTTTTTTTGTTACTACATGACAATTGCTATGGTTAGCGTGTGGTTTAGTTGGAAATTTCTGGGAGCACCCTTAGCTTTAGTGATGCGTCTTTTTTTAGAACGGCTATAGTGATGCATCATGATCAGTAGCGAATTTTCCACCAATTGTGTTTTTTTTTTCAAAATTCAGTCAAATTTTAAAATTAATAGTGGAAAGTTGCATTGCTTGGGGGATGGTCATGACAATTTGGTTGTGTTGATTGAACCTAACTTTTCTTTTTCTTTTCTTTTTTTTTCTTGTGCATTCAGGTAGATCAGATTGATCAGGTCCGGATGAAGGAGATGATTGAAGTTGCTTTGACCCAGCTCGACGCTACCAGAAGCCCCCCTAGTTCCATGAGCTGTTAGAAGGAGGGCTAACCATACTAGGCTACGATGATTTGCCGTCTAGTTTATCGATCGTCAACTCCGTCCCGCGTTCATAAGGAGTATGTTGTGTTTGCTATATGTGCTGCCCCTTTTTCAACATCCCCCTTATGCATATGGGAGGTGATGGTTGTTTTTCTAGGGGGCAACAGTACTTCAAGAGCTTAGATTGTAGTAGAGTGTAGACTAAGAACGTATGGACTTCATGTTAGTTCTTCATGAGAATGGCATGGCATATGCTTCCGAACTATTACAAGTATATGGTAATGAATAACAAGGGGACTCACCTTTAGAGAATTTTGGCACGCAATGGCTAATGTGCATGTTTGAAAACACTAGTCCAAAAGTATGTGATGCTTTAGACATTAATTCCTTAGTTTTGCATTTCTTTTTCTTTGAGGGCCCTTGGTTTTGCTTTTTTTATGAGTTTCTTTAAGGGACATTAATTCCTTAGTTTTTCTTTGAGGGCCCTTGTTTTTTATGAGTAGTCCAAAAGTATGAGTTTCCTTTTTAGACATTAAACTACCTCTAAGCTCATCACTTCTTAGGGGTGCCAAATTGTAAAAGGAAAAAGATATTGAACAAAGCCTTCTACCCCATCACTATCTGATAACAAATAAAATAATCAAGTTCCTCGTTTTCACTCTCTTCCTATCATACACTGCCCATCCAACTCCACCACGAGCAAAAGAAATGAAGCATTCATGCCAGTTTGACACGTATATATGGAGGTCCAGTGTGGAGTAGAATTGAGCAATTTCGGCCTGCCAACGGCTCTTGCAAGACCGGGCTTGGAAAGAAGAACACAAGCTTGAAAAATTTCACGAAGGCCCAAGCCTAGCCCAGCATATTTATTTTGTTTTGTTTTGAATTAAAAAAGAACAGTAAGCCCAAACCTTGTTCCAGTCTGACAATGCGCACATGGAATGGTGGTGGGCATAAAATTTCAACCTGCCCAGCCCGCTTTATGCTCAAGTCTAGTATGGAGCTAGCTTTTAGCCTCACTGCAACGAGTTAGGAGTCCTTTAAATTTCAAAATCTTTAGTTGAAAATTTCGACTTAATTGTTTTTTATGAGTTCAAACTTTCAATTTGAGTAGATAAACTATGTCAGGAAGCACGCTTGGATTCGAAATGTTATCGGTGACATGCCGTTCCCGCAGGCACGCATGGGTTGTAGTTTTCTTTTCTTTTGGTGTAATTTGCATCAGTGGGTGATATCAGAGATAAATTGGATGGTGTCTCTTTTTTCATTACCATCCTTAACCTGTGGCAACTAATTTATAAGTGTTTGGTAAAAGAGTTATTTTATAAACATTACACCCTGCAGGTACACATATGTATATTTAATTTAGTTTTTACAGAAGTTTAAGCGTATATTGTTTCAACAAGATGTACAAGCACAGTGTTTTCTTTTTTGCGAGTAGTGTATTTGGATTCTAGAATTGCTAAATTGCCAATGACATGATCATCGCATAGTGCAACACCATCGTGTGTTCCATCATTCATGCACCATGCGCCAAATGGACCAGCCCAAATGAACAGGTGAAACAGCCACATGTGTCTCATCATTCTTAATTGAGTCCTCTGTTTGCGAGCGACACGGTGTGAGTTCAGAGTGCCCCGGAGCATACTTCGCTCACCTTGATTACGGAGTGAGACCTGATCGGGCACACGGCCTGTCCCCGGCCCATTTTGCTTCGCTCGTCAGCCTAGTCGCGAGGACATTTCCCTTTCGATCGAAGCCCGTGCCGTTTGTTTTCACCGTGCTAGTTCACATTAACAAGAGTAATATAGATTTGACGGATTTGCTCCCTGTCAACTGACTCCGTGGCCCAATGGATAAGGCGCTGGTCTACGGAACCAGAGATTCTGGGTTCGATCCCCAGCGGAGTCGATTAATTTTTTATTATTCCATTTTACTTTTTCATAGGCCCATCTTTTTCAAAAAAAATTGGACTACCACGCTGTTTTTGTCCTCCTCCATGAGACCCTGATGGAACCCAGTTTGGGAATGATGGTCAAGGATTAGCACCTGCAGTGTTGATGCTTCGTGAGTAGCTAGCAAATCGAATTTCAGCACCTTTGTCTACTAAGGACTAGTGTCCGGCTAAGTTACTCGTAGAGATTAAGTTAGCCAGAGATGTGTAGTTGAGATAGTAGTAGGGAAGCATAAATATAGTACGTGAACAGTGACAGGGTGGGCCATCGCCAGATCGAGGGGAGCTGAGCTGGGCGGAGGAAATTTGGAGCCAAATAAACCAACCATATCACCCCCTCTTAATTGTCACGTCCAAAAAAAAAAAATCTCTACAATTGCCCACCAGTATATCAAGCTCCCTTCTTATACAGCCCTATTTCCTTGATGAAAGTTTATTGCTCAGTATTAAAATATTGAAGATAAATTGAAGTGGATAAGAAGGAAAATAAGAAGGAAAATAAGAAGATAAATTGAAGTGGATAAGAGAAAAGGATAATATGAAATGTCCTTGATGAAAGTTTATTGCTCAATATTAAAATATTTGTCACTGTTGATTTTTGCTCACAACGTTTTACCAAAAGTCTTTGTACGACGACATATCCGTCATTTGACACCGGACAGTCCACATTTGAGTTCTAAAGTTTACACCAAACTGGTGTATTTCTGGAGCACGTTGGCGCTTTACCCGCGGAGTCCAAGCCCTAAGGGCGCATTGTCTGCAGGTACTGCACAGTATACTGTCCAGTCAGCCTTTTGTTTCAAGTGCATCAACATGTATCATCTTACATAATTCATATAAAATTGAATATAGATCGAACTAACGTGAAACATATTTTGTTGGTTTTATCATGATGTTTAGTACCTGTTAAAAATATTTTTTTTCTAATAAACTAATTACCAAATTGTCTAGTTTAATTAGATGTGTGTTTATCTTTTTAATTACCTATTAAACAAATGCACAATGTTGCTTGTAATTAGAAACCTCCAAGAATCTTATGATACTTGTCTTAATTAAGTACAACAATAACAGCTACCTTCTAACTTACAGGATGATTCTATTACCCTTAATTAAGAAGTGATGTTCCTAGCTACCCATTAGTTCTTAAACTTTATAAAGTTGGTCATACTTGTATTATACTATTAGGTTGTATAATCTTGCTCAATTTCAATGTTGATAACAATCATGAAATACTCCCATAGTTGATGCTTTGTGTATGTTGTGGCATGTCAGTTAATATTAGTTATATGACAACAAAAAGTAGAGAACTAATTCTGATGACATCCTTATGTTACAACTTGTCTTGGAAAGCTATGTGCACATTTTGGCACCTTCACCCAATGTTATGCTTGTGTGCTCTCATTCTAATCTTCGATTGCTTGTTTGATGACCTTGTGTCATGTTAACCTTGACTTCTCAGGAGTCATAGCATCTCATATGCATATGCATGTGCATTCATAGCATAACTTCTAATTCATGCACTCATCTTTTTCTTAGAGGATGACGTTCTAGAGTATTGCATCTTGGAGCACTAAATCTCAGGCAGGCGCCTATGTATCTCAACTCTATTTTTTGAATGTGAATTGCTATTATCTATTAATGGTTGTGCATGACCTTTGGTCTATTTAGACATGTGCAATGATTAGAACCTACTAGGCATGTCAACTCTTGGTCTTAGCCCAACTTACTTAGTAAAAGTATGAATGGTAGAATCTCTATATAATTGCTTAGCCATGTTTAGTTGCTGGTAGAAGTCGAGAGGTGGCAAGGGCACCACCACTCACGAGATTTGGGATGTTGCTCAATTATACTTGAGTAGTTGACAAAGCATAAAAGATGAGGACTTTGATGATTTGAAACTTGAGCAAGCCTGTAGGGTCATGTTGAAATTGGAGCTCACTTGATATAGACTTGCTTGAGTTGATTAAGACATGGTCGTCATCACTTTGATACTTTAGCACTATTTTGTATGGCCCCGCGGCCTACCTGTTTGCTTGGTCTTGCCCTTCTACGGTTGCCAGTTGCACAAGGAGAGAGAAAGGAGAGGACGGATGGAATTACAGCACATGAAGAAACTGAGGGGGTCTAGTTTCCCTATATGGTGTTTTACTGATATGATATTATAGAAACTGCCATAGATAAAATGGGATGGGACTACCCTAACTTAGATTTAGGTCTGCCTCTGCCAACACTTCCACCCGCTAAGAGAATGCCGACGAACTGGGGTGGCCCTTTTCGCTATTCTTGGCCCATTGTCGCAGACCTCTTAGGTCATCCTTTACCATCTTCGCTATCCTTGGCCCATTGTCGCAGACATCTTAGGTCATTCTTTGCCATCCTTGTATTAGAAATATAGGCATATTTTGGTACATTTTAATTCCAAAATTAAACACGTAAAAGATTATCATGAATATGTTGAGTGACGGTGACAACATGATATGTGCCAGTGTTCAAGTTTAATCTCCTAATTATCAAGAACAAACATAGCCAAAGGAGATTCAGGATGTATCCTGGGGCGGGGCCAGTGCTGAAGGCACCGGATGCGTCGTTACCATCTGAATTAGTCATACTAATCATGGGATGGCCTCAGTCGATGTAGTCGTACAAATTCGATGCCGTGAGGAGTCGACGCAGTGCAGTCCCACGAACGGCCTTTGGGAAGTAGATGAAGTAGTTTAACAGCACTGCCACCAGGACGTAGACGACATAGACGAACAACTCGGCAACCTGGACATAGACATAAAAACCTTATCGCCTGCCTATCCCGAGCAGGATCTCCAATAGCAGGTGAGGTTCTAGAGGGTCTGCTCTCGCCAGTACTGTGCGTGCAATGCTAGCGATGGAGATGCAGAAAGTGCAGCAGAAAACTGAGAGAGAAGAGAGACCTGTTGTGTTGGTGTGTCTCTGGGAGGAGGAGGGGCGTCTTATATAGGCGAGTAGGTGAGCAGGGGGATGAACCTGGACGCCTAGCAGTCAGCACAGCACATCAATAGCAATCAATCTGCCCAGTGATTGTTGGAATATTCCAGAGTTTATTCTTCGGTAGTTACTAGAATGAAATCGTCCAATTGATGACTGATGACTGCATTCAACGGCAAAAGATTCACCGCACCGCAACACATCACGTCGCATCGCTTGGCTCGTACACGCCCACGGCCTCGGCCTGGCTTGGCCCGGCGAGGTGAGCGAGCGCGCGCACAGGGCACACCAACCTCTTTTCCTAACCGATTGATACCAAAATAGCAGATCCAAATTTTATCAATTTCACAAATGGTGCAAAAAGTCCACCTTTTAAGTCGATTGAGATCCTCCTCAAATACCCATGTGGAACTAAACACATAGCTCTCTAGCATTTATTAGTAGGCTTTTAATTCTTTTAGTTGAATTAAATAAATGGCCAAGCCCATATATTCCAACACCTTGAACCATCAGTACCAACATTTACACATCACAAGCAAGAGACATGCATGTCTCCTCCACCACGAATTCTTGTTAGCCAAAGCATAGTCATACGCACCAAAGGCTCCGAATCTGTCAACACATAAGTCAATGATTTATCACGCATGGAGTACAACAAAACACATCTCAACTTGATCTATAAATTTATGTTTGAAATTTGCACTAACTGTCACCAAAGCATATAGAAGAAAGTTTGAAAGCAAAAAAAAAATCTCTTTCAAATACCTAAAAGTCAAGTAAAAGAAAACGCAATGTCATTTGATATGAGGAAAGACCACACAAGCTAGCCCCCCACTAATAGAAACTTTTATTCTCCTTGTGGCTCCTCTCAGTCACCGTAATTCTCCGTTGTGTTTGACACCCCTTTCTCTCTGTCATTCTTGCGGCAGGGACGTCAGGTTTGTAGTTACTTGAGCTTGCTAGATGGATAACATTAAGGTCTAGACCTCTGCATCTGCATCCCTCCACAAAAATGTGATGGTCTAAATAAAAGAAGAAAAATAAAACAGGAGTGAGAGCGAGCGTTGCCCTGCCTTGTGTTCCAGCACGTACGTCCGTCCGCTGCATATGATAGAGACTGTTGTTTGGATCCGTTGGCTTCGTGGCTACACTCTTGGCAAGGACAAAGGATGACTGGATGAGGCGATCAGCACCTGTCCGTCGTCTTCCACTATCTGCATGCGTGCGTGCCCACCCGTCACGTGGGCGCAGAGCTACTGATTGGCCCGGCTCGGTCCCGCGGCACGTGCTGCAAGCTGATTGGCCCGGCTCGATCGGGTACGACGGCTACAAGTTTGGTCGTTTGCACTGATGTTTTATAACAGGTTAACTATAATTAAGAATTCGGGAGGCGCTCTACAGTTAGCAGCGTCGTTTTTTTTTCCATAAATGAAGTTTTATTAAATTTCAAAAGCATTTACACCGAGTTAATCTAATATCTTGAAATACTCCCAATTTCTACATAATGGGATGCACAGCCTAATAAGAAGAGAGAAAGCCCAACCACTTTAATGACAAAGAATCCCTAGACTAGACCACCATCCATGTATTAGGGTAAAAAACTCCTTGACCACGTGCACCAAACATAGCGATACCGCATCAACCAAATCCTGTGAGGCCGACTTCGGTAATATAGCCCATGTACGAAGTCAGTGTATAATCGAGTAGATAACCTGCAGTGGAAAAAGGGTTATGTTTATTCCTAAAGATAATACCATTTCTACGTAGCCATAACGACCAGCAAGTAGCAGCCACTCCTAGTAGAATTAGTGGTTTTGGTTCTTTTTCAATACCCATTGGCAACTCCCAAACATATTGAACACACTACGAGGTTGAGACAAACCTAATGCCGCGTGAATCTTAGACCACACTACTCGAGAAACGACATTCGAAGAAAAAAGGTGTTTAATTGTTTCATCTTTGTGGAAGAAGCAACAAATTTTGCTTCCATGCCAATTATGCTTTGCTAAGTTATCTTTTATTAGAATTACTCCTCTTTGCAAGTATCACGTAAAGATCTTAATTTTCAACAGGGCTTTTAATTTCCACGTACGCTTGTTTAAGTTAGACATCACTATGAATCATTGCGAGGTAATGGGATTTCATCGACAAATGTCCATTTGGGTGTAGCATCATACGCATATGTTCTTGGAAGGTCAGCACGTAGGCTTTGAATATATCTTATGGAAGTCAGTAGGAGAAACCGTAACCTATTTTTTAATGTAACTTTTTATTTCAGATCTATTTAATTTGCTCTCATAGAAAGTTGAACCCAGACCTGCTGGATGCTATCAGGTGCTCTAACCACTACTCCTCCGTCTCAAAATAAGTGTTCGTTTAGAAAATTTATGTGGCCCCCTAATTACTCATATTAGTTGTGGTTGAAAGCTGTGCAGTCTGCTTGATTTTTTGGATCCTCAATAAATGCATGTGCATTGGAACCGGAGAAAAAAATATCAATTGATCATTTCATTAGCTCTATGCTGTCGTTGTCAAGATTAGCGGATCAAGACTACGGCTATTAAATTTCTTTTATGCACGTAAGGCTTCGGATGGTGGCGTGAGAGAAAACGGGGTTAGACTGGTACGGGCAAGGAAAGCCCTACGTCCAGTATGAGGAGCTGCTCGTGTTACTCACGCAAGGTTTGTAGTAGGGGGTACAAACGGGCGAGAGAGGGAACCGGTCCCAAGTCTCTTGGGTGTGCACTAATGCTCCAAAGGTGAGTGTGTGTGTTCTGTTGGCTTGAGAGTCGTCCCGGTATTGGGGCTCCTGGTTCTCCTTTTATAGCACAAGGAGGGCTCAGGGTTACAGGTGAACCGGGACTGTGGAGAAGTAAAAGAGATAAGCTAAGCAAAGTAAAGTACAAGGAGAAGGACCAAGTCCCCGGGTTGCCGCCTCCTGCTCCAGCCTTCGGCTCCTGTCAGCGCGTCCACCGGAGGAGGGCGGCTGTCTTTGGATCCTGTCAACGATCTTCCTGGCGACCGCTGCCGCCAAGCACGATGATGGTGTTCGGTCGTGGCAACTGTGCACGTTGGGGGAGACGGCTGATCCCTGTTGTCCTGCTTGTGGCCCGTGGGACACGGACGTCGCGTCCCTGTTGCCGGATACGCGGGGCGCGAGAACGGGCGGAGCTCCCTCCTGTGCCGGGCGGCGCACGCCATGAGTGCCTTATGACGAATCAGGGGGAGCCGCGGCCACTGTAGCCCGTGCGGTCGTGGCTATAGTGTTCCGTACGGGTACTTGGGGCGGTCACGTCGAGGGGCGCGGGGGCCTTTCTGCGCGCCAGAGCCGCGACGCATTTATGGCAAGATCAGTAAGGGGTCCACGAGATCCGCGCCCTCGTCTACAGGTCTGCGCTCGAGGTGGACCCTTGTCTTGTGGGTCCGGACGAGTCCGACCCCTACGCCTGGGGTCAGGCGAGGCGGAGTTTTGCCATCGAGGGGTCGGGAGTGTCCGACCCCAGGGCCCTGGGTCGGGCGAGATGGAATGGGATGTTCCCTGCCCATGCTGGGCCGGCGGCAACCGTCATTACCGCAGGTGGGCCTGGGCCTCCATGATTGTTGTTTTAAAGGGCATTAGGAGGTCATTAATATTTCCCCCAACATATGCACTTCTCAATACACTTTTTTTATTGGTGAGAGTGTTGCTAGGAGCTGTATGAACACTCTTTGTAGGACAAAATTTGAAGGTGAAATAAACACTTATTTTGGGACGGAGGAAGAGGTAAGAGGTTCTTTCACCCCTTAAGATAAATTTGGTTCACGTTCATGGCACATCCTTTGAATGTTCTTTTTATGTGGCCAATGGTCATTGTTATCTTTACAATTTCTTATCTAGTGGCTGAGGGTTTTACTCTAATTTACTTTTTTCAAGAGTGAAACAAATTAGCAGGCAACATTTCCTAAAAAAACCAACAACTTGATAAATAATCCGGGCGTTCATAAAATGCACACGGATCGGATCCAAGATGAGAGAGATCTTCTTTCTAAGTACTCATCCTACATATATAATACCAAGCAAATGAAAATCATAAATGCAATTTGGGTGAACAGTGCTCTTAAAATTAAATCAGTTCATGCATATGTCCTCTACGGGTTAAAGCAATCGGTATAGATGATGGCATGACCGGAAAGGGAAAGCCCCTGGCTACACTAGGGGGTGTTTGGATCCCGGGCAAAATTTTAGCTCCTGTCACATTAAATGTTTGGACACTAATTAGGAGTATTAAACATAGACGAATTACAAAACCAATTTCATGACCCCTAGGCTAAATCGCAAGATGAATCTATTAAACCTAATTAGTCCATGATTTGACAATATGGTGCTACAGTAAACATTTACTAATGATGGATTAATTAGGCTTAATAGATTCGTCTCGCGATTTAGCCTAGGGGTTCTGCAATTAGTTTTGTAATTAGCTCCTGTTTAGTCCTCCTAATTAGCATCCGAATATCCGATGTGACACGGACTAAACTTTAACTTCAGGATCAAACACCCCTTTAATTTGAAATGCACGGCCACATTTTCATTTAGTTGTATTGTAGGCCAATCTCAAGTCTGGTGAGAATCCCTTTTGTTCAGTCTTGCTCATCACGGAGAGCGTCCAATCTGTCAACATCTTCCATTTGGTGCACTCTACAGGCTTCTTCCTGCACCAAGCTAACCTCTAAGCCTATATTAGATATAGGTGTACTATTAGGTGTGTTTTGGTTCAAGGGTTCAACTGGGTTGGAATAAGTTTGTCGTACGTACATCTATAGATCCACCCAAAAGTTTGAACAGATCCGCATATGGGGCTATACACCAAGACGTATTGGACATGGAGACTACGGTGTACAAGGAGTACAAGGAACTAGTCGAGGGCAAGGAAACTACTCATAGCAGTTAAAGTAGGACTCTCTAATCGAAACCGACTAGTACTCTTGTAAGACAACCGACCTATTGTAACAACCTAGCCTAATTAAACCATGTTTAATTTTAAATAAAGCTATTAGAGCATAAACAAGAACAATTGGCAGTTGTGAAGATAAGTAAAAAGACACTTTTGCCCTCACAAGCTAAATAACTGTTTAAAACATAACTCAGGTTTTTGCTTATGAACTTAAAAATCTGTCCAACTAACCGTTGTAGAACTCAACTTTCATAACAACTCTTTTTTGTGTTTTGCTTGAATCTGAGTAGAAGATTTTAAAAAAAACTCAAAGTTCAAAGCTGTGTCCATTTAAGAGAAACAGATAAAGCCCCAACTTTGGAGCTATTGATCTAGATTTTTCCAAAATAAACTCAAGCTGAGCTCTATACAAAAGTTTTAGAGCTTCAAGCCCTTAAACAACTTTGACTAAAGGAGTAAGGTCTAAATCCACACAGAAGGCTTCCAAAACGCTGGTCAAAGTCAGCTAGTTCGGTCAAACCCAGCCTCAATCAGCACTCTAGGCTAAGTCTGGAAGCAGTTCAACCATGCATCTTGGCTTAAGCTTATCTCGCAAAACTTGAATAGAATGCCAGCAAAACTCTTTATAAGAGTTTGAGAGCTATCTTTATACAACAACTTCCTTAATTGGACTCTAGTCAAATTTGTATCAGAAGCTTTTCGAAATTGGAGCTCAAGTCAGCTAAAAACCCAAAAATCGGCCAAACCGCTGTTTTTGCCTAAGTATGGAAATCTAGCATTCCTCCAAACTTTGAAGCTTTGTATCTTCAAATCAGTTGCGAATTTGAACTCAGTTCAATAATGAAAGTTGAACTTGGATCTGAGCACTACAACTTTTGTAAAGGGAGTTAATATTGCACGGTTCAAGAATCGGGAGATCTTGGCGCTTGAAGACCGGCCGGGCGAAGCGATCCCGCGGATCCCTCGGCCAGAGCGCGTCAGAGCACGCACGCGCCGCGCTCCATTCGCCGCCCGCCACGTGGACGCCACTCACCAGCGCAGCGCCTCCGCTCGATCTCGAGCTGCGGCAGGGAGACGCCTCGCGTGCCCCGCGGCCAGTGAGTGTGCGGTCGACCTATCGTGCCTGCGCCACCTCGCTCCGCCCGAGGGCACGCCCCGTCCTGAGCGCGCGCGCCCCCGCGGACGCCTGCCCGACACCGCCGCCTCCGCCAACCGCCGCCCCGTCCGCGACGCCTCGAGCGCCCGTCTCGCCAACCCGACGCCCCGGCAAAGCCGTTCCTCGTGCGCACGCTAGTTTTGCCCGAGCTTGTCACCTTGCCTGCCGCACCCCGCCGGTCACCCCCGTATCCGCCAATGGCGTCGCCGCCATTAATGGCCGTAGCAGCGTCCCGGCTCCCCTCCGGTCCCCAGCTGCCAGTGCTGGCCCTACCTCGTTCGCCGCTCCGCCCCGACCCTATAAATGGAGGCCCGATGCCGCCTGTGCCCCCTTCCCCCACTTGCCCAACCTCGCCACGCTCCCCTGCTCTGTTTCACGCCTGCCGCCGAGCCACCTCTCCGTGGAGCTCCCCCTTCCGCAGCTCACCGCTCCTCGCCACCACCATCGCTAGCTCCACCGTATCCACGCACAGCTTCTCGAGCCGCTTGTTGGGGTCCCTCAATGCTGACGACGTCGGCACGCCGCCGGACTTCGCCGCCACTCGAAGCTTCCCGCCCTTGTACCGGTCCGCTTCCACCAAGCCTCCTCTGCACCCTCAACCGCCGCCAATCGACTCCCGGTGAGGTTGCGCGCCTCCCCCGCAACTTCTTGCCCTGGATTGGCCGGCGCCTCGCCGAAATTTGACCGGACCGCTGCCGGGTGCACCGGCAAGGACACACTTGTGTCTTTTCACTTCTTCCAGGGGCCTTAGCGCTAAAAGTCAGGGACCTTTGCGCGTTTAAACTATAGACCTAGGGGCTAGACCGTAAGTTTGCCGAGGTTTTTCTTTTATAATCGGTAGAAAATGTATTTAACTTTGGAAATTCACCAAAACTCGTAGAAAATTCAAAAAAATATCAAACCAATTTTGCTAGACTCAGTATAAAGTGTAGTTTCTAATAAAAATACTTTTGGAACATGTCTCTGCTAGGATTAATGTTATATATTTTAATCCTTGTTTAAGCTATTTAAATCATAACAAATTGCAAAAAAATGCTAAAATAGTAAATCCAACTCTCAAGTGTTTGTTTCAGAGAGTGGAAGGTTATATAATTGATGTGTAGCCTAGCTCAGATGTTTAAATCTCTGTTTTAGTTTTATCATGGAAATCTAAGGATGCTTTTGTCTTTTTGCACCATAATGAAACTAGAGATGATAAAAATGTGAAACAAATTGGAATAAGTCAGTGGTGTGGTGTAGTTTGTAGGAAAAACATGGAACCTGTTCAGAAGCAGGAAGAAAACCACTTTCCTTATTAGGGAGGAATAAATAGGGTAAATGTATGGAAAAAGATGCTCTTCACTAAAAAGTATGAAAGATTCACCAAAGGCTCTATTTCACCTCAAAAACCCACTGTTAAAATTTCATGACTAGTTTCATTATGATTTTTGTTTTAAAAACATTTAAGTATATGTTACCTTAGGGTAATAAAGTGTATATATGTACACAATCACCATCAAATCAACCTCAGGTTTTATACCACAACACACCTTACCTTATGTAGATAAAGAAGGTGTAGAACCTTGTTTAGGTGTATGGTCATAATGTAATTTATACTTCAGTGTTAATTCGTGTTTTGCATCCGATTAGAAAGCGTGGAAGTTGAACTTGATGCATTTGCATTTCATGTAGAGCTGAACCTTGCTGACGGAACATACTAGCTTCACCCAGAGCCAAAAGAAGGAGCCATAGCTGATCTGCAGCTAGTCGGAGCCGAGCCCATACCGGAGCAAGCCGAGGACCATTCGCTAACTTTCCGTGTGAAGGCAAGCCCCAGAGCATAAATTCATATCCTTAATTACTTGCAATATAATTGGTTGCTTGATTGAACATTTACGTTTTTAGGAATTGATTGAAACCGTAGATGCATGAGTTAGTACCCTTTGATTTGAACACTAGTATGATAGGCCGAGTAGTTGCAATGCTTAACAGGACTCGATAAAAGTCGAGTGATTGATTGTCACTCGTGAGTTATAGGAGTTGTTTGCTTTCCTTCGTTACAACTATAAGGACGATGGACGGGGCAGGGTTCTGTGAACTATTTTGGTGGTCGGTGGATTGCCCCATCTGTCTACATGAAATTGGACTAAGGTTGAGATGTGATAGTGTTCGTGATCAAGTGTTGAAGGTACTAATCTCATACCTAGTATGGGATGGGGAAGCCTAGTACCTGATTGAACCAGGATGTGAGCGGATCGTTCCACTATCTCTGGAACGGAGTTCCCTTGCGGCCGCCTGTGGTGACAAGTGCGGTCATAGAATGGCAGAGGCCGGGTCTATGGAGCCTTTTACCAAGAGAAGTGGGCCCGACACGGGTCTGGGAATTGATGGGGACGGCTGACAAATGAAGCGACCCTTCGCGGTGCGCGGATGTCGTGGGATTAGGTTCGCCATGCATGGTTAAGAAATTCAAATTGATTCGCCTGCCTCTCACAGTTTGGGACTGCTTGATCGCTATGCTACACTGCGTAAGAATGAAAGATGATGATGATCTAATTTTGTCAGGTGTATTATTTGCTTGGAAACTATGCTTGGTTATTATAGTTGCTAACCTAGATTGATAAATGAACGTAGAACTTGTGGCTAAAATATTGAAAGTAAGGACCTACACTAGTCTCTTTTGGCAAAAACAAAACCCTAGAGCCAAAAAGCTTGCATGTCTAGGTGTTAGTGGAGTAGTACCAACGGTCGGTAAAGTCTTGTTGAGCGTAGTTTCTCAGCCTTGTTGTGGCACATCTTTTCAGGTGATGTTGATGCCTCTGAGCTCGCTGCAAGTGGCACTTGGCCTCCCCAACTTCCTCCTGGTTGGACGGTTGAGTGGGATCCCTCCTTGGATGTCGAGGATCGGGATCATCGATGTCATGATTGGCTTCTTCATGATATCATGAAACAACGTCTAGCTTCCGCTTATTTATTTCTGCTGCTTGAAAACTCTGCAAACTATGTTTGAATTTAGAACTTGATGTTGTAATAAATTGATGCACTTGTTTATCTGGATGGACTGTTGTAATCTCTGTAACCACTCGCCTTCGTGTGAGTCTTGCTTTCTCGATCCTGAGTCAAGTGGTTTATCGGATGAAATCCGTCGGTTGACCAAGTTGACTTGCTTAGAGTTTATGATCGCGTGTTAGGCGACTTAAGTGTGCTTTAGCCAAGTTAATTTGAGCAGTTCCACCACACCTATAACCATGCTCCCTTGGCATATAAGGGCGCGCAGGGACCCCCTCCAGACAAGTAAAATCCAATACAAGCAAATAACACACAGCACGTAGGGTATTACGCGATCTAGCGGCCCGAACCTATCTAAATTGCGTGCCTACGTACACCATCGAGTTCCTAATTTTGGCGACATTTACCAACCAAAACTCTACCTCGGGTATTCCCTTGGTAGGTTGCCAGGTTTAAAAACCGACAGCTGACGCGCCAGGTTTGGAAGTTGCCAAAATTTTCCTTGCGAGTTCGATGGCTCAAGTCATCATCAAGCCCGTAGTCGCATTCGAAGCAGGCGCGATGTTCATCTTCGGCTGTTGGGTTTGCGTCGTAGACGACACTGGGAACTTCCACTGCTACATCATGGAAGCCTCGGAGGAGAAGCCCCATGACATCAGCCTTCGTCGCCAAGCTACGGAGGATTCCGTCGAGAGATTCAATTTTTTTGATCTAATTAGAAGCGAGTCCGAGTACAACTCGAAATCTACATTCACTCAGATCGGTTCCCATGAGCAGCCATCGTGTGAATTAAATCAAACTCCGAGCCAATTCCCGTTTGAACTCCGCAACGCAGTTTCTGTCCATCAAGCAACCTTGTCCAAATTGCAGTCCGACTTGGAGGCGCTTGAGGACCGTGACTTCAATCTCTACTTGAATTCTGTCGAGAAGACTCCTTTATCAGGTTTGTAGCAGGGCCTGGTGATCACCTCAACACCTGAAGGCAGATTCATTTATTGGCAAGGCTTGAAGCCGTCCTTTCTCGCCTAGGATAACGAATCATGCCTTATTGCCCACCTCGACGTTCTCCCATACCAGCAGGGAACACCCCTATCTCCTATCCGTGAAGACGATGGCTCCACAGAAGTCATTACCTCAAGCTTTGGTAGCTATTCTCCAAACAGAGAACTCTTTGCTCTTATCACAGCGGGTGATGGGGAGGACGGTGATCAACAGCACCCAGAGAGGAATCTTCGCCAGGAGCGTCACCCCGATGATGTCTCACAGGATGAACTCTCCGCCAATGTCGTCGGGAAAGAAACTGAAGGGCAGAGAACCTGACGGTGAGCAAGGAATGCATCGAGAGCAGAATGTTGCCGACAATTGGCAGAACAGCTCCCGATCATGAACCTAGACAAAGCCTTTGAGGCCGTACAAACACGGTAGCACTGGACACCCCTCACCATGGTCACTTCCATCAACCTCATCACTTGTACCATGCCACAAGACAAGTATACCACAGTATTGTCACAGTTACCAGAACGTGCCTACGAACTACTCGATAGGCAGAACCCGATTCCCTCTGTGTCACACACTTCGTCGGTACGAAGTTAGCATGGAAGTAGCCACAGAGACCATGCAAGACCCTCACCTCAATTACATGAGGATGCCAGGCACAATCAGGGTGTAATTGAAGGCCCAAGACAGAACAGAGATACACCGGAGGGTAGTCAGGCAGCTTCTGTGGGAGGCCGACGCTACCACAGAGCTGATCCCGAACCCACACGTGACGTCGAGGATCTCCGATAGAAGATAAACAGCAATCGTGATACTCAAAACATCATTAATGGATGGCATCGAGAACGCAAACTCAAAGACGATTACAGGAGTGATGACAACGATAGCTTCTCCGCCTTTACAAGTCGGGTCAGAAAGACTATCCTACCCGGAAAATTCAAACCTCTAGGTATCTCCAAGTATGATGGCAAGTAAGACCCAGTCCAATGGCTGCGATGCTACTCATTGTTAGTTCAAGCTGCAGGGGGCACCGATGATACAAAATTCATATATTTTCCCATATGCATGGAAACCGTGCCACTTACTTGGCTTGAGTCCTTGAAGTCAAATTCGATCGACTCTTGGCAAGACCTGAAGAAGGTGTTCACCAACAAGTACGCGGGAGTGATGCAGCGCCCAAGCAACATAATTGACTTGGCACAAGTCAAGCAGCGGCGGGATGAAACTCTGCGAAGCTACCTGCGTTGTTTTTTCGACAAGAAGGCCACCATCGTAAACATCTCAGAAGAAGATGTAATTAACTATTTTCAAAATGGTCTCTACGATCGCCATATGTTCCAAGACTTCGGCAGTGATGTCCTCAGGACGTCAAGTCGCTGAAGACCATGGCACAATCTTCGATAGATGAAGAAAAAGAGATCGAGAGGTTCGAGTCGAATCACAATCGAGGCCAACACAACAACAATCGAGACAACGGCTAGGATCACGACAAGAACCGTAATGGTGACCATTGAAATAACTACTCGGGAGGTCAAAATCACAATCGCAATCCAGATAGCACTGTTGCAGCGATATCGCAATCAGCCAAGAAAGGGTTCAGCAAACATGAAGATAGGCCTGCTTTCAATGAGCTTTTGAAGAAACAATGCCCATGTCACCTTTATCACAAACACGCTGCGATAGACTGCTAAAACCTGCGCAGAGTAATGAAGGAGTTGCCAGAACCCTCGAGTACCGATGACAAGGGAAAATCCAAGGTAGACGAAGGCAAAGTTGGTGAGGGCAAATTCTAGACCCTATCCAAGACTATCAATGTCATCTTTGGTGGAATCCCGGGTACCGCCTTCTAACGGTCTCAAAAGCTAGTACTATGGGAAATCGTGTCCATTGGGCCTGCTATCCCAACACCTCTTAAGTGGTCCGAGGTACCAATTACCTTTTCTCAAAAATATTAGTGGACTAATTTCTCAGAACCGAGACGATTTCCTCTCATCCTGGACTTGGTTGTTGCTGGCTCCAGGCTCACAAAGGTACTCATTAACGGAGGCAGCAGTCTCAACGTCTTGTTTGCCAAGACTTTGAAGAAGATGGGCCTCAACATCATGAAGATGCTCACCCCAACGAGCTCTCCCTTCTATGGAATCATCCCAAGCAACGCGGCTATACCTCTTGGACAGGTAGTCCTGCCAGTTACCTTCGGGACCAAAGAGCACTACCAGACGGAGTACATCCAGTTCGAGGTGGTAGATTTTGAGACTTATTATCACGCCATCCTTGGAAGACCAGCATTGGCCAAGTTCGTGGCCATCCCGCATTATGTTTACTTAGTACTCAAGATGCCGGACCTAAGGGAGTCCTCTCCCTCCGCGGAGATCTGAAGAAATTATACAAGTGTGATACAGAAGTTGTCGAGTTAGCCACAACTTCTCAAGTACCAAGTTTAATGCAACAAGTCTTTGCTGCCTCAAAAAAGATCTCCCCGGCTGAATTCGAAATTCCAGAGAACAAGTCGGGGGCTACTAAGGTCAAGCCGGCAAGTGACGTGGACATCAAAGCCATTGACCTCGAAACCGGTGACACTTCCAAGACAACCCAGTTCAAGGTTGGATCCTAAATAGGAACTCATGCTCATCAGTTTCCTTCGGGCCAACGGAGACATCTTTGCGTGGAAACCAGCAGACATGCCAGGTGTGCCCCAGGAGCTGATCGAGCACTGACTTCATGTATATCCCAAAGCTACTCCAAAGAGATAACGACTATGACGATTTGCCCAGAATAGAAGGGAAGCCATCAAGAAAGAGTTGGCAAAACTAATCATGGCAAGTTTCATAAAAGAAGTCTTCCATCCTGAGTAGCTCACCAATCCTGTCCTCATTCGAAAAAAGAACAACAACGAGTGGAGGATGTACATTGACTACACAGATCTCAACAAGCATTGTCCAAAGGACCCTTTTGAGATCCCAAGGATCGACCAAGTCATCGACTCAATAGCTGGATGCGCACTACTCTGTTTCCTAGATTGCTACTCAGGGTACCACGAGATAGCTCTCACAGAAAAAGATCAAGCCAAGATCATGTTTATCACCCCTTATAGAGCTTTCTGCTACACGACGGTGTCCTTCAGGTTAAAGATCGCAGGCGTAACCTACCAACGCACAATCCAGATGTGGTTTGAGAAATAGCTACACCGCAATGTTGAGGCATACATGGATGACGTGGTAGTCAAAAACCAGAAAATCCAGATGACCTCATCATCGACTTGGAAGAAACCTTCGCTACTTTGTGAACTTTCTGGTGGAAGCTCAACCCAATAAAATGCATCTTTGGTGTACTGTCTGGAAAACTATTCGGGTTCATCATTAGCCATAGAGGCATTGAAGCAAACCCTAAGAAGATATTCGCCATCATTGACATGCAAGCTCCATCCGGTATCAAGGACGTTCAGAAGCTAACCGGGTGCATGGCGGCCCTCAACAGATTTATCTCAAGGCTTAGAGAACGGGGCCTTTCCTTTTTCAAACTACTCAAAAGGCAAGACAAGTTTCAGTGGACCGAGGGGGCAGACAAAGCCCTGCTGCAATTGAAGGACTTCTTGTCAAAACCACCAATTCTCATGGCACCCACTTCTATTGAAGACTTGCTACTATACATCGCTGCATCTACTCATGTCGTAAGCACGGCAATAGTAGTCAAGAGATCCGAACAAGGCCATGCATACAAAGTACAGAGACCAGTCTATTTCATCAGTGAAGTACTCTCAGATTCCAAGATGCGGCGTACTTTTGGACTGGGTTGCTCTATAATTGGGGCCACCACAGAGGAAGAGGAGGAGGATGAAGATACCGAGTCCCTCAGCAGCTCTGACACTAATGCTGTTTAGGATTTTATTGTGCAGCATCGTACTTCGGAGTAGGCTGGAGCATCCTCTGGCGCGTCGAAGCATCTTGCTGAAGATAAGCTTGATGCCAATTTAGCCCCGCCATCGACGAGGAGACGGACGGCGGTTGGCAAAGGCGCGTTTCGCGTAGTCTTTGCATCATCAAAGTTTCTCTTCCACCGGTAATAACCTTCGAAGAAGGGCAAGATCCTAAGGTGCGGGTACGATTAAGCTTGTATAGCAATGCCACGACTACTAATCATGACTTATTTTTCTTGCAGACGGCCGATGATGTAGCCGAGTCAACGGAGACGGCGGTCGATACCATTCCAACTGAAGTTCTAGCTTGTGGAAGGACATTAATGTTGGTGATTATCGTGAGCTCCCCGCTGCTAAAGTGAACCCTGCGGGTACTGAGGTACTCGTAGGGTACTGAGCCCTAGCTAGCAATACTCAGGAAATGCTACCGATTGCCCCGCCAAGGGTGTCCACCCCCACTGTCCAGCTGATGCGGTTGGTGGGGAACCCATCACTTAAGCTGTGGAGGTCCACCAGGTGAGTACTCTATTTTTATTTGAGTACCAATTTTGTATCGAGTGCTTGGTTGTCTTCCTTTTCTTATACTCTGTCTTGTGTAGGACATCCTCGAACCTGGACCTTGGTGTATCAGGTTTGGGGTCGACAACTGATGGCGTAAGCCGCTCAATTGAAGATCCAGCCTCCGCGCCTACCATAGTCTCGGCCAAGGAGAATCTGGCTCCAACGCCAGAGGCGGGCGCGACATCCTTTGTTGCTGCGTTGATGCGTGATTGTGACGACCGGCCCCAAATCTTCCCAGTTAATCTTAATCCGAGCCCCTGATCATCTGTCTAGTTTTCCGCGCCTAAGTGTTCAGTTCAACCTCCCGACCGGTCCCGACCCCTCCCCGCTTCGCTCCGGTTCCGACCCCGCCAAACCTAGCCCACCGTCGGATCCTTCTAAGTCCTTCCAAAAACGCCCGTTCTATCTGACCGGTGGACCCGCAAGATCTTTTTCCCCAGATCTTCCGCGACAGGCGCACTCGAGTTGCATGCCCGCTTCAGAGTCTCCCCGCCGCGTGGCTCATCTTCTCCGACGCCCGCCGCTCAGCCTTGTCTTTGGCCCGCGACCGAATGGATTCTCGCGCCCCCTTCCCCAATTGCAGCGGAAGCCCCTCTGCAACCTTTCTGCAACGCCTCGCCTCCCGCGCCCATCATCACACCGCCAGATCCCGGCCGCAGAGCCCAATGTCGCCCATCTTTTCCGTCACTTCGACACAGTCGCGCCGCCTGGTCTTTGCTACCCGACGATTCCTCCTTCGCCAACCCCGACCACGGCATCGACAGCTCCTTTCCCTGCCCTGTCAGAAGCTGCCCGACAATCTGTTGCTCCGCGCTCGACCGCGCGCCCGTGGCTGCCTGTCTTCTCACCTGTGCGCCCTCGATTCTAGCGCCGTTAACCCGGTCACTTCCATCAAATCTACCGCACGGTGACGCCCGCCTCCGCCAAATCTCAACCACCGGCATACCCGCTCCTGCGCCGCCCTGACGCCAGAGCCCAATGACCGCTGGCGTCATCCCCGAAGTCCTGCACCACCGCCCTCGTCGCTCAATCGCCGCCCAGGCAGAGCACTCCATTGCTTCTTCCCAGGCCTTCGCGCCGCTCCCCTTCTCACTCCCGCGCCATTTCCCTTCCCCCGTCCCAGCTGCTATAAAAGGGAATGCGCGAGCCCGCCGAAGTTCCCTCCGCCATTGCTGCCTTCCGTCTTTTCTCTTGCTCCCTGCTCAAGCTCCCAGCACCACAACCTAAGTTCTTGAGGAACCTTCCTCTCCGCTCCACTCCGTTTTCCCCAAGCCACCCAGCCGCTTGCTCCTCCGTGCTGCGTAAGAGCTCACTTGTGATCCACAAGAAGCACCGCCGCCGCCGGAGCACTGCCGGACCTCGCCGCTGTTCAAAGCCTTAGTCCCTCGGCCCAAGTCTGCTTCTTCCGACCCCAAGCTTTCCTTGTGGGAAGAAGGTAAGCTGCCGACCCCAGTCCGCTTCGCCCGACCCCTCTTATCCGCCCGACCCCGGTTCCGTCTCGCCCGACCCTATCTGTTCCGCCGACCCCTCTCCGCCTCGCCCAAGGGCTCGGCTGTGATCTTTTTCTTCAACCCGAGGGTGTATGTGTAAAACTTGGGAACCCCTCAGCGGTTGAGTCTGAGGATCCCTAGCATACCAAATCCTCTAGTTTAAGGATCAGATCATAAGTTCCTTTCCCGACCCTTACCTCTTGATCTCCACCAGCTCCCTTGAACCTCCCCACCCTCCTGCTCATTGTCGCGAGTTTCTGGGCTCAGACTTGCAAGTGTTGCTGTTGAAATAACCGTCTATGCTAACTAATGCATTGCATTCGTGTAGAGCTGCGCCTCGTCGACGGCTTCTACGAGCTACACCCGGCGCCAGAAGACGACGGTGTAGCTGAGCTCCTGCCCTCTGAAGCCGAAGCCGCCCCCGAAGTCGAGCAGTTCTCTTCCTCCTTACTCGAAGGCAAGCCCCGATTGCATGGAACCCCTATGTTCTCCAAACTAGCACATGCCTTCCTTAAAACATGCTTGTGCATTTACGTATAGGAGTTGTGTGAAACCCTAGATGCATGACTTAGCTTCCATGATCTGAACACTAGCTGTTGGACCGAGTAGTTGCCTTGCTTAACTAGGAGATGGTAAAAGCCGAGTGATTCCCTATCACTCGCGAGTTGTAGGAGCTGGTTGTCTTCCTTCTGTTACAACTGTAAGGACGATGGACGGGGCAGGGTTTTGGGTAACTCTTTGGTGGTCGGATGATCGCCCTGTCTGTCTATGAAAATTTGCTAAGGCCCGACAGTGGTGGTGTTCGTGATCAAGTGTTTGAAAGTACTAACCTCATACTTAGTATGGGATTAGGAAGCCGAGTACCGGATTGAACGTGAACGTGAGCGGTCGCCCCATTGTTCTTGGAACGGAGTTTCCCCTGCTGATTGTCGCACGTGGTGGCAAGCGTGGTCACAGAACGGCAGAGGCCGGTTCTGTGGAACCTTGCACCAAAGGAAATGGGCCCGACACGAGTTAGGGGATTGATGGGGAAGGCCGACACAGGAAGCGACCTTCGGGTGCGCGGATGTCGTGAGGTTAGGTTCACCATGCATGGTTAAAGAACTCGAATCGATTCGTCTGCCTCTCACAGTTTGAGACTGCTTGATCGCTATGTCACCCTGAGTATATGAGGAATCTGATGATGACATGGTTTTGTTGATATATCTACATATCTTGTTTTGGTTCTATGATTGCTTAGAATAGGTTGCAAAACCTAGACCGGTTAATGAACTTAGAACCGGAGCTAAAACTTGAAAATAGAGTTTTACTTAGTGCTTTTGTCAAACAAACCCCTCAGCCAAAAAGCCATGCATGTCTAGAAGTGTGGAGTAGCTTTACTCCTGTCGGATAAGTCTTGTTGAGCTTAGTAGCTCAGCCTTGTTGTGGCTCCTATTTTTCAGGTGAAGTTGCTGCTCCCGACCCTTCTCCTGATGGCACTTGGCCGCCCCAGCTCCCTCCGGGTTGGATGGTCGAGTGGGATCCCTCCTCGGACGGCGAGGAGAGGGATCAGTGATGTCCCGGCTGGCCTCACCAGGGATGTCCGACCCCGACGTTGCTTCCGCTAGTGGTTTTACCTTCTGTTGTCTTTCTGAAAACCCTTGTAAAACTCTGATGTTTATTTCATAATCAAACTAAGTGGTTAAGTTGTTAACTCGGTGGACTTGTTGTACTCTCTGGAACCGCTCACCTTCGTGTGAGTCTGCTAAAACGGTCCTGTTCAAGTGGTTAAATCGGAGGAAATCCGACGGCACTTCGTGTTTACTCGGCTTAGGCATGAGCATCGCGTATCAGGCGGCTAAATCATGTTTAACCAAGTAGATCTGAAGTGGATGCCACAGCTGGTACCAGAGCGGTTTTAGCAGTACAGAGAACACAACAAGCCCTAACACTTCTTTGAAAAGATAAAAGTTGCAAGAAACTTTTTGAAAAATCTCGTACGATCGTTAAGGATGACTTTAGTGCGAAAGGCCCTAGGGGATTTTGGGGTTGTTTTAGGTGGCTAATATTTTACTTGGTTATCTTGCTAACCCTTCCAGCACTTCGCCACATTTGTCATACGTGTGCCGAGTTCCGCATCACGAGTATGCGAAGGTTGATAGGGAGTTCTATTCAAAGGACCCTATCATCGTGGTTGTTTTCGCCCACGTCTATCATACGTGCGCAGGTTCCGTATGTAATCCATACGAAGGTTGGTACGGTTCGATTCCAACGAACCTATCAGCACGGTTGATTCGCCACGTCTATCATACGTGTGCTGATTCCGCATCGCGAGTATGCGAAGGGTTATACGGTTCCATTCAAAGGGAACCTATTTCCACAGTTGAGTGCTGTCCATGCAGCCTTAAACGCATGGGTGCCGTTCCTATAGTGAGCGGTAATGTTTGGGAACACTTTCGTGGGTGCTGGCACGAAAGGTTCATGTGTTGGTGTTTTCTGCAGGTACAGTAACCGCGTTCGTTTAGGAGACGTTGCTAGAACTGACTAGCTATTATAGGGAGAGACGAACTTGTTGCCTTGCCACCGGCACTGACCGCGTAAGACCCAGGTTTCGGGTAGTTGTGTTGGTTAAGAGTAAGGTAGGCCGTGCATGCGTCATAAGCAGAAATCTGTAAAGTACTCTTCTCAAAGCAACCTTGCTTGGAAGAGCTCTTTTTCGGTTCTAAGGATTTCTAGTTTCTTCCAGTTGCTCTCGGTTAAAGCCGAATGCTCCTCTATCCGACCCTCTGACCCTTGGAGTCTATCTCACGTGGTTTTGGTTTCTTGGTTCCAGATGGCCGTCCCCGGGCATGTTTTGTTTGGAGCGGATGGTACTTTCCAGTCAACCTGTCTGCATTTCGAGGGCTTCCCCGCGATTTTGTGGGACACGATGAAATGGTTCGGGTACCAGTCCCCACCATTGTACGCCGGACGACTGTATCTGGAGCAGGGCATCCAGACGTACAATGTACAGGTGGTGGTACCTCCTCCTCCTGTGCGGCCTGACTGGCCCTCCTTCGGAATATCAGCCTACGGCCTTGCTCCGGAGGACACTTGGGAGTCCGCCGCTCTCCAGCTTCTTACCCAGTTCTGTCAGCTGCATCCCCTGGAGGTCACGCTAGACCCCATCGGCCTGTTCCCCGCCAGGAACCGGCTGGATCCGGCGTGGCTCGACCGCGTCGGGAATATTGAGGTGCTAGCCACCACGTACTCCATGGTCACCATCTCCACCAACGTCAGATGCATGACAGCCCTCTATCGGCTGATCGAGCTTCAAGGGAAAGCCATGACCATCTTTGCCCGGACCGCAGTGGATGCTCACAGATACCTCCAGTCAGCCAGGAGAGACATGGTAGGCCAAACCTACCAGCTTATCCAACGAGGCATTCAGGTACACGACATGCAAGACCGGATCTCCGAGCTCGAGGGAGAAGTAGCCGACCTCGTGGACGGCATGATCGAGCTGTCGGAGGAGAAGATGGAAATAGAGATGGAGCTGGCGGTTGCCAATGCTCATTTGGAGGAGCATCAAGCTGAGCTCGACGATATGCATGCCCTCCATATGCAGCTCGAAGCTCAAGAGGACCCCGAGGAGGATGAGGGAGTGTCCAGTATGGACATCGAAGAAGACGGCGCCCCTTCTCCTACTCATAGTGTCCATTTGTAGATTGAGAGTTACCAGGGACTCATTCTTTGTTGTACTCCTCGGCAGCCTGAATTTTGGAAAGGAATGTAATAGGTTAGCCTTGAGTCGAGTACTCCCTGTGTTGGAACACCGCTGTAAATGAAGTCAATTCCTGAGTCTAGCCTCTAACTCTTGTAAAGTGTTGGAATGTTAGGCTAAGTGAGTTGAGCCGCGACCACACGCCGTTTTCTGTGAGTCTGTTCAAGTGGCCGACCCCGGTTCGCGAGATCAGGTGCGCCGACCTTTCGAGGCAGTCTCTGCCTCGCCCGACCCCCTTTTTAGTGTGGATCGTTGCCGACCTTTTTTTTTCTCGGAGGATCGCCTAGCCCGACCCCGTGGCTTAAGTTGGATTATAGGAGTCTGGGTAGGGTATGATTTGCCCGAAGTTGAACGCAAGGCTAAGATAAGCGCTTACTGACATGAGTATGGGAAAAGTGTATCTCCCCTATGAGGACGTGTGTTGCATTATCAGCAAGAGTTGCATTGGAGAATTTAACTTATACGTTCCATTTGTTGGAATACTTCTAAGATTATGAAATTAATGGAATGCTAACTCTTGCAGATGGCGCATCGCACCAGATCTAGTTCTGTGCCCGGCAGCAGCGAGCAGCGACAGTATCTTCCCCCACCCCCGCCCTCATCTCCACTAGAGGAAATCCTAGCAACTCAAACCGAGCTGCTAAGGCATCTTGTACAAGGACAACAGCAGCAGCCCCATGGTGGAAGGGCTCAGCAGCAGCCGCATGTGGCTCGCTACGAGGACTTTTTGGGGACACAACCCCCTTTGTTTCAGAAGGCACAAGAACCGCTCGACGCTGACGCCTGTGTTCGTACAATCGAATCCAAGTTCGAGCTTCTCACCGCCCTGTGCCCCGACCATAACAAGGCTTGGTTCGCAGCTCAACAGCTGCGTGGCTCCGCACGGCTCTGGTGGGACCACTACCATGCCATGCTGCCGGCTAGCCATGTGGTCAGCTGGAACGAGTTCAAGACCGCGTTTAAAGCGCATCACATCCCGGAAGGTCTCTTGGAGCGTAAGCTCTACGAGTTCCTAGCTCTGACCCAGCGAACCTGAGATGTGCTGCACTACGCCCAAGCTTTCAACGACCTGTGTCGTTATGCCGGCTACCATGCGGACACAGACGAGAAGAAGCGGGACAGATTCCGCCGAGGACTGAGCTTGGAGCTCAGGGAAAGGTTGAACCCCATCAAGGTGGACACCTACAACGAGTTGGTCAATCTAGCCATCTCTCAAGAGGATTGCATGCAGGCTCTCAAGGCCGACCAGAAGAGGAAGGCCTCCGTGGCATTTCCAAGCCAACCGACCCGAAGGTTCCGGATGGTTCCTCCACAAGCCCCCGGCCGACCCCAGCAGTCAGGAAGGTGGATTGCCCGACCCCCATCAGCAGCAGCGCCCCGTTTTCCCGGCTTCCAACCACAGGTGCCCCGGCCGACCCTACCAGCACCACCCCGCCCTGCAGCTAGTAGCCGCTGCTTCACCTGTGGCAATGAAGGGCATTTTGCCAAGGACTGCCCCAGGAACAAGAATCAGCAGCAAAGCCAGAACCCCATGGCAAACAGAGGAAGAAGGCCCAAGGTGCAAGTTCGACAAGGCCGACTCAACTACACCAGCTTGACCGAACTCCCCGAAGGTGCGCCAGTAATGACGGGTACTTTCCTTGTCTTAAATCAAGCTGTCGTTGTGTTGTTTGATTCAGGAGCCTCTCATAGCTTTATCGGGAGTAAGGCTAGAGAAAGATGTGAGCTGGATGTCGGTCACACTAAGGAATCTTATGTGATCGCCACTCCGGGAGGGGAGATAGCATCGGATCAGATCGTTACTCTTGTACCTCTCCAGCTAGGCCCAACCCTTTTCAAGGAAAACCTTATCATCCTTGACCTAGAAGGCATAGATGTCATCCTTGGTATGGATTGGATGGCCAGACATCAAGTGGTTCTAGATACAGCCGCCCGAACTCTCCGCATCAACTCACCCTTCCATGGCAGTTCCACCCTATCCTTGAAACATCCTAAGTCCGCACCTCCTTGTGCGTACCCTCTATCGGGAGCCCGTCTAGAAAGCCTCCCTGTTGTCTGTGAGTACCCTGACATGTTCCCCGAAGACTTGCCTGGTATGCCACCTGATAGAGAGGTGGAGTTTTCCATAGAGTTGATCCCCGGCACCGCACCGATATCTAAGAGACCCTATCGGATGCCACCTGCTGAGTTGGCCGAGTTGAAGAACCAGTTGCATGATCTGTTGGAAAAAGGCTTCATCCGACCCAGCACATCACCTTGGGGTTGCCCTGCCCTGTTTGTGAAGAAGAAGGATGGCAGTCTACGCATGTGTGTGGACTACCGACCCCTCAATGCTGTGACCGTTAAGAACAAGTACCCACTGCCACGCATTGATGTCTTGTTTGATCAGTTAGCTGGAGCAAAAGTGTTCTCCAAGATCGATCTTCGTTCGGGTTATCACCAAATCAAGATCCGACCCTGCGACATACCCAAGACAGCCTTCTCCACACGGTATGGACTATACGAGTACCTGGTCATGTCCTTTGGACTCACCAATGCACCCGCTTATTTCATGTACCTCATGAACTCGATGTTCATGCCCGAGCTGGACAAGTTTGTAGTGGTGTTCATTGATGATATCCTAGTGTACTCAAAGAGCGAAGAAGAACATGCCGATCATCTTCATGTAGTTCTCCAACGGCTGAGAGATCACCAACTCTATGCCAAGTTCTCCAAGTATGAGTTTTGGTTAGATAGTGTCAAGTTTTTGGGACACACTATCTCCAAGGATGGTATAGCCGTCGACCCCAGTAAGGTACAGGAAGTTATGGAATGGAAGCCTCCTGCCTCAGTGCACTAGATCAGAAGTTTTCTTGGACTAGCAGGCTACTATCAGCGCTTTATACCGGATTTCTCTAAGATAGCTAAGCCGATGACAGAGTTGTTGAAGAAAGAGGTCAGGTTCGCGTGGAGCAACAAGTGCGAAGAAGCCTTCAAGACCCTGAAGCACCTGCTGACCACAGCCCCAGTTTTGGCTCAGCCCGAACCTTCTAGGCCGTTTGATGTGTACTGTGACGCCTCTGGCATTGGACTTGGGTGTGTTCTTATGCAAGACAACCGAGTCATTGCCTATGCTTCACGAGCATTACGACCTCATGAGCTGAACTACCCCACCCATGACCTTGAGCTAGCAGCAGTGATACATGCCTTAAAGATATGGAGACACTATCTAATGGGCACCCACTGCAACATCTATACCGACCACAAGAGCCTCAAGTACATCTTCACTCAAGCCGACCTCAACATGCGCCAAAGAAGGTGGTTGGAGTTGATAAAAGACTATGACTTGGAAGTTCACTATCATTCCGGCAAGGCCAATGTGGTGGTCGATGCTCCTGGTCGCAAGAACCGTTGCAACTGCTTGTTGGTAACAGCTTTCACCGAGACTCTGTGTCACGAGATGGGAAAACTCAGTTTGGAAATTATTCCCCATGGAACCCTCGGCCACATCACCCTTGACTCAGTTTTGGAAGACCAAATCCGGTCAACACAAGTGAAGGATGAGGAAATAAAGCGGATCATCAGGAAGATCTCATTGAAGGATGAAGGGTATAAGCATTTTCGACAAGATGAGATTGGGAAGGTGTATTATGGAAACCGACTGGTTGTACCAGCCGACCCCGACATTAAGAAGCAGATCTTAGATGAAGCTCATCTCTCCAAGTTCTTGATCCATCCTGGCAGCAATAAGATGTACCATGATCTCTGTCAAACCTTTTGGTGGACTGGAATGAAGTCGGAAATAGCCCGGTATGTTTTAGAATGTGACACCTGTCAACGTGTCAAAGCCAGCCATCTAAAGGTAGCGGGTACCCTGCAGCCCCTACCTATTCCCTCTTGGAAATGGGAAGACATCAGCATGGACTTCATAGTTGGACTGCTCATTACATCACAGCAACATGACTCCATCTGGGTTATAGTGGACCGCCTGACCAAGACCGCCCACTTCCTTCCTGTCCGCACCACCCACACAGTCAAGCAGTATGCAGAGTTGTACCTCGACCGCATAGTTTCCCTACACGGTGTACCCAAGACCATCATCTCTGATCGAGGAGTTCAGTTTGTGGCACGCTTTTGGGAACAGCTACAAGCATCCATGGGCACCAAGCTCATCCGTAGCTCAACATATCACCCTCAAACAGATGGTCAAACCAAAAGAGTCAATCAAATCCTTGAAGACATGTTGAGAGCTTGTGTCATCCACTACGACAAGAACTGGGACAACTGCCTGCCCTTGGCAGAGTTCTCCTACAACAACAGCTACCAGGCCAGTTTGAAGATGGCACCATTTGAAGCCTTGTATGGCCGGAGATGTCGGACACCCTTGAACTGGTCCCAAGTAGGAGAAAGACAGGTCTATGGCCCTGACTTAGTGGCAGAAGCCGAAGAGCAAGTAAGGGTAATTCAAGCCAATCTCAAGGCTGCCCAATCTCGACAAAAGAGTTATTCCGACAGGCGAAGAAGGCCCCTACAGTTTGACCTTGGTGATCATGTGTATCTTCGAGTCTCCCCGACCAAAGGAGTGCAACGGTTTGGAGTGAAAGGAAAGTTGGCTCCCCGCTACATTGGCCCTTATGAGATTGTGGAGATCTGTGGACCCGTGGCTTACCGGATCCAACTCCCAGAACAGCTATCGGCCATACACGATGTTTTCCATGTGTCTCAACTGAAGAAATGTGTCCAAGTTCCAACCGAGATATTAGAGCCAGAGCAACTTCAGGTAGAGCCCGACCTAACCTACGCAGAGTACCCAGACCGAGTTCTTGACCAGAAAGAAAGGCATACCCGGTGCCTAATGGTCAAAATGTACAAGATCCTCTGGAGAAACCACACCGAAGATGAAGCAACATGGGAAACAGACGAGTATCTGAACAAGCACTTCCCAGGTTTTCTATCTCATCAAGGAGGTAAGAACGGCACACCCCTTTTGATACCTGAATCTCGGGACGAGATTCTTTTTAAGAGGGGTAGGCTGTGACGACCGGCCCCAAATCTTCCCAGTTAATCTTAATCCGAGCCCCTGATCACCTGTCTAGTTTTCCGCGCCTAAGTGTTCAGTTCAACCTCCCGACCGGTCCCGACCCCTCCCCGCTTCGCTCCGGTTCCGACCCCGCCAAACCCAGCCCACCATCGGATCCTTCTAAGTCCTTCCAAAAACGTCCGTTCTATCTGACCGGTGGACCCGCAAGATCTTTTTCCCCAGATCTTCCGCGACAGGCGCACTCAAGTTGCATGCCCGTTTCAGAGTCTCCCCGCCGCGTGGCTCATCTTCTCCGACGCCCGCCGCTCAGCCTCGTCTCTGGCCCGCGACCAAATGGATTCTCGCGCCCCCTTCCCCAACTACAGCGGAAGCCCCTCTGCAACCTTTCTGCAACGCCTCGCCTCCCGCACCCATCATCACACCGCCAGATCCCGGCCGGAGAGCCCGATGTCGCCCGTCTTTTCCGTCACTTCGACACAGTTGCGCCGCGTGGTCTTCGCTACCCGACGATTCCTCCTTCGCCAACCCTGACCACGGCAGCGACAGCTCCTTTCCCCGCCCTGTCAGAAGCCGCCCGACAATCTGTTGCTCCGCGCTCGCCCGCGCGCCCGTGGCTGCCTGTCTTCTCACCTGTGCGCCCTCGATTCTAGCGCCGTTAACCCGGTCACTTCCATCAAATCTACCGCACGGCGACGCCCGCCTCCGCCAAATCTCAACCACCGACATACCCGCTCCTGCGCCGCCCTGACGCCAGAGCCCAATGACCGCTGGCGTCATCCCCGAAGTCCTGCACCACCACCCTCGTCGCTCAATCGCCGCCCAGGCAGAGCACTCCATTGCTTCTTCCCCGGCCTTTGCGCCGCTCCCCTTCTCACTCCCGCTTCGTTTCCCTTCCCCCGTCCCAGCCGCTATAAAAGGGAATGCGCGAGCCCGCCGTAGTTCCCTCCGCCATTGCTGCCTTCCGTCTTTTCTCTTGCTCCCTGCTCAAGCTCCCAGCACCACAGCCTAAGTTCTTGAGGAACCTTCCTCTCCGCTCCACTTCGTTTTCCCCAAGCCACCCAGCCGCTTGCTCCTCCGTGCTGCGTAAGAGCTCACTTGTGATCCACAAGAAGCACCGCCGCCGCCGGAGCACTGCCGGACCTCGCCGCTATTCAAAGCCTTAGTCCCTCGGCCCAAGTCTGCTTCTTCCGACCCCAAGCTTTCCTTGTGCGAAGAAGGTAAGCTGCCGACCCCAGTCCGCTTCGCCCGACCCCTCTTATCCGCCCGACCCCGGTTCCGTCTCGCCCGACCCTATCTGTTCCGCCGACCCCTCTTCGCGTCGCCCGAGGGCTCGGCTGTGATCTTTTTCTTCAACCCGAGGGTGTATGTGTAAAACTTGGGAACCCTTCAGCGGTTGAGTTTGAGGATCCCTAGCATACCAAATCCTCTAGTTTAAGGATCAGATCATAAGTTCCTTTCCCGACCCTTACCTCTTGATCTCCACCAGCTTCCTTGAACCTCCCCACCCTCCTGCTCTTTGTCGCGAGTTTCTGGGCTCAGACTTGCAAGTGTTGCTGTTGAAATAACCGTCTATGCTAACTAATGCATTGCATTCGTGTATAGCTGCGCCTCGCCGACGGCTTCTACGAGCTACACCCGGAGCCAGAAGACGACGGTGTAGCTGAGCTCCTGCCCTCTGAAGCCGAAGCCGCCCCCGAAGTCGAGCAGTTCTCTTCCTCCTTGCTCGAAGGCAAGCCCCGGTTGCATGGAACCCCTATGTTCTCCAAACTTGCACATGCCTTCCTTAAAACATGCTTGTGCATTTACGTATAGGAGTTGTGTGACACCCTAGATGCATGACTTAGCTTCCATGATCTGAACACTAGCTGTTGGACCGAGTAGTTGCCTTGCTTAACTAGGAGACGGTAAAAGCTGAGTGATTCCCTGTCACTCGCGAGTTGTAGGAGCTGGTTGTCTTCCTTCTGTTACAACTGTAAGGACGATGGACGGGGCAGGGTTTTGGGTAACTCTTTGGTGGTCGGATGATCGCCCCGTCTGTCTATGAAAACTTGCTAAGGCCCGACAGTGGTGGTGTTCGTGATCAAGTGTTTGAAAGTACTAACCTCATACTTAGTATGAGATTAGGAAGCCGAGTACCGGATTGAACCTGAACGTGAGCGGTCGCCCCATTGTTCTTGGAACGGAGTTTCCCTTGCTGGTTGTCGCACGTGGTGGCAAGCGTGGTCACAGAACGGCAGAGGCCGGGTCTGTGGAACCTTGCACCAAAGGAAATAGGCCCGACACGAGTTAGGGGATTGATGGGGAAGGCCGACACAGGAAGCGACCTTCGGGTGCGCGGATGTCGTGAGGTTAGGTTCACCATGCATGGTTAAAGAACTCGAATCGATTCGTCTGCCTCTCACAGTTTGAGACTGCTTGATCGCTATGTCACCCTGAGTATATGAGGAATCTGATGATGACATGGTTTTGTTGATATATCTACATATCTTGTTTTGGTTCTATGATTGCTTAGAATAGGTGGCAAAACCTAGACCGGTTAATGAACTTAGAACCGGAGCTAAAACTTGAAAATAGGGTTTTACTTAGTGCTTTTGGCAAACAAACCCCTCAGCCAAAAAGCCCTGCATGTCTAGAAGTGTGGAGTAGCTTTACTCCTGTCGGATAAGTCTTGTTGACCTTAGTAGCTCAGCCTTGTTGTGGCTCCTGTTTTTCAGGTGAAGTTGCTGCTCCCGACCCTTCTCCTGCTGGCATTTGGCCGCCCCAGCTCCCTCCGGGTTGGACGGTCGAGTGGGATCCCTCCTCGGACGACGAGGAGAGGGATCAGTGATGTCCCGGCTGGCCTCACCAGGGATGTCCGACCCCGACGTTGCTTCCGCTAGTGGTTTTACCTTCTGTTGTCTTTCTGAAAACCCTTGTAAAACTCTGATGTTTATTTCATAATCAAACTAAGTGGTTAAGTTGTTAACTCGGTGGACTTGTTGTAATCTCTGGAACCGCTCACCTTCGTGTGAGTCTGCTAAAATGGTCCTGTTCAAGTGGTTAAATCGGAGGAAATCCGACGGCACTTCGTGTTTACTCGGCTTAGGCATGAGCGTCGCGTATCAGGCGGCTAAATCATGTTTAACCAAGTAGATTCGAAGTGGACGCCACAGTGATGTGATCAACTCACTGAGGGATGTTACGGTGCCAGCCCCCAAGCCTGCTATGCCTAGAGCACTCCCCGAAGCATGGCCTATGGAGAATCCGCCGATGTCGGAGGTCTTGGACGCGATACCTTTCAATGATATTGATCCTGGAGTCTTTGAACTCGAGGTTACGTGGACTCTTGAAGCCGTGGCTGCCGCAACTGGGACGTCATCTGAGGCAGGGACATCAGCAGGCTGTTGTGGTCTGAAGAGCTCAATGGCTTGTAAGATGTTGCTGACCCACTTTTGGGACCTATATAAATCCGCATTTGGTTGAAAAGCGAAGTGGGTTGGGGCCATCCCTGAGGAGAATATTCTCCTCAGATGCGGGTCGAATGCATCCGCCTAAAATGAGTGGACGCACTCGACCTACATTGACGCTGTTGCTCCCATATCACGCGTACACGAGTGGGAGAGAATCGAGAGGTTGTTGGCCGAGGGAGCGCCTCGTGGCGTGCGGTAGCAGAGGTTGGTGACTCTGGCAATGGTGGTGCATGGGAAGAGGCAGGGGCGGCAAGCCGAGGTGAGCTCGAGCTCTGCCGCCGACGGGCAAGGGCGTGGGGAGGCCGTGGTAGGGAGGTTTTGGGGGAGGCGCCATCTGGAAGCCGTCACGTGTAGGCTGGAGACTAGTGGCGCTGTCCTGGAGGCTAGCACCGAGGAAGGCCGGCTCGAAGGCCGGCGAGGAAGGGAGAGTGGCGTCGGGGGAGGCTGGTGAGGAGAGGAAGGGAGGCCGTCGCCGGTCGGTTGGTGGGGGAGGTGTTGTAGGGAAGAAAATAAGGCCGGGTTAGAAAAAGAAAAGGGGGATGACACATGGGACCCATGAATGACAGGTGGAGCCCTCTAATAAGCGTGGCTAACGGTGTAAAAATGGCATCTATCACAGCCCTCTGAACCCCTCCAACCAAACAAAAAATTGGAATGGACCCATCCCTACCAACCAAACATGAAATGGGTTGAACTCAACCTATAAAAGTGGGATGGACCCAACCCTTTCTACTTGGTCCCAAAACCAAGCACATGCTTAATATATCCTATTCTAAGAACAGGTTGCTTTCGTTGTACAGAAACAATATTGTAGTCCCGTTGGCCAACTAACCACCAATCAATATATGGTGGACTGTGTTTAGAAAGATTTGAAGTGCATCGTAACACAACTTGAAGATTTGTATCCTCCACATAGGGTTGGTTATCCATTTTATTACCACCAAACGACACTTACATGTACAATGTTTGCAACCTCAAATTGATTCTGGAAACATGAGTGCCAATGTACAATTTGAGACTCAAACCCCACTCCACTGCTGGGGAATGCGCCTTCAATACCGAGTCCAAACCCCCTTTAGTACCGGTTGTGCAACCAGTATTGCTATTTCAGTACTAGGGGGCCTTTAGTACCGGGTCAAATAACCAATACTAAAGGGGTATTAAAAAATAAAAAAAGAAATCTGCGGATCAAAGCCCTGGTCACACCCTGCCACCGTTCGCCAGAGCGTCGGAGCGCAGCCTCACCTCGCTGCTGTTTGCCGAGCGTCGGAGCCCCTACCGCCATCCGCCCGACTATTGGAGCCCCGACCGCACATCACTTGAGCCCTGCACCGAAGCAAGAGAGAGAGGGGGGGGAGGGGGGAGGCGGCGTACTTACGTTGCTCAGCCACCACTATCGGTTGCTGCTGCCGCCGCTCCTCAGCCCGTCGGTTGCCGCCGCCACTGGATCTGAGGGAGAGGTGGCCGCTACTCCAAGATCCACGCGCTCCTTGCTCCGCCATGCCCTGCTGATGCTCTGCTGCCGCGTCCTCCCGCCGAAGCTCCGCTGCTCCTTGCCCCGCCGCCACTCCTTGCTCCATCATGACGTGCCAATGCTCCGCCGCCTCGCCGCGCCCTCCCTTCTTGCCTCCGTGGCTCCTTGCCCCGCCACCGCTCCTCGCCACATTCAAGAGATGAGGGGTGAGCAGAGGGGGGAGGAGAGGGGCAGCGATAGGAGGGACGATGATTGGATCTATGTGGGGGAGAGGGAGGGGATTGAGCTGGGGAGAGAGAGGGGATTTTGTGGGGGAAAGAAGAGAGAGAGGCGCGGGTGAGAGGATGAGGGGATAAGTGGATAAGTGTGGGGAGGGGGGGTTGAGCGTGTTGTGAGAGAGAAGGGGGGCTGACGTGTGAGTGGAGGTTGTGATTTAGTATCACGTGAAGCCTCCACTCAGTACTAAAGGTCCTCAGGCACATTAGTTCCGGGTTGGAGGCTTCAACCGGCACTCATTTTGTGACCTTTTAGTACCCGGTGAAGCCCTCCACCCGGAACTAAATGGGGGTCATGAGGGACTTCTCTGGGGACTAGCCGTGGGCCAAAACGCAACCGATACTGAACCTCGAGATGAATGATAAGTTTTCCGGTAGTGCCCAAGGATGGCCGTGGACAAGGTCGCCAACTAGGATCTTAGCTGAGCATCAGTTCTCCAAGCTGCATTGACCGCGAGATTGAATAGCACAATTCGAATATTTCGACTAGATTGTTGCATGAATTTGGCGTCAGTTATTGTATGTTTGACTGACTCAAACAAAAGTATAGCACAACCTTTGACAATCAATGAGGTACCGGCCGGTTATGTCACTATGGCGAGCGAACAGGCCCGTACATTACGTGGTGCAAGTGGCGCGACCGCACCGGGCCACCAATTTTGAGGGGCCACCCTAAATAATAATTAGCTCATGTTACAATCTAGTCTTTTCTACGTCAAGCTCGGTAGCTCACAGCTCAGGCAATCAAATCAAGCATTTATGAAAACAGAGTATGTGGTCATGATGTCTCTCACCTTCCATCGACAACTACGGCATGAGGCGATATGGATGAAGATGCAATCGGCATCTAGTAAAATTACAACTTAGTGCTACAACTTAGTGCGAGCTCGCGAGGCATTAATAGTTATGGTAATTACATTATAAAGTATAGCTGCATTTTTCTTATTTGCATCTTGGAAATACATAGGGTCACCAGTTTTTATTTGCACCAGGGCCTTGTAAACTAGTACGGGCCTGCGAGCGAAGTATGGGAGAAGAAAAAGACGTGACTGACCGATCGATGGCGACTTGTCTACGTAGGGCTGCTGAGCAGTTCGTCACTGGTCCGGTAGCCAGATGCTATCCTTGTAGTGGTGGGACAAGGGAAAATGATGTGCACGTTCACATGCGCCATGGAAATGCGGTCAAACCCGAGCGTCACCATGATTCGTGTATGCTCTGCTTGAAAGTTACACTCTGATGCAGTGTTAATTCAAAAGAGGAGAAATAATCTTGCTTGTTTTGTTTGATACGAAGTGTCAACATTCATTATTGTGACGAAAAGGATTGATGAGATGGAGACAGTACTTGGGTGCTCTCTAGAGAGCTCTTTTACGTACAGTCCTGGGGTGTTTGGGAGCACTCCACTCCACAAAAAATTGCTCCACTCCACCAACTCCGAAAATTTCGCAGCCAAACGCGTCTAGCTCCAGTAACTCCGGCTCCAGGAAAAAGGTGGAGCAGGGGGGTAGATCCACGTTTTTCATGGAGTACCTCAAGAGGTGCTCCAAAAACCTCCTTTTCAGACTTCCTCATGGAGTTGGGATTATTTACCCACCATTGCCACTGGTTACACAGGTTACCGGTTCGATTCTTTTTTTTCTATCTCCTCCGTCATCTTCATTTCCTCTCCCATGGGGCGCAGGCCGGCAGGGGCGTCCGGCCGGGGGCGAGCTCCCCTGCGGCGGCGGCGCGGCCGGGGCGCGGGCCAGCCGGGGCGAGCTCCCCGCGGTGGCGGCGCGGCCGGGGCGAGCTCCCCCGCGGCGGCGGCGTGGCCGGTCGGGGCGCGGGCCAGCCGGGGCGAGCTCCCCACGGCGGCGGCGCGGCCGGGGCGAGCTCCCCCGCGGCGGCGGCGTGGCCGGCCGGGGTGAGCTCCCCCGCGGCGGTGGCGTGGCCGGCCAGGGTTGTCGTGCACCAGGCCGAGGTCGCCGTTGAGCGTGCCAACGGAAAGCTCCTCGCCGCGTCCTGCGCTCGGGGGGAACTATCGCGGGAATGTGCCGGGGTTGTGGTTCATCATGCCGGGTCCGCCGCGGAGCACGCCGACGAGCACCTCGCCGCGTTCGGCGCCCTGGCGAACCTGGCGCGCGAGCTCGCCGGGATGGCCGTACATCGCGCCGAGGTGGATGCCACGGGAGAAGTCGCGGGGAACGGGCGCTGCGCCGTGCTGGCTGCCGAGCATGCCGGCGCCGATGTGGACCGCGCCTCCGTGTGCAGCGCCCACCTTGCCGAGCTCGTTGGTGGACTCTACCGCCGCAGGCGGCGCCAGCTCGCCTCTACTGGCCATGTTCCTCGGCTTTGGTTATTCGGAACTCTAGAAGTGGTTTGGGAAATGGGAATGGATGTTGGATGGATCGGCCGGGAACCGGAAGAAGTTGGGAATTTATGGAGCCTGAAAGATACGTGGACGTGAGTACGTGACGTAGGACTGACACCAGCTGCGAGCTCCCCGCGGCGGCGGCGTGGCCGGCCGGGGTGAGCTCCCCCGCGGCGGGGGCGTGGCCGGCCGGGGCGCGGGCCAGCCGGGGCGAGCTCCCTGCGGCGGCGGCGCAGCCGGGGCGAGCTCCCCCGCGGCGGTGGCGTGGCCGGCCGGGGGCGAGTTCCTTGCCAGGTGCCCACCGTCGTGGCGTCCGTGGGAAGAAGAGAAGAGGAGAGGAGAGAGAGGAAGAAGAGAGGAGAAAATAGAAGAGTATGACATGCGGGTCCGTTTACAAAGGGTAAAATAGAACATTCACAACAAGTGCTCGTATTTTTGGAGCTGAAGCACTGCCATTAGCTAAACACGTGCAGCTGCTCTATGTTTTTTTGGAGTTGGTGGAGTGGAGCTACGAAAGTGTGGAGCTGGTGGAGTGGAGCTGGTTTTTCTGAAGTGGAGTGCTCCCAAACAGGCCCTAAGTATTACGTACAATACTACTACTTAGTAGTATATAGTATATATAAGATCTAAATATTTATTATTATTGATAATTTAGTAATTATTACATTGTAAAAAGTGATATTTGAAATCGAATAGTATGCTAGTATCAAAAATACAATTATAGTGATGCCATTTGTGTTATTTTATCATGATACTCTTGACTGTTGGATGTTTTTATACTTATCCTTTTTTAATACTAGTATACCTGTACCACATGTAAATAAAAAGGCTCTAAACGGGGGAGCAGAGTTCAGTTGGCTTTGTACTGTCTTCATCACTGCCAAGGTAAGTACAGTTAGAGGATAGAGGTTGGCAAGGAGGGCCATCGGATCGGAGACGGCAGCACACCGCTATCTCTGTACACGGCAACATAGAGCTTGCTGGATCTAAATCTTTTGTAGCTAGAATGCTCTGACACTGGAGCTTATCATTGGACCAAACTTATGTTCTTTTCAAATTATTAGTCACCATTGGTTGTCATAATAAGTCTAACTTGTTGTCTAACTGTAACTGAGAATTATGTTAAAAAAAAATAACTGTAACTGAGAATCTGAGATCACGCAAAATAGTGTATGGGGGTATACATGTCTACGTTTCTGTTACCCTCAAATTTGTAATAGGGAAAAATGACGAAAATTCACAGGAAGAAACCATGATATGATGTTGGATATACATGTCTACGTTTCTGTTACCCTCAAATTTGTACTTTAGATATCCTGTAGGAATTTCAAAAGATATTTCTGGTGTGATTCTGTTCCCCTCAAATTTGTACTTGGGATCTTGTGCATTGGCCTTGAACATTGGTCAGAAACGGACCAACGTCCGGGCTCTTGTGCCCAAACACCCTCGTCGGTTACTCCTACGTACGAAGGGGAAAAAAATCGGTGCAACCCGGCTGCAAACCGCACCTGGTGCTATGCAACCCTATCTCGATTCAAGCCACGCGTCTGTCTACAGTCTGACACGTGGCGCGAATCCAGCAGCCGGGCTGCACCCGATTCTTTTCACGGAGGAGAAATAAAACTGTCAAGCACCCATATCCCCAGCTCTTTATTATTTGGAGGTAGACAGATGGCTCGACGACCAAGACGAGACAGGACGGGACACTTGGCCTCCAGCGATCGGTAGCAGAGGCCACAGGTGGTCTCCGCTTCTGCTGAGAGCACACGTCCACACGAGAGGCATCACATCTTCGTCGCGTCGCCGTTAGCCCTGCTAACCACAAGCCTTTACAGCTGCGCCTCATCTGGTTAATTGGTATTTGTGCTAGAATGGCCTAGCGGTGGTGCTAGAATGGCCGCAACCAGCAAGCAAGTGAAGTGAAAGCTTCTTCCTCATTGGCGCACCGCAGACAAACACCAAGAACAGAACAGCCTGCCAGCTAGAGGCAGCAATGGAGGCAGCTGATTTGCTGACCCTGGGCTTCGACTTCTGTTTCCAATCACCGCCTCGCTTCTTCGACGAGCCCTACGAGCACGACCTCGCCGTCGTCGACAGGTGCCTCGGCTGACCCACACCGGTCTGCTGGCTTCTCCTACCTCTATTATGTTTAGCTACTTGTTTGCTGATTATTGGTCGGTCTGTTGGCTTGGCTGCTCCAGCATCGTGCTGCACGCGCCGGCCGAGGCCGAGTCGGTCACCGGCCTCTACCCATCCAACAACAGAGAGGCCTCGAGCTCGTCGGACGGCGCCAACTCGTCATGCAACACGCAGGTGCCGCCGGCGTCGTCGCCGGCCGGTGGCTTGGCGAATAAGAGCATGGTCATGGAGAGGCACCGGCGCAGGAGGCTCAACGAGAAGCTCTACGCGCTCCGCAGTGTCGTCCCCAACATCACCAAGATGGACAAGGCGTCCATCGTCAGGGACGCCATCGCCTACATCCAGCAGCTGCAGGAGGAGGAGCGCCGGGTGCTCGCCGAGGTGTCCGCGCTCGAATCCTCCAGCGACACCGCCGCCACCGTCAAGACGGAGGATCATGCGGCGGCCGGAGACGCCGACAGCTACCCGCGGAGGACGAAGAGGACGCGAACGGCGGCGGCCGACGGTGGCAGCGTCACACTCTCCGTCGACGACGCCTCACCGCCAGTCCAGATCCTCGAGGTATGTGTCTAAACTAATTAACCAAGACGACGATTCTTCGAGGTTGCCGACACTACTCACACTGAAAGAAAGAGAAAATTAACAAGGTAAGGTAAGGATTGTGCAGGTTGTGGTTTCGGAAGCGGGGGAGAAGATGGCGGTGGTGAGCGTGCGGTGCAGCAGGGGCAGGGACGCCGTCGCCAAGGTCTGCCGGGCGCTGGAGCCGCTGCGCCTCCGCGTCGTCACGGCGAGCATCGCTGCCGCCGGCGACGCCTTCGTCCACACCATGTTCGTCGAGGTAAGCCTGCGGTCCCGTGCCAATAATGGCGTGGTTGCCACGTATGTACCCGGATTGTTTGCATGCGTCGCTGTCGCGTTAATTGCCTCGTGTACCTCGCGTTATAATAGATATTGTGCCAAACCAAAACAATACTGGTACCACGTGACATCTTATTTTTCGTAGTATCCATCATCCATATATCCTATACGATTCTACCGGATTTCTGTGGTCGTCTGAAAATATTCTTTAAGATAAGGTGCATGGAAGATCTTGTGAATAAGTTCCCTCAGATTTATAAAATATGAATTTAATTTATCAAATCAATACTAATTTGTGCAATATATTGCAAATGCTATGTAAAAATACGGTACTTTCAAAAATTTGATAGTATCCGATCCTACGATATTATCAGGAAAAAACGACACAATCTACTCCCACCATTCTCAAATATATGAATAGATGTTGTATATTTATGGATGGAGGTAGTAATATATTAATGCTCATTACTTCGGACCCCGCAGCGGGTGACGTCAGCCAGTGTGACATCACCGGTGGGCGTTCATCTTGATCCATAGCGTGCTTGGGAATCAAGCTGTGCTTTACTCGCTGTGCTTTCCTTTTGGAGTAAACTGCCGGGCAGTTGAACTGGTCCAGAATGTTAAATTTCCCTATTAAAGTTGAAGCTTTGTTTTTTTTTTTTGAGTACGTGGGTGAGTTGTGTATCGTTATTAAAAAAAGAAGTAAAGTTAAAGCTTCTAGTATTCTAATACTTTTCAAGAGCAACTTTGTAGGCAACTTACTCTGACAGGCATATCCTAGGACTTTTCGAGCTGAGAAACGAATCATATTTTAAATGTGGGTCGTAGGTCGTAGTATTATAGACTAAGGTGGACCTGGATTTATGACGTGAAAGGAAGCGAAAATTTGAAGGTTTTTTTTTCTGCTTGGACCTGGACCAGTTACGCCTGTAGCTTTCATGTGCCGCGGCGCCTGCCTCTCGCCTCTGCTATCTCAGTCCGCATTGATTAATGACGCAGACGTACTGTCTCCTATTGGGATCCATGCACATCATCAGACATCAGTCTTAGGGGTGTTTGACTAAACTTTAACAGTATCATATCGGATGTTCGGATGCTAATTAGGAGAATTAAACATGAACTAATTATAAAATTAATTGTAGAACCCTGTGCTAATTCGCGAGACGAATCTATTAAGCCTAATTAATCCACCATTAGCAAATGGTTACTTTAGCACCACATTGTCAAATCATGGACTAATTAGGCTTAATAGATTCGTCTCGCGAATTACACTCCAACTGTGCAATTAGTTTTGTAATTAGTCTATATTTAATACTTCTAATTAGCATCAAACATCCGATGTGACTTTGAAGCCAAACAGGCACAAATCGCACTTCACTAGCTCACTTCACTTCCTCCAACTAACAAGTGACGCGGATATTTTTGGAATATTCCTCGCGCTTAGTTCAAGAACACTGGCGCATGCATCCAGCATCATCCCTAGCCGGAAATAAAATGTTCATCTCATTCAAGGAAGTAGCATATGCATCTATTCACTTTCCTCAGTCTTTGACTAAAGAAAAATTGTACGGCTCTAATTTGCCCGGAAGTAGTTTTTTCACCCATTGATTCCCACGTAATTCATATGTGTGCATGTTCATATAAAAATTGCATTGCCCGAAAAATCTGAACTAGAGATCAAACTAAAGTGACATTTTATGAACAACAAACTTTTTGGACTAACATAACTACAGAAGCATGGGAGGAAAGAAGAGTTGTCTTTCACGAACTGTATGTGGGTCTTATAGATAGGACAGGCTCTCTACTAGCTGGCTGGAGATTAGTTTAGATAATGGCGCGGTAATCTCCTAGCTGGTGATGAAAATGATTGCAATTTCTCTCTGATTACAAGGTAAGGAAATACCAAAACCACAGCACATGTATTGAAGTGTTCTGCTATGCAGATACTATTACTACTGGTGCCAATATTAGTTGCCATGTTTTGTGTGTTTTCCTCAAATATACAAGTGTGTTGATATGCAGATTGAAGAGATGAGTGGTGCGCAACTAAAGGAGACAGTAGAGGCTGCTCTCGCTCACCTAGATGTCACCAGACACTCACTCAAGACCAAGAGATATTGGGAGGACTGATGCCAATGCAAGCTTGGCTTCTCAATAACCGGCCTTATGTCATCGTTTTTCTTTTCCAATGAGGTAGTACTACTGTACCAGTGCGATATAATGTTTCCTTTTCCAAAGTACGACGAGGGTTACAACTGTGTATATTAGTACTTCTCTTTGGATGAGACAATAAATGCTAGCTAAACATGGACACAATTTGACACATTGCTAACATTTTATCATAAAAGTGTGTTTTATTTACAAAAAATAAATCAGCTAAATCTTTTCATCATGCATTTAACAAAATTGACACTTTTGTCACAGCCCGTTACCATACTAGTAGATAAATGACCTTCCATCCTCAACAAAAATCTCGAAACGATTTGGACCCGGGATTAAAGAGGTTTTAGCCCCGAGTCTAAATTTCGTAGTCCATGGAGACCCCTTTAGTTTTGATTTGTAACACCAACCGGGATTAAAGGTGAGAGGCTTTAGTTCCAGTTTGTAACACCAACCCTGACGGGGATACATCCCCAATACCCGCAAGGAAGGAAGAAGTCAAACTCCTACTAGGATTCCCCTGTAATCCTACTAGGACTCATCCCATGTAATCCTACTAGGACTCATCCCATGTAATCCTACTAGGACTCCTCCTTGTAATCCGACTAGTACTCTGTCCCCTGGAGTATATAAAGGAGGGCAGGGGTACTGTGGCGGAACCACTTCGGATTAACTTAACTAAAGCACGGTTAAGCCGCTTGACACGCGACACTCATACCTTAATCAAGTTAACTCGATGTGCCGTCGGATTTCTTCCGATTTAACCACTTTAACCGGACCGAGTTAGCATGACCCACACGAAGGTGAGTGGTTCCAGAGAATACAACAGGTCCCCCATTAGATTAACAAGTTGTTACACACCTGGTTGTAAATCAAAGTTTAACAAGTTCTGAAGAAAACAAAACAGAAGATAACAACAAGCGGAAGCTACTCGTCGGGGTCGGATGTCCCTGGCAAGGCCAACCAGGACATCAATGATCCCACTCCCCGCCATCCGAGGAAGGATCCCACTCGACCGTCCAACCCGGAGGGAGCTGGGGCGGCCAAGTGCCAGCAGCAAGCTCGGAAGCTGCAACTTCACATGAAAAGAGAAGCCACAACAAGGCTGAGCTTCTAAGCTCAACAAGGCTTAACCGACCGGTGGGAAAAACTACTCCACCACTTCTAGACATGCAAGGCTCTTTGGCTGAGGGGTTTGTTTACCCAAAAGCGACTACATTAGGTCCTTGCTTTCAAGTTTTAGCTCAAATTTTAAGTTCATTAATCAGTCCATATTTGCATCTTACTCTAAACAAACATAGATCCAACTTTATGTATATAAGCTCAACATCAAGACCATGTCATCATCAGACTCTTTCCTTACTCAGTGTGACATTATGATCAAGTAGTCTCAAACTGTGAGAGGCAGACGAATCGATTCGAGTCCTTTAACCATGCATGGTGAACCTAACCTCACGACATCCGCGCACCACTGAGGGTCGCTTCCTGTGTCGGCCTTCCCCATCAGTTCCCTAACTCGTGTCAGGCCCACTTACTTTGGTGCAAGGTTCCACAGACCCGGCCTCTGCCGTTCTGTGACCACACTTGCCACCACGTGCGGCCGCAGGGGAACTTCGTTCCAAGAACAATGGGGCGACCGCTCACGTCTAGGTTCAATCAGGTACTAGGCTTCCCCATCCCATACTGAGTATGAGGTTAGTACTTTCAAACACTTGATCACAAACACCACCACTATCGGGCCTTAACAGATTCCATAGACAGATGGGGCGATCAGCCGACCACCAAAAGAGTTAACCAAAACCCTGCCCCGTCCATCGTCCTTATAGTTGTAACAGAAGGGAAAACAACCAACTCCTATGACTCGCGAGTGACAGGGAATCACTCGGCTTTTACCGATTCCTATTTAAGCATAGCAACTACTCGATCCAACAAAACTAGTGTTCAGATCAAAGGAACTATGTCATGCATCTAAGGTTGCAAGCAACTCCTATACGTAAATGCACAAACATAAGCAGGAAGGCATGTGCAAGTTTAGGAAATTGGGGTTCATGCTCCGGGGCTTGCCTTCAAGCGGAGGGGAGGAGAACTGGTTTTCAGCTGGGGCGGCTTCGGCTTCTGGAACTGGTAGCTTAGCTACAGCTCCGTCTTCTGGCACCGGGTGCAGCTCGTAGACGCCGTCAGCGAGGTGTAACTCTACACGAATGCAATGCAGGAGTTAGTGTTTAGACGGTTATTTAAACAACACTCGCAGTTTAAGCTCGGACACTTGTAGCAAGGTTACAGAAGAGGTGGGGAAGTTCACTGTAGTTGGTGGAGAACAGGATAAAAGGGGTCGGATGGGAGAAGACTTGTGATCTAACCCTTAAACTTTAAGGGATAATTGTGTTCGGGGTCCTCAGACTTAATGCAGAGAAATCCCGATCTTTTACACAGATACCCTCGGATCAAGGAAAAGGATACAGCCGAGCCCTCGGGCGAGGTGGAAAAGGGTCGGCTAAACAGACAGGGTCGGGCGAGACGGAAAAGGGGTCGGGCGACATGAAAAGGGGTTGGCAGCTTACCTTTGGTTTATAGGTGAAGCTTTGGGGTCGGGAAGGAATAGACTTGGGCAGAAGGACTTAAGCACTAAGGCTTGGGCGGCGGCGATGTCCGGCGGTGCTCCGGCGGCGGCGGAGCTTCTTGTGAGCCACAAGGAAGCTCTAGCACAGTGCGGAGGAGCAAGCGGCTGGGTGGATCGGGGAGAAGCGGGCTTGAGCGGAGAGGGGAACTCTCAAGAGTTTCAGCGGAAGTGCTCAGGTGCGCTCAGAGTAGGGACGGCGAGACAGCAAAGGCGAAGGAACTTCGGTGGAACTCTAGCATTCCCTTTTATAGCGGTGCGGAAAAGAGAGATATATCGAGTGGCACGAAGACCGGAAGAGAAGGGTGGAGTGCGCTGCCATGGCGGCGATTGAGTGGCGATGGGCGGCGGAACAGGACTTCGGAGATAACGTCTTCGGCCATTGGGCACTGGAGACAAGGCGGCGCAGGCGCGGTTTTGCCGGGGCTGAGATTTGGCGGAGGCAGGCGTCGTTGAGCGGCGGATTTGATTGGTGTGACAGGGAGAAAGGCGCTGCAAGCGAGGTTGCTACAGGCGAAAAGACAGGGCGAACGACGTCGCAGTCGAGCATGAAATAGTGGCATTGCCGGCGCACGGCACTCGTGGGGCGAGAGAAGGGAGCTGACGCTGCCGGAGTCAGGGTTGGCGAGGGAGGAATCGTCGCGTAGCGAGTTCGGGGGCGGCGCGACTGTGGAGACGCGGCGGAAAAGCCGGAAGGCATCGGGCCTTGCAGCCGAGGATCCGGCGAGATGATGGGCGCGAGCCGCGAGGCGGTCTGACGTGGCAGGAGGCAAAGCTCTGCGATAGCGGTGACGGAGCACCAAGGCACGGCCGGCGAGGGCGCGAGCAAGACGAGGCGGAAAGGGTTGCAAAGGGGCTTCCGCTGCGATTGGGAAGGAGGCCACGGGAATCCAGTCTGTCACGACCGACGACTGGGCGGAGAGATCAAGCCACGCGGAGAGGAAACTCTGAAACGGGCGCATGCTGCTCGAGTGCGTCTGCCTCGGGAGATCCGGAAAAGGATTTGCGGGTCCACCAGTCAGGCTCTGTTGTTCCACAGCTCCAAGATTGAAAAGGGACGCTGCTGTTGAGACTTAGAGGGAACCGGTGGTTCTGGTTGGGTTCTTCAGGGGTCGGGACCGGGAACCGGAGTGGAGTACTCCTGCTCGGGAAGAGCTGAGACAGAGGGATTAGGGACTCGGATTAGGATTAACTCGGCTGATTTCACTAGGGTCGTCACAGGTACCTAGCTCGGCAGGTCACACCTCAACACCCAAGTGCAGGGCGCGATATACAAACACTCCCAAACAGGATGTAGGGTATTACGCTACTCGGACAGCCCGAACCCGTATAAATCTGTATCTTGTGTCCTCGCTTTTACCTTCAAGTTTCAGGTCCGGTGATCCCCCGCTACACATTCTGCTACCTCGGGTACCTCTTGGTAGACGGCCCGTATAAATCACCGACATTGGCGCCCACCGTGGGGCAGATCGTCGAGATCATCGGGCGAGCTTGAAGGACCTCATCTTCAAGCCGGCGTTCGCTTTCAAAGCTGGAAAACCTTCGTCTTCGACTCCTGACTTTGCATCACCGACAGCACTGGGTCCTTCCAATGCTGAATCATCGACAACCAGGAGAAGAAGCGCCTCGACGGGACTCTCGTCCACAAGAAGCAGAAAATCTCGTCGAGAAAATCGACAAATTAAACCTCGGATCAAGGTTCGACTGCAAACTCGTACTCCAACGGTGACTTCAGGTTCGACCACGATTCGAACTCGAACTCCAACGGCGGCTACGAGTCCGACTAGAACTCGGAGTCCGACGGCGACTCTAGGTCTGGCTACAACTCCGAGTCCGACGACGACTCCGGGTTCGACCGGAACGCAGAGTCCAACGGCGACTCCAACTTCAACTCAGACTCGAAGTCCGACAGCGACTCCGAGTTCGACTACAACTCAAAAGTCCGACTACATCGCGAGCCCGCCGACGACTACGGGCGGCTCGCCGATAATTTCTTTGACTATGTCGCGGGTACGCCGACGACCACGGTCGGCTTGCCGACGACCCCGTTGACTACGGGCAGCTCGTCGACGACTTCAACTACGTTGCGAGCTCGCCGACGACTACGGGCGGCTCAGCAACGACTTCGACTACTCTCCTCGACTACTTCGCTCGGCAACACACTGACGCCTACTTCGTCATGACTCTCGTCGATGAATTCTCCGAGTACGTCATGGCGCTCACCGACTACTATGGGCGGCTCGCCGACGACTACTTTGACCACATCGCGATGCTCGCTGACGACTACTTCTACTACTCTCTCAACTACAAAGCTAGTCGATGGTGGACTACTCCAACTCCTCGTCTCGACTAAAAAATTAGTCAGGGCAAACTTCGCATCATCGACAACTAGTCAGAATCACCTCCGACTAGTTGACTTCGTCAACAACCGTTACGGCTTCGTCAACGACCGTCACGGCTTCGTCAACAATCATCCACGAATCAAGCTAAGTCACTTTTCTAAATTATTTTCTAGCTTATTTTCTGTTTGCGCGCAACACGTGCTCTACTCGCCGGAAACTCTTGCGCACAATGCGCGCTCTACTCGCCGGAGGGCAGCAAACTCTTGCACAATCGCGCAGTCTCTTTCTTGTCGCAGCAGCGCGACTACTCTCACTTTTATCTTCTCTTAAGGTCACTACTCTTCTCGAGCAGAACACGCCTTAACTCGTGAAAGCCTCAAGCGCATCTGTCACGCCTAAGCCCATACGCGTATACGAGACAAAGGTCTCACACACGCATTGGCAACGGCTACCCAAAGACTGAGAGTCTAAGCGTAACAGGCTAACTACTCGGGAAGAGTATGACTGAAACAAGAGCTTGACTCGCAATCGTGTAGTCTCTTTCTTGTCGCAGCAGCGACTACTCTCACTTTTGTCTTCTCTTAAGGTCACTACTCTTCTCAAGCAGAACACGCCTTAACTCGTGAAAGCCTTAGGCGCATCTGTCATGCCTAAGCCCATACGTGTATACAAGACAACGATCCCACACACGCAGTGGCAACGGCTACCCAGAGACTGAGAGCCTAATCGTAACAGGCTAACTACTCAGGAAGAATATGACCGAAATAAGAGCATGGCACAACTTTCATATTGATCACTGAATAAATTTCAGCAGTTTCAAAATCCTACAGAAATGCTACATAATGTTTGCATCTTTTCTTTCAGATCGAGCTTCAGCGACGCTAAGCATGCCTCCAATGGCATAGGCTAGTTCCCGAACTCGGGGGCTAAGCACCAATTAGTACTCGGAATATCTCCAGTGGCTCAGCTAGCTCCTAGGCTCGGGGGCTGGACGCCGCAAAACCACTCGACATGGCTTCAACGACTTACCTGGCGCACAAGCTCGGGGGCTGGACGTCGCAAGATTACTTGAATGATGACCTGAGTGAAGATTCAAGACCCTCGGGTTGATTATTCAATCAATCCAAGGCTCAGGGGCTGATAAGCTACACCCAACAATCGATTTTTTCAAGTCGAAAGAGGAAGATTCAAGATTTTGACCCTCAGCCTGATTCTACGATTCAACCTAAGGCTCGGGGGCTACTCCATATGGAGTGCGACTTTCGCCGCCCTCCATACATGAAGACTACAATATCATGTTGATCAAGACTTTAAGCACACCACAGCCTCATGGCAGCTTTGAGAAGCATTGAAAGATTCAGCCTGACTAAGTACTCGAAGAGCACCAAGACTACTCGGCAAATATCTCAAGACTACTCGAAGACTGCTGCATTCGACTATGAAGCGCTCGGGGGCTTGATGGGGATACATCCCCAATACCCGCAAGGAAGGAAGAAGTCAAACACTCCTACTAGGATTCCCCTGTAATCCTACTAGGACTCATCCCATGTAATCCTAGTAGGACTCATCCCATGTAATCCTACTAGGACTCCTCCTTGTAATCCGACTAGTACTCTGCCCCCTGGAGTATATAAAGGAGGGCAGGGATACCTAGCTCGGCAGGTCATACCTCAACACCCAAGTGCAGGGCGCAATATAAAAACACCCCTAAACAGGATGTAGGGTATTACACGATCTAGCAACCCGAACCTGTCTAAATTCGTGTCTCGTGTCCTCGCTTTTACCTTCAAGTTCCAAGTCCGGCGATCCCCTGCTACACATTCTGCTACCTCGGGTACCCCTTGGTAGACGGCCGGTATAAAACACCGACAAACCCGGACTAAAGCCTCACCTTTAGTCCAGGTTGGTGTTACAAAAGGGGACTAAAGGGGTCTCCACGGGTGACTACAAAAGGATAGCATCCCTTACTCTATCACATGTGCTGTGTAGGTGAGATAGTAAGGAAGGATCGCATGAGGCAAGAGGTCGTGGGTTCGAATCCCACGCACCGCGCATGCGTATATTTTGCCTCAAAAATTACGTGACTTGTGACTTTCGTGTGTGAGAGCCTCCCGGGAATTTCTAATATCTTTTTGGCGAAAAACCTTTAGTCCCAGATGGTACTAAAGATATGGCTTTAGTCCCGGGACTAAAGGTTGGGACCTTAGTCCCCAATGATTAGTCCCGGTTGGATTTTCGAGACCTATGCATCTCTCCAACTGGGACTCAAGCTTAGCTTTCCATCAGTGACAGTAATTCAGGTAGCGGTCTTTATTGGCGGTTGTTACCTTTGTCATAAACATAGGTAACAAGTTTTAGTTGTTGTCCATTACTTATTTCTTTGCCATGTCTTATAAGCACCTCTACCACATTGAAATAATCAAAATCCTTGAGAACATTGTTCATTCCCCTTCTCTCCCTCTCTCTCATTATCGGTGTTTTATACCCGGCAACCTACCTAGGGGTATCCTGAGGTAGTAGTTGGTTGCTGGGGGATCGTCGGACCTGGAACTTGATGGTAAAAGTGAGGACACATGACATAGATTTATACAGGTTTGGGCCGCCGGAGTAGTGTAATACCGGGTGTTGAGATATGAGTTGAGCCTTTGTTTAGGCTTGAGGTATTCAGGGTATCGTATTTTCTCAGGGAACGGGAGTGTACTAGTTTTCTAGCTGGTTCGTCCAAGGATAAAAAGAGTTAGGTATGTAAGGATAGAGAGGATTCCTATGGTCTTAGGGTCTTAGGATAAGATAAACTCAACCTTTACTGCTTACTTCAGGCACCGGCCTACATCTGGTTTGCCAAGTGTCTTCGGCTATTAGCTCTACGTCGAACCTGAACGTGGAGGGATAAAAGGGATGGATAAGGTTATCACCACCTGCCGCCTATCTCTCAAAACGTGGGGAAGGGCAGCAAACAAAGGTAACCTCAAGCCTAGCCCTTGTTTACTTCACCCCCAACTCCCAACTTTGTCACTATGCAAAAAGAAGATTCCCCATCATATCAAACTTGTGGTACATGCATGGAGTACTAAATGTAGATGAAATTAAAAACAAATTGCACAGTTTTGTTGTACTTTGCGAGACGAATCTTTTGAGCCTAATTAGTCAATGTTTGGACAATAATTCACAAATACAAACGAAACGCTACAGTGTGCTACAGTGCCGGAACAGTAATTTTGGCATTCCCAATTTTGACAACTAAACAAGGCCCTAGACACCATGTCTATGCTATCTATTACTACTCTAGCTTCGGCCAGACTCCATCTTATAATGAAGTTCTTAAACTAGAGCACCCGTTGCAAGAACGGATGATGAACCCGCAAGCAAATAAAGGATAGAGTTTACCTTACCAATAGACTCTCTACCATAGAGAATCATGAACACTTACTCAAACAAGGAAGCATCCATCGAGGTACAGGTGCGGGAAAGAGTGCCAACAGGCTGGCACTTCCCTGAACTACCCCTCACTCTCTCCCTATTTTCTAAGCACTATGGAGGTAGGGCTTTGCCTTGGAGTGGTGGATCTCTTCTTCTCTTCTCTTGTGTGTTGTTGTCTGCTGAATGGAGAGGAAGGGGTCTTTTATAGTGGAACGGGAACTTGGGGGAGTGGATATGCACCAAAAATCCCATGGAATATTCCCTCCACTTGTGAAGGATCCCACGTCCAGGTTCGTTGTTCGTGCCAACCCCCCGCAATCGCTTCCAGTAAGGCGGCGGGAGACACCACGCAAAAGATGGGCTTGATCGGCCCAATGGCGGATCGGCCGAACCCCTACTGGCTCCGTTTAGGCCCAAATTTGGTCGTGCATCCTTGTGGGCTCCTCATGTGGGTCCAGGGTGGCTCGAGCCAAGATAAGGTTGTTTGTTATGTCGCGTGGGCCCTTCTTGTCTCATGCTCTATCAGGATAGGCTGAAGCGTGTGTTTCTTCATGGGTTTGAGCATGTTTTCCCCTGTATATAGACGCGCTCTCCTGTAAATAGTGATTCATCAAACCTTGTGGAATTGGTTAGTGTTAAACTCCAATCTCTAGTTTGGTTCTTGTTATTTCACTGTTCTTTATTAGAGTTGACGGTCGGATATGACATTTAAGGACCGTCAACAAATGGCTAATAAAGGGGGAAGCATTAATGCAAGGACTATGTAAAGTGCACTTTTAATTGGTGGCGACGAAGATAAAGGCTATACAGTTAGGGTCACAAATGTGAAATTTCCAAATGAAAGACTGAGAGTATTTTCTATGGGCAAAACCAACTGGCGTGAAGAGGGAATAATCATTCCCCCAAGGAAAATAAAAGAGGTGAAAGAATTGTTGAAGCCTCATCCTCTCAATCTACACTAGAAGAACAACTACCTCCTCCCAGCTCTAGTTATTGGAGAATTGAATTCCAAAATGCACCAAGTTATGAAGGAGTCCCAGAAAGATGGCAATAGCAGCAGTGGCAGGAAGTGCCGGCCGAAGCTTGGGCAGCAGACCTGTATGCGAAGCAAGGATATCAGCAACCAGTGTACCAACCACCACCATATGCCTGTCATGGCTACCTGCTACAACCTTACAAAGGAAGAGCACCACATGTTACACTATCTTAGTTCAGCCACCTACCCTAACCACAGAGAGGCACGCACACTATAGGTGCGTACATCTAGAGGAACCTGCAAGACGTAGACACCATGAGATAAGCTACAAACAGAATTGAAGGGAACATGACTATCACCTACTAGTTTAGGCTGATGGGAACTTGCCCTCCAAAGTGGTATCAAGGTGGCAGGTGGGAATATTATGAGTAGGGATTTTACGAACACTAGCATCAGGGGGAGCCACATCAGAAGGAGGTGCAAGACAACTTGGACTAGAGACCGAAGGACCGAATAAAAGCGCACACGTGTGGTTTGAATTTTTCTTTTCTTTTATTTATTTCGGCATGTGTGAGTTTGGTGTGTGTAGTATTTTCTATCTGTGTGTTTGTTTTTATTTCACAATGGCATGTTAAATAAATTTGCATCACCTAAACCTAATGACATATGATTAATTGTGATGGTTTAAGTTCTTGTCATGATAAAAGGTAATGATCGTTGCCGCTTTGTTTAATTTTTTCATAATTGGTTATTGCACCATTGAACTAATGCTCTCCCTAACATAATCTGATATTGACTTAAATACCAGCTTATCTTTTTGTTGAGGTTATGATAATATGAGACCCACATATATATTTATTCCTCTCTCTTTCAAATAAATCAAAGGCGCTTTTATTTTGGACATCATTGCACTGACCTTATCAATAATACTTCTTGCAATTGCTCCACCTATCCAAAGCCAAATATTCATATCATGATAAAACCATAGATTGCAAGATTTATTTTTGGGTGAATTGATTCAGAATTTATTTCTGCGGTATGAGACTTAGAAGCTAGTCATTCATTTGTGTAACCATTTCTTGCTAGCCTTTCTGCCCATGCATTGTGAATTTCTACACTGAAAATTTCGCAAACTTCGCTTGGCATCCAATCCAAACCAAAACTATCATTTTTTATGATTACCTCCTTGACCAAAACCCAATATGTGTATGGAAAATATTTCAATGAGGATCCAAAAGATTAGTTAGTACCTTTTCAAGAAAACAAGACCTAAAGGCATCCACCTGTACGGAGAATAAAAACTAAAGGAAACAGAGGCCAGAAGGGGTCAAGCCGATTGGCTTGGGTGGTTTTTCCCTCTGCTCCCTCTGAAATTTGGCGTGGAAGACCCTTCAGAGGAATAAAATAATTTTCTACAGAAAACCAAAGGATTTGTGCTTACCTCAGCAGCTTATCTTTCTTCCTTTTTCATACTCGAGGATGAGCAGCATCTAAGCATGGGGGAGAGTCATCGCATTATCTCTGATTACTGCTCAGTAAGTATTATGTTGCAAAGAGTTCTGAGGAGCAAGAAAAAACTGTGGAAAGAAAAAAAAAAGGAAGAAGAAAGAAAAGAAATAGGAAAAGAAAAATATAATAATAAAGTACTCCTCAGTTCTTTGAGCTTCATAAAAGTTCCCTATGCTCTCAAGATTAGTAATTGATCCATACTCATTTTCCAACCATGTGCAATCTGATTTTGAGAACTTCATTTGTGTCTTGTGATCACCCTTTGCCCTTGCACATGTCTGCCATCTAAAAATCTGTGTTCATTCTCCCTCTCTTTAAGCAATTTTTTCCATGACTTTTTACACAAGTCTCAAGAACATCCATCAGAAGTCTCCACCACTATGGAAGTAGTTTAACGGGTTCGGCCACTGGCAGCTCGGGGGCCGGCACTACATAAACATTAAGTGATGCAATCACATTCTGCATGAGTGCAGCGACAAGGGATACAACACCTGGAGTGACTTCAGGCACAGGCTGCTCCTCTGGTGGTGGAATTGCAGGCTCCAAGATGAGTTCTTGGGCTGAGCAGCTGCTCCCATCAGCTCCAGATTTCAGGCTTGGACCCTAATGTCTATGCTGGCAGATCTCCTGAACAAAGACAAGTGTCATAACACATCAGAAGACAACAACGATTCACAATCAGTACTCGAACACTTACTTTGTGGATCGCCTTACCTTCAAAGAGGGCTCTACCCTTAGGCGCAAGGACTTGACAGTGGGTGATAGCTTCTTTGGCACGGTTTGTTGGATCACAGCTGGATCCTCACCAGCCTTGGTTGCCATCTCCACTCCTTAAGTAGCATGCACGCTGACAGGGTTGGCCCTGGTGACAGGAGGTTCTTCATCATTGTCAAGATTGATATGCTCCTTGATCGCCGGCAGCACTTGCTGCATGACTTCCGTAGTCGTCTGTTCTACCTCTGCCTCCTCCTCGACTACCTGCAATTCGCCAATATTAGAATCAAGTCAGGCATGGTAGAAAGGAAAACAACTTATGAGTACTCAATCCTTAGGATCTTGTCCTTCTTCAAATGTGATTACCGGAGTGGGGACTTTATCGGCAGTTAGTGGCTTCTTCACTACCCGTTTGACAGCGATAGTACGCTTTCTCTTCGGGGGTGGCACCAAACCGGCCTCCAAGACATTTTTGGCTTCACACTTTGAAGTCATGGAGGAAGACCCCGCCTTCTCTGACGGACGGGGCTTGACAACAAACTTTTCAGCAACATCTAAATCAGAGCTGCTAAAGGAGGACCAACCTTCTGATTCCTCTTCCTCCTCCTCCTCGATCGCCTTCTGTACAACCGCAATGGTCTGTGCACGTGGAGCGGCATCAGAGCCATCCAATCCAGGTGGAGGAGGGATGGAGCAATATAAGTGAACTTCTTCCTGCAAACAGAAGACAAGTCAACAAATTGACAAGTGCAAAAATTAGTACTTGGGGGTTGCAGGCCACGGGTACTTACACTGTTTGGCGGGTTGGCAGCGCAATGTTCTCGCATGATCATCGGGATCCGCCTGGCATGCTTGAAGAAGTGCCTCAGCCGTGCCATCACCTCATCCACGAACAAGTCTTCCGACGTCATCTGGGATGGGTCATTGGGACCCAAGTAGTCATACCCCCATGTGCAGTGTAGTTGCAGGGGTTGGACTCACCTCCTCATGAAGCTGAAGGCCATGCCGATACCAGTCAGTCCCTCCTTCTTGAGCGTAACAATCTTCTCCAGCAGCTCTAGTAGCTAAAACCTATCCGCATGGCTCGGCTCATCCAACCAGCGATTGTTTCAGACTGGTCGTTGGCCGGTCACCTTGGGTAGTCGGGGTTCATGATTTCCAATGTAGAACCACCGCTACTTCCAGCCCGAGTGGGAGTCTATCAATTCATAATCCAAGTACAGGCCTTTGACTTGCTCCCGCAGTTGGATTCCTACCCCCCTCCCTGACTACTTCAGTGTGGTCCATTTTGGGATAGGGCTTAACTCTAAAGAACTTCCTAAAGAGTTGAAAGTGCAGCTGGATTCCAAGGAAAGTTTCACACAAGTGCACGAAAATGGCTACGTGCAGGATTTGAGTTGCGGTTGAGGTGGACTAGCACCAAATTGTAGTACCTCAACAACCCACGGAACAAGTTAGATGTGGGGAGAACCAAACCTCACTCAATGAAGTGTGCAAAAATCACTGTCTCATGGGTATAGCTTCCCTCCAGGTGATGAAGTCCTGCTCCTGGAGAAGATTGGCATCCACCAATGCTTGGATGTCCGCATCCTTCATTATGGATTTCTTCCAGGCATAGGCTTGATTCAGCGGCGCCATCTGATCAGTCTTCCCATACTTTGGCACCAGCAACTGGATCTCCTTCTCCTTCTTCGTCGCTTTCCTCTTCTTGCTCTCAGCTGCCTTGCTGGAGGTTGCTTTCTTCCCCATTCGTGTTGCCACAAGGGTCTTCTTGCGCATGCGCTTGGGGGCTAAGTGGTGGGGAAGGATGGCACTCGAGCTCAAGGATTGCAAGCGGCGGAGCTAGGGCTACAATATGGAAGATGAACAGACAGAATGGCTCAGGTGAAATGGAAAGAGTGAATTCCTTCATTATTTATAACTAAGGCATAGTTAAAACAGAAGCGAGATTAATAGGAGTATTCCATTTTTAAACACCCACAGTTATCGCTTGGCAGTTTTCAATTTTTTCAGAAAGAGATAAAGTTACTGTTGGTGAATGCTCACATTGACCAGTGGTTGACCCTTATACCCAAACTAGTCGTGTAATGGCTCGGGGGCTGTGTGCCACGTGCCCATTGGCTAAAAAGTTTTTTCTTTAGGTTTTTAAGTTAAAAGAGATGTGAAATTACAAGATTGTCCCTCAGCCTGATTCTTCGATTCAACCTAAGGCTCAGGGGCTACTCCATATGGAGTGCGATTTTCATCGCACTTCCGTATAAGATTCAAGGTTGAAGATTCAAAGACTAAGTTAAATGAGGCTTGAGCACATTCTAGCCGCATGGGAGTACTCAAGTTCCTTTGAAGACTCAATCCGATGAAGTACTCAGAAGAGCACCATAAACTAGTCGGAGACATCTACAGAAGTACTTCGACTGCTACATTTGACTAAAAAGTACTCGAGGGCTTGTCGTCCATACATCTATGGGTCCACCAGAAGGTTTGGACAGTTCTACAATACGGGGCTGTACACCGAGATGTGTCAGACATGGAGACTACGGTGCAGGACAACATGGTCTACATGGAGGACCAGAACTAGTCGAGGATTAAGAAACTACTCGTAGCAATTAGAGTAGGACTCCCTAGTCGAATCCGACTGGTACTCCTATAAACAACCGACCTGTAACCCTCCCCCGGTGATATAAGGCGAGGCAGGGACCCCCTCCAAACAAGTTCAATCAATACAATCCAACCAACACACAAGACGTAGGGTATTACATGACATAAGCGGCCCGAACCTATCTAAATTGTGTGTTCGAGTTCACCTTCGAGTTCATGATCTCGACGAGCCCCACGTATAAAACACTACCTCGGGTACCCCCTCGATAGATTGCCGGGTCTAAACACCGACACACAGTACCTAATGTGGTTGGCATAGTACAGCGCACGCCCAGCATAGCTCCTGGCATGGCCCCTGTCATACCATGTTGTACATAGGACAGGAATGGTCCAACCATGGGCGTTGTGTCATCAAGTATGGGGTGGCTCCTAGATGGTCGGTGAGTCTTGCGTTGACTAGCCCGGTCCTTGGTGGGCTCGACCCTGTTCCGACTCCCCCGTAGGGTGGTTAGCTCCGAGCGATGATCCCGGGATCAGGCGGTGGGCCCCTTGGTCCCCAACCGATCCTGTAAGGTCGATATGGGTACCGCCCCCGACTTTTGCTCGCCCTCTCAATCGGTTGCAGGACAGAGCGACCGACTTCACGCCTGAGGTCGGGGCTCTTCTTCCCCCACTCAGCAGGGGCGAATGGTACAAGAGTTTGGGCTGGGACTCAACGGACCAGCTGAGGCACAGATGCCTGCCTTTGGGCCCTTTGCTACACCCTGTCCCGCACGCGTACTCCTATCTAGTACAGGCACCTTTCAACACTATTTTCAAGATTATGAAACGTATTGAAATTGTCATTAGGCTACAAAATTTTATTTCAACCGATTCTGTCCAATCCGGTGCACTGCGATTAAAGTCTATGACTTGCGTATGAAAATGTGACATAAAATTGTGTATTCGAGCTATAGTTTCATTCATAGGAAAATCAGTTTAGATATTGTGGCAGTCTTAGAAACTGTACCATTAGCTTCCCAAAACTGTAGTACTTTCCGAAGACTGAAATAACCTTTGAATCTGAAGAGGGCTTTTGGTTCAGTTTTGATGGAGCTATTTGAGCATACAAGACTAAGTAAACTAATCTCCATCAGACTTGAAATTATTTATTTTCCTTAAGTATCCACACGCTGAACTTAAATCTGTTTTTCACTATTAACGGGATCCAGAATGAATGGTCAAGTTACGCTATGTAAACAGGCCGTATAATTCGGGTTCATGCATCCTCCACACGCAAGCCAATAAGAAATAAACCTAGAGCCAGCTAATATAATCTTGCCTCTAGATTTGGGCCTAAAATAATGTGGTTCTATTGTGGCAAAAGCCACTATATAAACACTAGTAGCGTATTGGGACCCTTCACAACAACTCAAGAAACAAATGGCTACCTCTACTCTCGGCAGAGCCAGTGCTTTCCTCTTCCTCGCACTCCTTTGCTCCACTGCAACTCTACCTACCCCTGCCAATGCAAGGCATTTCCCTAATGAGGATGGCATTAGCGCCAGTGCCATCTATGTCAGCAAGTTCTCCTTGCCATCCCTACCATGGAAGTCTGGCAGCAGCCATGGCTCTGGAAATGGCCACGGATTCGGCTGGACCATCTCACATAATAAGTCAGACACAAACATTGGATTTGGTGGGGGCGTTGGTGGTGGCATCGGTACCACCCGTGCTGGCGGCTCTAGTGCAGGTGGCGGAGTTGGCCTTGGAGTCGACATCGACATTGGCAAGGATGGAGTGGACGTGGGTGTCGGTGTTGGCGGAGGTGGCGCCATCAGTACCCACAACGGAAGTGCGAGTGTGGGTGCTGGTGGTGGTGAAGGCATTGGAATCCACTTTGGTCCAGATGGTCTAACTGTCACCCATGGAGGTGGTGCAAACATAGGGGCTGGCGGTGATGGTGCATCAGGCAACGGAAGCGGCGTTGGACATGCCAGCCATGCTGTGGGTAGCGGCCAAGGCTCTGGGAATGCAAGCGGTGGAACAGGGAGCGGCGGAGGGAGTGGATCTGGTGCGGGCCAAGGAGGTTACGCAGGTGGCGGCGGTGGTGGGACTGGAAGTGGTCGCCATCCGTGACCGTGAGGACTGCTAGCTTGTCCTGTGTATCAGTGTATGTGTAGTACATGTCTAAGCTTAGCTGTATGTATCGTGGTGAGAACCGTTAATCATGTAAGGTGGTACCTGTACGAATGAAGCGATGCTTTTAGCTTTCTGGGTGAATGAATATTTAGTTTCGAGCGGATTCCACGTAATACTGGTGCTGGTTCATAAAGTGTAAGCTCTACATATATACGTTAGTGAATGATCATTCGGTGAAGTGAACAATACCATTGGGGACTGATCCAAACGATCTGAAAACCGATCCCCAGGAGGTGAGACGTACGTATGAAGCGACACTTTGACAAGTTAATAATCCAACAAGATTTAGATACCGAACTTCGTCCCTTGGATCAAGCGTTTACGGGGAACCTAACCAAGAGGCAGTTTTTCATAAAATCCGTAGCGCAGGCGCCTGTTTGGATCTACTAAAGCTAAAGTTTAGTCCGGATTTATGTTTAGACCTCTAAATTTTAGTTGGCTAAAATTAGTCGTATTTGGAGCAAGAGCTAATTTTAGCCCATTTATTGGTAAAAGTCCATTCTATCCCTACGGGGTACATGAGAAGAAATGGTAAAGTTTTAGTGGGAGCGTATTTTCAGTCTTTTGCCATCTGTATCTAAAATTAGCCTCCGTTAGCTATGTTTGAAGGGCTAGTGCTTGAAGTTTAGTTAGGAGGTTGCCTAATTTTTAGTCCACTTTTAGCCCCTGTTTGGATCATTAGGGACTAATTTTTGGCCGACTAAAGTTAGCCTCTTGATCCAAATAGGGTCTAGGATGACAAATTAGAACAGACGAGAGAACCATAACTTGCTAGAGCACAATCAGGCATCTTAGAACCCATTACTACTACAGAATCTACTATCACTGTCGGAACCTACATCATCACGCCGGTTTGGGGGTTCGGCGGATAAAGGATGGCTGGATGGGTAACCCTATTACCGTCGGTGAAACTTATTAAAAAAAGCCCCGCTGCCGCACAACTGGATCCAGCTGGCCACGCTATCAGAGCCCTGCACCTCGCCGCGGCACTGGTTCCGGCTAGCCACGGTGCAGGAGCTCCGCTGCCTGCTGCAATAGTAGCTCGGAGGGAGGTATGGATGTACCCGGGGAAGGAAGTTGTGCCCGCCCCCATGCCTCTTCCTTGCTGAAGCTGCAGCCGCGCCCAGTCTAGCCGCAGCTCGCCTTGCCTACCTCTGCTCCTCTTCCTCGCCTCGCCTGCCGTTGCGCCCCTTTCTCACCGGGCCCACGCCCGCGCCCGCCAAGGCTGCGCCACCGCGCTCAAGGCCGCCGAGGCCGCGCCGCCACGCCCGCGCCCGCTGAGCCCACTGAGGTTGCGCCGCCGCACCCGCCGGCCGCTACTCTAATGCCACCATGCCCGCCACCGCTCCTCACTACCACCAGTGAGTGAGGGGCAAACAGAAGGGGGAGGAGAGGGGCAGTTGAGATCTAGCCGGGGGAGGGAGGAGAGGAAGGGAGGGTGAGCGAATGCGAGCCTAAGTCAAAATTGAAGTTCATAATAATTTTGGGTCCGCAAACCTGATATCACTGCTGGTTTGTATTACGAGCCAACAGTGATACTATATTATCGGTTTCAATTTTTACCACCGGCTCATGTAAAAATCCGACGGTGATAACTTATCGCCGCCAGTACACTGAAAACATGTGGTGATGGACCCGCGGTGATGGCCTCCTCTCTAGTAGTGCATCGACTTTATTTCATCTTCTTTGTGCAACAAACACAATTTTTATTCCACGTCTTCTTTGAGATAATAATGTATACTTATTTGAGATAATAATGTATACTTATTTGCAAATGCACAAGAGATGCACGTCGTCATTGTCGGAGGGTACGAGGACTACCGATTACGCAACAAATGGAAGTCAATTAGTAAACCAACTTCACAGGAATGTGCTTTGCTTGCCACGGGTACAAGGTAGCTGTTTAATTGCAGCTGCAGCTAACATGTGGTTACCATGTTATTGGTGTTAAGCGGCTGTGCACACGCGCAGGAGGTTGCTTGTTTGGTAAGGTTTCTTGATTGTGCACAAAACTAATCCCGGTGATCAGCAGTTTTTTTAGTTGCATCGTGGGGATAAGCGAGTTTCACTCTTCTTGGATCTGGTGTTATTCTATATGTTACTCTATCTTTTAATACTATATGTTGCTTATTAGGTCTTGTGTACAGATTAAGTTACAAGTTGGAGTACATGTAACCCTTTCGTTCTTTGATATGATCAGTGTGCCATGCCTGGATTTGATCGGCATTATGTTGTTTGGCAGTACGTCAGAACAGATTACAGTTAATTTGATCAACACCAATGTTTGGATTCAATCTAATAATTTTTAGATTACAGGTAGTTTGGTCAACTCAAATGTTTGGATTCAATCTAATATTTTTTTTATCAAGGTTTAGATCCTGTTTGGATGCAAAGTATTTTTAGAGTTTAAAGACAATACCATGATTTATAAAAGAGTAAAGTGCATTGCCGGTCCTTAAACTTTCTTGGGGTGTGTCATCCCGGTCCTTGAACTCGTAAATTGCATATTTGGCTTCTTAAACTTAGCTTCGGGTGTCATCCCGGTCCCGAACTCGTAAATTTCATATTTAGCTCTCTAAACTTAGCTTCGGGTGTCATTTAGGTCCATATATAGTTTAAAAATACAGATTACTTAAAAAATAATTAAATCTATTTTTCTTAAAAGTCGACTTGGAGTGAACATGAGAAGCGACTAGAGCAAATTGCCCTCTGCTCCCATGTTAATGACATTTACCTCATAGATTGTCATATTAATGATTCCGGTAATTGAGAGATTAGTTGTGTATAGCTTTTCCTCTAATAGTTCATCACCATAATACGTGGATCACCTCCATCTCCACTGGTTGCACCTCCATCTCCACTGCAATTCCATAGATGATGCTGGTCTCTGGGCACTTTTGAAATACTTCCAGGACCTTAGACAATCATCCTGGCTTCAAAACCGCACAGACACATCCTGACTAGTTGGGCTTTTTTTGGTTTTCTATTTGAAATTTTTTTTCTTTCTTTTTCTTCCCTCTCATCGACTTGATGCGGGCCCAGAGGCCAAAGCCCGTTTCTGTGCCCCGTTGTCACGTGGAGTCTGTGCACCACTGTGGTGTATTCCAACTGATTTAAATAAAAAATATATAGTATTTATGAATAGTTCTTAAAGAAAAAAATTTTAGTGATGATAATATACATCTAGATGTTTCTTATACATAAAAATATATGTAATGTATTACAGATGGTTTTTTGAAGAAAATTGTCGATGTTGTCTATATATTTTAGGTTGTTCTCACATAAAAATAGTCTATAATATTCACGATTGATCATGAAGCACATGTAAGGATAGAAAACATAACTTATATTTAAACAAGATTAAGTCATTTTACAAGGAGCTAATTTTTTATAAATAGTATGTATACATGTAGTAAAAATAAAAGGAATAAACAGAAGGAAAGAAGAGTGCTTCCAGCTGCAAATCTGTTTTTGCACAATGCTGAACATTTCTATGTGAATTTATAATGAATTAGGCCTCCAATGGTGAACGTGGCTTTACAGAAGGTTGAATAAATCTTTAACGAGGCTTTGCAAACCGTTGAATCGAATTTGTTGAACTGTTGGATGCTAGGAAATATAATATTACAATTCTTAATTCGAGGCAATTACAACAGCAGGAAAAAGAGAAGCAATTTGTGCTCTCCAAACCGTCTTCAACATTTCGTTTTCTTTTGTGGATTTGTGCTAACTAACCGTGTGCAGTGGAAAGGCAATTTGGAGGCCCCAGAAAAGTAAAAGAAAAAAAATACAACTAGGAGCCCAACCAGTTCCCCTTCGTCTCACCGCCACCCTCCGTTGCGCCGCTGACCTCCAAGGCTCAAGTCCCAGAGCTCCCATTACCGACTCCCATGGCAGCACGCTCGAAGCATCGTACCACATTGCTCCTAACCATCCTCCCCGACGAGGTGGTCCTCGAGATCCTCACATGCCACAGTATCCGCAACTCCACCTGCACCCCAGCCGTGTGTCGCACCTGGTGCCACTGCTGGCAGCACCTCAGCTCCATCGTCTTTACCTTGCACGCCGCCAGCAGTGCGGACCTGGCGTCTATTGCCCAATCCGTCCTCCTGTGGGTCAGGTACAAGATTCTGCCTCACCGTATTTACCCTACCTTTTCCCATAAATTTGTTGGCGTCAGTTAGCGCACCTGTTTGAACCGCATGCGTACAGATCATCATAGTTTTTCCCTTATAGTATTTCGCTAAAGTTTATCATTCTGTAGAAACAAGGTCTAAGCATAGCAAACATGATTTAGGTTGCAAGATGGTTGTGATAGACATAAGCAGATATGAACAAGAGGTAACTCATCTAGAGTAAAGCCTAAACTATGCATACGTTGTAGTCCTAGATAGATGGCAAGCAAAACATGGTTCTCATTCAAAGTATCTTTAAATCTCCACCTCTGGTATGACTCTCGAAAACATCCAACTTACACCAAAATAGGTCATGTCACAATCCTACCTATCAGCGCAGGCAGTGTAAGGGCATGGATATAAAGCACATGTCGTATTTCTCGGTAGATCAGGTAAACAAATCTAGTCACCGTGACCATATAAACACCCCAAGAAATCTACGTCAACCATAGATTGAAATAAGCAAACCTGAGAAAATATGAAATCATAAAAGGAGGTATATGCATTGCTATTAAATCAGAATACATCTGTTACTTTCCAATGAATGATTGTTCATCACAAGATCTCCACCAAGGCCATACCTACGACTTGTGACATCTAGCTCTAGAATTCTAGTGTGGATCTTCCTCGCAAGGTGATCACGCTAGCTTGAGCCTAGCCTAAGCTAGCCTCTGGGCAACTGTAGATGGTTGTCACTCAATTTTCTCGGCTTCTGCTGTGAATGGATCTCCCATTGCTGATGGAGAATAGGGGTCAGTCAAATGGCCGGTAGGGTCATGGAGGGAACCACATTTTAATCTAGTGTCAAATAGAGAATTGATTCTTTTTTTTTTTCCGGTGGCGGAGCTTGGATAGGAAAAGAGAGGGGGCAATATGACATCAAATGCAAAGGGAGTGGCCGGATTAGTATTTTCATATGGCTTAAAGTAGTGAAATTAACACTTCATTAAGAATTCTTCTATCCTAGGTGGATATGGTCCACTTTGGCCATCACTAAACTCTACTATTAATTTTTACCACACTTGCGGAATACAATTCATTATGCTGACCCGCTATCCCCTCACCAAACACTAGGAGGGTAACTAGGAGGTGACGGCTGATCAGCTGCCTATGGAGATAGAGACCGTTCCGTTAAAAGACCATAATTTATCTATGTACTTTTTCCGGACACAACTGGTCATTTTGTAATGAGGTTCATCATTTATGTTTTTATGGGAGTACTAAGATCAAATTTTTTTAGTGTCTGAAATATGTCCCTAATATTGTAATTGACATTTTACAAAATGACTAGAAAATGTCCCTATAGTTGAAAATATCTCAAGTAGTGTCTCAATACATATGACACTTTCTAAAGTGCGATAAAAAAATATCTTTATATTATGTTAAGATATATTTGTAAGAGCAAATCATAAAATTTCTATACAAAAGTGTCTCTACTTGGTGTTTATGTTGTAGTGTGCCCCAGCCACCGGTCCTCCCCAACCGGCCTCACCGCCCATAACCTGGAACCACTGCCGGGTTGCTGCTGCCGCTAGCCATCCCTCTAAACTCACCGGTCATGGCACCTCCCCAAACCTAGAAACCCTGGCAACCCACCACCAGCTGTTCCGTCCACCTCCTGTCAAGCTGGAGCCAGATAAGGTCAATAATTCGGTGATGTTACTTTCTTCAACCTTTGTTAGTTCTTCCCTTTTTCCATTTCGAACTTCGAAGATCCCGATTCTTCCTTGTTTGCTCCAAATCGGGCTCTCGAGTTAAGCTTAAATCGAGAGCCCTCCCGATTTAGGGGGTGTTTGATTCCTACTCCTAAACTTTAGCACTTGTCACATCGAATGTTTAGATACTAATTAGAAGTATTAAATATAGACTATTTACAAAACTCATTGCACAGATGGAGGCTAAACGGCGAGACGAATCTATTAAGCCTAATTAGTCCATGATTTGACAATGTGCTACAACAGTAACCATTGTCAAATCATGGATTAATTAGGCTTAATAGATTCGTCTCACCGTTTAGTCTCTATCTGTGCAATTAGTTTTATAATTAACTCATATTTAGTCCTTCTAATTAGCCTCCAAAAATTCGATGTGACACGGACTAAACTTTAGCTCAAGGAACCAAACACCCCCTTAGATGTTCCGTAAAAGAAAAAGTATGGATAGCTGAGAAAGGTGGCCAAAATAGTTTGATGACTTGGACTATGGCACCGTGGCAGCTAGAGAGGGGCTGAGTAGTAGGGTGGTCACGCTTTGCGGCCCCACCCGGTTTGTCCGCGCACGCTTCCTTTTCGATTTTCCCTAACCCGCCACTCATGTGCATCAAATCCATCGCCTTCACTCACTGCACAGTGCACACCAAATATTATGATGCCTTGCGTAGCTCCTATGCCATCCACTCAGCCAAGTCAACGTATTAATTACTCTACCTAATTATACCAAACACCCGAATATATACCTTCTCTGGTTAGTTTTTTTTATGAAACAGGAAGAGTATTCCCTACTGATTAATATTATATTAAGAGATGAGCAAAGTTACACTGTTATGTTACAACTAAGGCCTTGTTTAGTTCTCAATTTGGGAGTGGCAAAATTGGCATTTTGCCATAAATGCGCAACTGTAGCGTTTCGTTTGTATTTATAAATTATTGTCCAAATATTGACTAATTAGGCTCAAAAGATTCGTCTCGCAAAGTACAACAAAACTGTGCAATTAGTTTTTAATTTCACCTACATTTAGTACTCCATACATGTACCGCAAATTTGATGTGATGGGGAATCTTCTTTCTGCATAGTATCAAAGTTGGGAGTTTGGAGGGAACTAAACATGGCCTAAGAAACAAAGAAGAAGAAAAAATAAGAAAGATTACAACTGCCGTGTTTTCTGAGTGAGGCCATCAAGAGATTTTCAATGGTTTGCTGATCGCGGATGCCGATCAAGCAAACGCAATACAATTTCTAGTGGCAGCGTGCTCTCTCCCCCTCCCTTCCTCTTCGAGCCCCTCTACCTCTCGCCTTTAATTTGCCGACAGGTATATGTAGTGGTCGTAGCCTCGTTTTGCTTGTTCTTCGCTGCAAAGATCGCGGCCTGATCGATGGTTTGTTCATGCAGCACCAGCTGCGTGTACGTGCCGGCGAGCTTAGCGAGGCCTGTCCGGCCGCTGCTCGTCGCACCCCGGCAGCAAGGACTCTCCGCAGCGTCATCCTAAACAGGCCTGGGAAGCTTTCCCTACCAATATTTGTAGGGGAACATTTTCCCTTCACTACAACCCTCCCAGTTCCGCTCGCGGAACTTTTCTTACCATCTTACCTACACAACACATATGATGAACAAAGAGATGCTAAGTAACCTTGGATGACCTTTTAGTACCGGGTCACAACACCACCCAGTACTAAAAGCTACTTTTTAGCACCCGGTGGTGTTGTGACCCGGTACTAATTAAAATGTTTCCGGGATCTTAAATTTGGACCCGGTACTAATTTTACGCGTTAGTACCAAACCAAAGTTTAGTCGATATTAACGTCATCGACGAATGCTCATTCCTCTCGTGGTGAAAAATGATTCGTCTACAGGTGATACAAGTAATTGAGCAGCCACAACACCGTCATTCAATGCGTGTGCTGGTGCAGCCGTGCAGGCGTCGGAAGCGGGGGATAAGAATGACGTTAATGTAATTATTAGCAGTAACACAACAACAAGTATTTCTTCTATCTCAAATTGTAAGTCATTTCAAGAATCTTGGAGAGTCAAAGCATCTCAAGTTTGACCAAAATTATAGAAAAAAATAAAGATTTATGACATCAAATAGATATACTATGAAAATATAATTGATAAAGAATCTAATGATACTTAGTTGACATCATAAATATTATTATATTATCATATAAATTTGGTCAATGATACTTTGACTCTTCAAGATTCTTGGAATGACTTACAATTTGGAACGGAGGGAGTACCTGCTTTGTGCGTCATTGTGCCCACGTATGACGTTAACCACGGTGACGTCGTGGGGCTGTCGTGTCAATTTGCTGGCGCTCCCAAATACTCTCGTCACGTCTTTGCCAGAGAAAGGATGGTGGTGGACAACGCACCCAAGCACATGTCAAAAAGGTGGTCGAAGACATATGATGCCTGATAAACTTTTGGGGGCCGAAAATAATGTGGCGATGCCGGATAAAATCTTCCCTTGGTATCTGAGACAAATTTGTCAGGAGGAATCACCCCAATCTAAACGCTTTTGTGCGTTGTTGATCTCTCCACCTCTTCTTCCCCTAGCTTACGGTTCTGAGTTTGAGGTCTCTCCAACGATCACTTCTTATAGAGTACTAAAAAATATTATATTATAGGTGGGCTATATAAGTTATCATGTCAGATTTATGCTGAGTTGAAAGAGAGAGGGGAGGAGAAAGAAGAGAAGCCAGCTATAATTTACAACCTGCTGAGAGCCGACTAAAAGATGCAGTCTAACAAATTCGGTAAGTGAATGAAACGGAGAAGATGGACCACTTATTAATGTGTAGTCGTCTCTGGTGTGCTGGCTGCAGCTTATTAGCAGAGCAGCTGCTGTACAGCCCAACCATTCGGCTACTAGAGTGACAGCAGCCTCAAATAGCAGCACAGCTACTTGCTGTTCGGCCGGCTGGCTGTGTGCAGTTGTTAGAGTGACAGCATTTGCCCTGTAGCGACTGCTCGCTGCAATAGTGGCTGCTGCAACCGCAGCTGCAGCGCAGCGGCAGTCGCTGTACTGTATGTATTATAAGGGTTAGGCTATCCGCACCGCTCCGTTACTAAACCAAGCGTTAAATAGGGCATGGCCCACATGGTCCATCGGGCCTGTACAGATAATAACCTTGCAACGCTGCCGCGCAGGCGTCTGTAAACCATCCCCAACCCCAACAAACCCCATCCCCAACTCAACGAACCGCCGCTGCCGCCACCGACTACGCCGCCGTCTCTCTTCCTGTCCGGTGAGTTCCTTGTCGATTCCTTGTAGCAACGAGTGGCCATGGCCTAGAAGCATCCATTTGAACTATCATATACTCCATCTGGCAGCCCAAATAGCCGGATTTGATCTCGGCATGGCTGGCTGCTAGGGTTCATCGCCTGTTCCCTCTACTCCATCGAGGTCCTGTTCTGTCCACTCGTCGCCCGTTCCCTCCACGGTCATGGCAGGCTACTTTGGTTCTTCCATGTGTAGAACGTGGGTGACAGAAGAGGATAACGAAGATGATTTTTATTTGATTGTTGATGACGACGACTTGGAGGTACTAGAGTCGTTCGAGCTCGAGAATGTTGGACCCTCTCGTCGTAGATATCGTTCCAATGGTCCACCAAAGCAGATACAACAGAGGGATCATGAGGTCGGGGATGCGAGGATCCGTGCTGACTACTTTGGTCCCAATCTTGTTTACTCGGCGTTTCAGTTCCGTCGACGGTGTGTTTCTGGTAGTCATGGATTGCTTCATGGGTTACTTTGCAGTACATTGACAGACCTTATCTTTTAGTGCAGGTTTCGAATGCGCGTCCATGTGTTTGAGCACCTTGTCGAAGCGATTGAAGGTGCAGACTCCTACTTCAAGCAAAAGGAGGATGCCATTGGCCATCTTGGGCTCGGTGGTTTGCAAAAGGCAGTTGCTGCTATTCGCATTCTTCCATATGGTCTACTTGCTGACGCTGTAGATGAGTATGTTCGTATTGGTGAGTCAACTGCTCGTAAGGCTCTCCACCATTTTTGTCGGGCTATCATTTCTGTATTCGGGGAGTACTATCTACGTGCTCCGAACGCTCAAGATGTAGCACAGCTTCTCAGAATTGGAGAGCAATGTGGATTTCCGAGAATGTTGGGAAGCATTGATTGTATGCACTGGGAGTGGCACAATTGCCCCTCGGCATATAAAGGCATGTTCACAAGGCGTGGAAAGCATCCATCCATGATACTTGAGGCAGTAGCTTCGCATGACCTTTGGATATGGCATGCCTATTTTGGCATGCCAGGCAGCTGCAATGATATTAATGTCCTTCAAAAGTCGCACGTCTTCTCCGCATATTTGAAAGGCCAAGCAGCTCTGGTATCATTCACCGTTAATGGTCACACGTATGACATGTGTTACTATCTTGCTGATGGTATATACCCCAATTGGTCGGCTTTTGTGAAGACAGTTTCCCATCCCGTGGATACGAAGGTAGCACACTTTGCTAAGGAGCGCACTTTTGTGTCCTTCAGTCTAGGTGGGCTATTGTTCGAGGCCCTGCATATGGTTGGAATCGTGAACAGATTAGGGACATTATGACAGCATGCATAATTATGCATAATATGATTATCGAGGATGAAGGGAAACTTGCAAAGAATACGGACTACGACAATGTTGGGGTTCCTGCTACTCCATACCAGACCATAACCCAAGAGAGAGTGGAGTATATTAATAAACATCATAAGTTGAAGAATACTGCCATCCATAGCCAGTTGCAGATGGATCTTATCGAACACCAATTGATGTTGCATGGTTCATCCTAATATTGTAATCATGTTATGTATGCTGTCATAAACATTGTAATCCTGTTATGTATGTAGTCATTACTACCATCCATACTGGTTGGTTTGTAACCTGCTAGAAGATGAACTATGCTGAAATGGGCCTTTTTCAATTGAATTTCTTCCAGGTTTTGTTTGACATGGGTTAGAAGTACAGAGAGGCTGAGCATGCTGGGGCATGCTGATTCTCTCTTGCTCTTTTGTTGTCAGGAATTTTGTGAACAAATTATTGTTCTTTTTTTGTCAGGAATTTTGTGAACAAATTATTGCTCTTTGTTTGGAGGATGTACTCCTAAATCTGATCTACCTTCATTGGTGAATAAGTATGCAGACAAGGTACTTCTAAAAACTTCTGCAGAAACAGCTGTTTAAAAACTAGAGAAAAAAATCTGCTATTTTTGGTGCTCAAGTATTCATCAGAACATCAGAGCTCACATTGATTTCCCTTTGAATCTTGTTACTTGCTTCCTCAAGAGTTGCCCCTGTAACCTATCTTACCTGAAATTATACCGCTGTACAATTTTTATGTTCATTATATAAGTCATCAAGCCAATACTATGCTTCAGCTTGTTTTGATGAGTTGAGATTGGAAGGATTCTTGAATCTATAACATTGTGTAAGACTGACTGCTAACATAATAGAGGTGAAATTAATTGCTGATTTGACAGATTAAATTTTATTTTGAAACACTCACAACTCCTATAGTTGAAGGACTATAAGGGACTCCATTAAACTCTTTGTGTCTTGTACATATGTAGTTCAAACAAATGTGCGCAAAAGGAAATCTACCTTGTAATTTAATTAAGCACCAAAATGATATGGAAGGCCTTGAGCTCTAGAACTAGTCTTCTGCAAAGCTCCAGAATTTTGTTGTTTGTCAGCAGGCCTTGAGCTCTATTCTTGTCACTGGTATGGAAGGCACAATACTAGACTTGGAGTACTTCATTCAAAAAGATATGTTCCCCAGAAGCATGGTTAACAATGGCAGCAGTAAGGAAAATGCACTCACCCATTCTCCAGGGCAAAGAGACATGTAGTACTTGTCAAATTTGTCACAGTCGCCACCATCATTCCCTTTGGCATTCACGCACCTGAATTCCATGAAAGTTGGAGTAAACTGAAATGCCAGAATGCCATGATCATCTCCAAAAGAACAACTGGACTTTTCACAAAGCATAGTAGCATAGGAAAGGTAAGGAAAGACTGTAGATGCTAAATGATGAAATGGGTAATACTGGCAGGCAGCAGCAATCATGATGAAACATAGTACAATCCTGGGTAATAACACAACAAAAATTGTACAGGAATAGCAGCCTGGTCAGTTGAACAATCCTTAATGCAACACAGTACTAATACATGGGTTCACAATTATTAGTACAACACAGCAACATGGGTTCACAATTATTAGTACAACACAGCCACTTCAAGGTAGCCTCAACTAGTAATACAACACAGCAACATGGGACCAATGTTCACAGCAACTAGTAGTACAACACAGCTAGTACACAGCAACTAGTAGCACATTACAACACTAGTTTAAGGGTCTACGCTATCATCTCCGTCAGCACCAATGTTCTTCAGTATCTCTTGTTGTTTCTTTTCATAGTACATGCGGAGGCGCGGAGCACACTTGTCGAGATCAATCCCGAGGATGCGCTCTTCCTCATGTGTTTGTAGTATGTCAGCTTTTGTATGCATGATCCGCAGTTTCTCTTCCTCAATTGCTGCCATGTGCTGATTGTGTTGGCGCACCTCATCGTACCTTTGTGACTCGATGGCTGCCATTTTCTCATAGCGAGAGCCTTTCTTCGTATTTTCTTCTTGCCATATTGAAATCTTTTGTATGGACAGGTCCTGCAACTTTGAAACATACTGAGATGAATCTGACGAGGAGGAAGAGGCTGATTTCTTAGCTTGTCTTTTAGCTGCATCCCTCCCTATAGGCCTCTTGCTCCCTGAGTACTGAGAAGATGGTGTCTCCAGGTCACAATCGACTGTGGGAATGTGATCGGCTATTGCATCGTCATCTCCGGGTTGTGCCCCTCTAATGTTGAGCTCCATCCACTTAGGCTCGTCCTTCAGCAAATCCCAGCAATGCATGTAAATAAAAGGGTATTCTTCGATGTCTGCAAAGTTAGCTAGAGCTAAAGAGGTCTGCAAAAAAGGTACACAATGTTAAATTATGAAGCAAACTGTAATTGAAACCAAATACCAATAACAGATCATCTCCCTCACCTTATCTGCATCACTCATCCCGCTCAGATTGTCTCAAAGAGCATTTGCCATGTGCCCTGCAAATTTACTTGTTTCAGCCTTGATAGTTTCCCAACGACTCTGCAGCGATCTGAAACTTCTCTCATGAAAGGAACCCCTCTTGTTATTGTACTGGCTTGTAATCCTAGCCCAGAACCCCTCCTTCTTCTGCCTAGTGTTTATAATTGGGTCACAGCTAATTTCCAACCATGACTTCATAAGGAACACATCTTATTTTGGGGAGAAGTTGGATAACTTGATTCGACTAGGTCCGACCTTGCGTCATCGACCAGCTGCCACCGATGCTCCTTCCCCATCACCCTGACTCTCTTTCATTACTACTGGCCGAACACTCTCGACCATTGCAGCGACAGGCTGATTTTGAGCATGGGGTGGCATGAACCCTTGGTTCAGAGCTGCGGTCCACCCTCCCTAGAAAAATGGGTACTGCTGAGCAGATGGTTGTAACCCTGGGTTCCACCCTCCATAGAAGCCTGCCATTGGAAGACCCCAGCCGAAACCGGTAATGTCGTCACCAGCTTCATCACAATTATTCTGATTCATCCTACAATAACATGAAGTAAATGGTACAATAAGTATAGCAGAAGAACATTCGAATTCATCTTGCTCTATTTTAAAACATGAAGAAAAGACTACAAGATTCTAAATACATATGCACCATCAAATGTTTTGGTAACATGCTAAGTTTTGGTGCCAATGTGTCTAAACCCTAATTAAATAGCAATGGGTGACAGAACATTGCCCCTGAAATGAATGCTCCTAGTGTTGGTCAGAATGAGTGGAAGATAGAACATTTTGGAATGTGGTTGTTGTATAGCTCTAACTAGCTAAATGCATATATGCCAAGAAGTATGCATGAAAGGCATATGCTGCCCACCACAGGCACACACATATGTGCAAGCATCACAATATAACATATATGCAGTGGAACATAGACGCATAATGAAGACAAAAAAAAAACTAGAGCAAAGGCCTATTTTAGGCAGCATAAAAACCCTCACATCATTGACATCTCTTTTTCAAAAACTTCAAAAAAACCTTGCAAATCTAAAGTGTTGGTCTTCTAAAATAAATATTCAACATGGTACTATTATTCATATGCATGTCATGGTCCCTTATGCTTTGCTATCGATGTCACTGTTATTATTTGTACCAGTACCACATTTTATTTAATGGTGTCCCTAGTAATATTTGATTATACACCTTGACAGTAATGCACATACTTTTCTTTTGCTTCCTCTGTTTGCAACTGAGTGCAATTCAAATATGAGTAGCAGACAATGTTTCTAAGCTCGATTTTACTTGTTGCAGATTCATTTATGAACAGCTTTGTTCACAATTCTGCTGGATTACGATTGACATCTACTAGTTGTATAATATAAGAGTGCTGTCGTGTATAGTTCTATGTTGTGACTCAGGAACATATGCATTTTTGCCATGGTTTATGAACTTAAGCACTTCAGGAGTAGAGCCAATATTCATCACTTCAGGAGTAGAGCCAATATTCATCTTCAGGAGTATGACGGACAGGAGATAGCAAAACGAAAAGGAAAAGAGGCAGACAGTGGAGCGGCGGTGCTGGGGGCCGAGCGCCACGGCGGTGCCGGGGCCGAGCGCTGCGGCTCGTAGGGATGGCGGGCCGACCGTGGCGGGGCCGGTGGGGCCACTGCGGCAGGTCGCAACGGCCACGGCGGGCGAGCGCCTCCAGATCTAGAGGCTGCAGTAGGGATAGGAATTACCTTCTCCGTCGATGGCGAATGGGCGACCGCGTTGTAGAGCTCTCCTCCGTGTCCGTCCGTGCCCGCCTCTCTCTGCGCCGCCGCCGACCGCCGGCCCCCTTTGCTGACCCGTCCCTGCACTCTCTAGTGGGCGCTGCCTCCTCCTCCCCTCCGTCCCCAATGCCCTCGGATTTGAGGGAGACCGCCAACTTCTCCAGGATGCCATCGGGGAGGACGCGGACACTTCGCACGGCTGCCGCGAGAGGAGCAGCTGCTGCGGTGGAGAGGATAGCGGCGGAGAGCTCGCGCGCTGGGTTTCCAGTTTCGCTGTAGCGAACGGAGGGATTGGGGAGAAGATAGCGGTGCGTGAGTTTGACTGGTATATTTGCGTAGGGGGTGTTTTACAGCTGAGCGGTGCGGATAGCCTTAGCTATTAGATTGTCTCAAAATGATATGGCAACAGGATATTGCCACGAGCGTGCTGAATAATTAGGCATGTGTACAAATGTTCCAAAAAAACCGTCTACAAATTTTTTATACGAAACGTCGTGTAATAAATTATTTCTTATTGACTCTATTCTAATTAATTATTACATAAAGACGTGACCTATAATAATTAGAGTATTGTATATAAAATATCGTCAGTTGCATGGGTAATCGTATCTTGGATGCCTTTGTTCTCCGTTCTTACTAATATGCCATGTAGTCTACAAATGCTCACATGTACTTCCTCCGTTTTTATTTCACATGTCATATTAGATTTTTCTTTAGTTAAACATGTCCAACTTTAACCAAATTTATAGAACAATACAACAAGAACTATACTACCAAATATATACACTATCAAAGTATATTCTATAGTAGATTTAATAAAATAAATTTGGTATTGTAGATGTTATATTTTTCTATAATTTGATTAATGTTGGACAGGTTTAGAACAAATCTAATGTGACATGTAAAAATATAGAGGAAGTAGATGGTACATGTATACGCTGATTATGCTCTAAGCAAGATCCTGGTGCTACCTCAGCGGTGCGGGCAAGCGCACTGTTGATCGAGTGCCGAAGGAAGGCCTAGGACCAGGGACTGTTTAGCTACATGACTATACAAATTCAACGGGAATGGAAGCCACTAGAGATAAGAAGGTAGGATGGGACAGGACAAGGTCACTGTAAATTGAAATGCAATGGTTTGGCAGAACTGGAACCGTAGATGAGCGCACGTGTTTCATCAAATGTACTTGTTTCCTACAAATTAAATAGGTTTTTCACATGGTATGTTGTCATCTGCAGGCAGAAGAAATGTGTGGCCGGCGCTCGAGTGAAGGAGACCATGCAGGCTGCTCTCTCCAGCTCGATGTGACCAGAAGTAGGTCACTCAAATCCATGAGTTAAGATTATGTAATCTTGCTGCCTGGACACCTGGAGTGTTACCTGAGTGGTTCAAATTTGTTTGTGCATCACTTGAACACATGCCAGCAGCCCAGCACCCCGTACAGAACAATGATCCACCAGAGAATAGGGCACTTTGTCACGTAGGAATAATTTTCCTTCCCTGGCACCATCAAATTTCGTCTTTGGACTATGCAGGGAAACTTCCAAGGCCTCAGAATCGTCAGATGTGATAGGTCAGGATCCAAACAGATAGCTCCTGATTGCTTGGACTATAACCCATCCACCTCGCTACTGCTGACAACCTTAGGACTCGAGTAATAACACTGGAAGGTACTTTACAGTGGATGATTGTGCGCATGTAAATAAATTTGACGGTTTGAATACACAAACTACCCGTAACCTCTTAGGGCCTGTTTGGATACACACTCATAATCTTTAGGACTTCACTTTTAGTCCACTTTTAGGACTTGTGCATCCAAACATATGTCATAAAAGTGCATTCATAATGTTTAGGAGTGCTCTTTTCATTAGGAGGACCAAACCATCATAATGGGTCATTTTTCTCCTAAAAGTGGTCCCCAACCCATCATTTACCCCTCTTGCCCCTCCCCTTCTCTCTCCACGGCGCTAGAAACGGAGCAGGGATGGAGTAATTAGGGGTACAAAAGTCATTTCCCCTCTAACATCCTAAAGATTATGATTCCATCCAAACAGCCCACTCATAAATTTTAGGACTACCAATTTCTAGCTCCTAAACTTTATGAGTGTCCTAAAGTTTATGAGGGTGTATCCAAACAGGCCCTTATTCTAGATGGATTCAATTATCGCAAATAGCAAGAAGGAAACCATGGTCCCAACACCTACTAAACAGAAACAAAGAGGAAACAAAAAAGGAATACACGGTAATATTTTAATATCATAGGGAACAACAGAAGCCGTCTTCCCACGCTTCTCACCCCCCCAACACACACACTACATCGCTGCCCCTAGAGCGAGCCATCGATGGTCCGCGGCCACAAGGATGCATGGTGGCAGTGAGGCTTTCCCCGCCACCCTTCAACCCCCCTCGGCTCTCTCCTTCCTCACAAACGACATGCTGATCTCAACTGTGGCAGCTGCGGCATTGGAGATTTAGCCGGAGTGTCGGGTCCTGGCACTTGGTTTCTGCACGGCATAGGACATGCATCACCAACCACATGCTATGAGCGCTCAGTGCCCTATGTTCAATGATGACATGGTCCAATGTGTGTTCCATCAGCTTCGCCGATGGGTATCTTGGCTAGTGTTCGGTGACGGTGCGGTATGGGACGCAATTCATCATCTCTAAACAATAAGCACTCAAAGTTCGGCGATGGCGTGATATGGGATGCGCTTCATTGACTTTGGGGGCTGCATTGCAATGAAGCCAGTCCACGGGGTCTATGGTAGCGGTGGTATCCATAGCTAGGCTAGTGCTCGGGTCCTATTAGCATGCATGATAATATTTTGGAAAGCAAACCATTGGGGTGTCCTCGATATCAGGCGAAAACATGCCAAACTTTTTATCAAGGCCAGCGATCGAGACGTCCATGAGGATCTCTTCCCCTCTTGGGGCAATGTTAGCTTTCACCCAAATAAGGTGAAGTTGGCTCATTTGGAGTCGGGGTTACGAAACAAACCACGAAAGGAGGACTACTCAAACTGCAAATTAGATATTTTAATTCTTTTCCTTTTGTTTGTTGGTTTTTTAGTGTATAATTGTACTTTCTGATGTCTTAGCTACATGTTCCTTGTACCATGTGCCTACTTCATGTGATAATTCTAGTGTGACACGCCCTCAAAAGAGGATGCTTGAATCTAGAAATGTATTAATTATCTTAAACATAGAAAAACATTAAATGCTTTAATCCATTACGTTAGAAACCATTTCTAGGACAATCAATATTGATTTGTAAGGTTAATTTTTGCAACAGGATCTACAAATTAGTTAATTCTTAGGTCGGTCAACCGGCCTTAGAAATAAAAAACAAGAATAAAGAAAGAAAAACAAAAGGATTAGCCTTGCCCTGTTCCCGCACGTGCCACTTCATGCCTGTTCCAGTGTTGCTGCCCGCTCCAACATTGGCCGTCATTTGCTCTCGTGTAGAGGGAGGGAGAAAGTAGAGAGGATGCACAAACGGGAGAGAAAAGAAGAGATAAGGGAGAGGGAGAGAAAAGAGGATGGGTAGAGGAGGGAGAGCATGAAATTAAAAATTCTCAGTTTTTTCACGTTGACTCCCGAAACTTTGAATATTTTTAGAGCTTGCCATTTTTGTTGACGGGCTTTAGAAATTGCTTTCTATTTTTCGGTCCGTCCAGTGAAACAAATCGACCTAGAAATGCCTATTTTTATGGATGGTCCCTGTTACTAGTAAGTATATGTGAATTTTAGGATGTATTTATCTTGTTCTTGTACACTTGATGTATTCCTTGTACTCCAAGCCATATTGACCATATATATAGAGGTCGCCCCCCTCATTACGGTGTGTGTTGTTTTCCCATCTACTTCTCTACATGGTATTACGAGATTAGATCGTGAGCCTCCTCTCCCTACGCCTTCCCTTTGATCCGGAAAACCCTAGGAGGCGCCCCCCTGCTACGCCGCCGCTACCCACCCTCCGCTGCACCTCCCTGACCGCCCCCCTACCCCCCGGTCGTACGCCATGTCTTCCGCCGACTCCTCTGTGTCTGGCGACACCACCGCTCCTGCTGCTAATACTGTGTTGCCTCCTCAACCGCCCCCTGCTGCCAACGGCGGTGCATCTGTGCCGCCACCTAGCACCAGTGGCTCCTCTGGCGGTGCGCCCCAAGCTTCTCCTGCCGGCGACACGCCCGGCAACGGTGGCGGTGGCTTCATCATGTACCCGGCGCCGCCGTCCGCCGTCCACCCCTACGCCACCGTCTCCGTCAAGTCTCACTTCCCCGTGACGCTGACGATGAAGTCCAACGCCTACTCCAAGTGGGCGTCCTTCTTCAAGTCCATGTGCGACAAGTTCAACCTCAAGTCGCACATCGATGTCACGATGGCGCCCCGTCCCCACGACCCCAACTGGGATCAAGCGGATTGCTGCATCCGCTCCTAGTTCTTCGGCTCTGTCGATGACTCCGTCCTCAACCTCGCCATGACCGATGACGATCAGACCGCCCGGGATCTTTGGCTCGCCATCAAGGGCCTCTTTCGCGGCAACAAACAATCCCGAGCGATCTTCCTCAACCACGACTTCCACTCCACGACACAGGGCGACTCCTCCATCGCCAAGTACTGCAGCCGCATGAAGTCCCTCGCCGATGCCCTCCGCGATGTCGGTCATCCCGTCCAGGACTCCCAGGTTGTCCTGAACCTCCTCCGCGGCCTTAACCTGCGCTTCTCCAACACCGCCGATGACATCGCCAACACCACTGGCTTCCCGTCCTTCGCCTAGGCGCGGGACATGCTCGCCCTGAAGGAACTTCGCCTCGCCAACGAGGAGAAGATCTCCAACTCCTCCACCCTCCTCGCCGGAAACTCTTCGTCGTCTCCATCCTCCGACTGTGCGAGTGGATGTCGCCCGCCGACTGATTCTGTTAAGACTGGCGTGGCGGTAGCAATAGTAGCGGCGGCTGCACTGGTGGTGGCAGCGGCGGCGGCAAGAACAAGTGGCAGCAGAAGAAGGGCGGCGGCAGCTTCTAGGCGCACCCTGGTGGTGGCAGCCTCCACGGCGGCGCACTCCCACGACCCACCAGCCCGTGGTTCTGCTTCAGTCCAGGGGCTGGCTCCTACGGCACCCTGGGTTCCAGCAGGCTGGCGGTCGAGGCGGTTGGGCTAGCACTCCTGGCCTCCTCGGCCCCCCTCCGCAGGCCCATGCCGCCTACACCCCCATTCAGGCGCCCCCTCTGGCACCAACCTGGGACTAGGCGGGCCAGGTAGCCGCCTTGCACCAAATGGCGTGGCAGAACGGCGGCTGGGTTGTTGACTCGGGTGCATCCGGCCACATGTCATCCTTGAATGGTATTCTTCTTTCCCGACTCCCTCCCTCTCACTCGTCTATTACTGTAGGTAACGGTCACACCCTTCCTGTCACATGTCATGGCAACTCCACCCTTACTACCCCCACCTTTCACTTTCGTCTTAACAATGTCCTTGTTGTTCCTTCTCTGATTCGTAATCTGATTTCTGTTCATCAATTTACTATGGACAATAACTGCACCATAGATTTTGACACTTTTGGTTTTTCTATTACGGATTTTCCGACTAGACGCGTGATTCTTCGCTGTAATAGCATCGGTGATCTTTACACCATGCCTCCAGCAGCTAGCTTTGCAGCGCCCCATGCTGGCCTCGCCATCTCCTTCAGTTTGTGGCATCTCTACCTTGGTCATCCTAGTCCTGCCGCCATTGCCACACTTAGACAAACTTCATCCATTGCTTGTAATAAAGATAGTCATACTCTATGTCATTCATGTCAGTTAGGGAAACATGTGCGGTTACCTTTCTCACATTCTAGCTCTCACAATTCTGCTCCTTTTGAGTTAGTTCACTGTGGTGTTTGGACTTCTCTCATGCTAGCATCTCAGGTTATCGCTACTATCTAGTCATTTTGGATGACTTCTTGCACTTTTGTTGGACGTTTCCTCTAGTTCACAAGTCTGAAGTTGCCTCACACATCACTAATTTCTACACCTATGCTCACACGCAGTTTAGTCTTTCTGTTCGAAGCGTCCAGGTTGACAACAGGACCGAGCTTGTCAATAAGACTCTCACATCCTTTTTGACTTCTTGGGGTATCCACTTGTGCCTCTTGTGTCCCTACACTTCTTCCCAAAATGGGAAAGCCGAGCGTGTCCTACGCACCCTTAATGCACCCTTAATAACATGACTTGCACATTCCTCATTCACGCCTCCATGGCTGCCCCATACTGGGCCGAGGTGCTCGCCACCGCCACCTATCTTCTGAACAAGCGCCCCTGTTCTGCCGTTCAGAATGACATCCCCTACCACCTCCGCTACTCCCAGCCTCCCGACTACTCTCACTTGCGTGTCTTCGATTGTCTTTCCTACCCCAACCTCTCAGCCACGGCACGCCACAAGCTTGCTCCTCGCTCTGCAGCCTATGTCTTCCTCGATTATCCCTCCTCTCACAAGGGGTACCATTACCTTGACTTGTCCACCCATCAAGTCATCATCTATTGCCATGTTGTCTTCAACGAGTCCATCCTTCCCTTCTCCTCCCATCCTACTCACCCATCGCAGCTCGACTTCCTTTTGTCGAGTCCCTCCGATGTTCCTGCTTCCACCTCGGTCGCTCCGTCATCAGACGTTGAGCAGTCGTGGCCCTCACCAGCTGTTTTGCAGGAACTCACCAACGACGACCCTGCCATCCTATTCCATGGGGCGACCGTGTACCCCGCTCCGTCTGCGGGTGGGTCACCACTCTCCACCGCGCCCCGGATCACTCCGACTACGACCGCGCCACACGCGAGTGCAGCCACGACCGTAACCGCCGTGCTCCCGACTGCTTCAACCGCAACCGCGTCACACGCGGGTTTGGCCCCAATCGCACCATCCGCACCGGCACGCGCTCCGATTGGTCGGGCGCACGCTCTGATCGGTCGGCCGAACGCCTCGACCGCACCGGTGAGCGCCCTGACCAAACCGGCGAGCGCCACGACCAACCAGGCGAGCTTCCCGACAGGACCGACATGCACGCCCTCACCGGCGAACGCTCCGACCAGTCGGGCGAGCGCCCCGACCGCACCGGCAAGCGCTTCGACCGGTCGGGTGAGCGCTCCGATCGGTCGGGCGAGCGCCTCAACTGCACCGGCGCACGCCCCGACCGGTCGGGCAAGCACTTGACCGCATCGGCAAGTGCTCGGACCAGTTGGGTGTCATCGCCACCCGCCCTTCCGCACCGCGTCACTCGGTCTGTGACTAGGGCAATCCAGCGGGTCCACTACCAGGTCATGACAGCCTCGACTTCTTCTTCGCCCTCTCCGATTATCGCAGTGCTCTGGCTGACACCAACTAGCGTGCTACCATGGTCAACGAGTTTCAGGCCCTCATCGATGACGACACCTGGCGCCTTGTCCCGCGTCCGCCCGGTGCCAATGTCGTGTCGGGCAAGTGGATCTTCCGGCATAAGTTCCATGCTGATGGGTCCCTCGCCCGACACAAGGCGCGCTGGGTGGTTCGTGGCTTCTCCCAGCATCACGGCATCGACTACGATGAGACCTTCAGTCCGGTCATCAAACCAGCGATGATACAGACCGTTCTCAACATCGCTACCTTTCGCGCCTGGCCAATCGACAAGCTAAATGTGAAGAATGCGTTTCTTCATGGACACCTCGCGGAGACTGTCTACTGCCAGCAGCCTCCCCGCTTCGTCAACCCCGCCGCCCCCCATCATGTCTGTCTCCTGTAGAAGTCCTTGTATGGACTGAAGCAGGCCCCGAGGGTGTGGTACCAGCAGTTCGCCTCCTTTCTTTGACAGCTCGACTTTATCGCCTTCACCTCTGACACCTCCCTCTTTGTATATAAAGAGGGGTCGAGTATCTCCTACCTGCTGCTCTATGTCGATGATATCGTCCTCACCGCCTCATCCTCGACTCTTCTTCGGCACATCATGGGGCGTCTTCACTCCGAGTTCGCCATGACGGATCTTGGCAACCTACACCACTTCCTCGGCATCTCTATCACATGTTCCTCCCAGGGCATGTTCTAATCTCAGTGACAGTACGCCTTGGATCTTCTTCAGCGTGCTGGCATGGTTGAGTGTCACTCTACAACGACTCCCATTGACACTCATGCCTAGCTTTCAGCACATGACGGCACCAAGCTTCAGGACAGCTCTGAGTATCGGAGTCTTGTTGGAGGCCTTCAGTACCTCACTCTGACACGACCTGACTTGGCATATGCGGTTTAGTAGGAGTGCCTCTTCATGCATGACCCGCGTGAGCCCTAGATGACCCTAATCAAGTGCATCCTACGCTATGTGAAGGGCACGCTCTCCTCCGGGTTTTACATCAGCACTGGTCCTGTTCAGTCTCTGACTGCCTACTCCGACGCCGACTGGGCTGGCTACCCGGACTCTAGACGCTCCACCTCTGGCTTCTGCGTCTACCTCGACGACAATCTGGTATCTTGGTCCTCCAAGCGCCAGACCACGGTGTCTCGTTCCAGTGCTGAGGCGGAGTACCGGGCTGTGGCTCATGTTGTGGCAGAGTGTTGCTGGCTGCGTCAACTTCTTCAGGAGCTTCATATCCCGCTTGCTTCGACCACTGTTGTCTAATATGACAATGTGAGTGCTGTCTACATGAAAGCCAACTCGGTGCATCATCAGCGCATGAAGCACATCGAGATTGATATTCACGTCATCCGTGAGAAGGTGGCCTTGGGTGAGGTCCGGATCCTCCATGTGTCGTCCTCTCATCAGTTCGCGAACATCATGACGAAGGGCCTACCAACTCCTTTGTTTACTGAGTTTAGGTCCAGTCTGTGCGTCCGTGATCCTCTTGCTTCGACTGCGGGCGGGTATTAGGAAGTATATGTTTATTTTAGGATGTATTTATCCTTTTCTTGTACACTTGATGTATTCCTTATACTCCAAGCCATATTGGCCATATATATAGAGGTCACCCCCCCCCATTAGGTGTGTAGTGTTTTCCCATCTACTTCTTCTACACCTATGTTGATTAGCTCTAAAAATATGTGGCATTTTTTGGATGGGTCCTAAATTGTAACCGGCCTTAGAAAAAAAGAGGGAGGCATGTCACAAATGATTTATTAATAGTGACATCGCTAGTATCTTTGCACTATGCTTAAGGTGGTTTCTTGATATACTTGCTCCTTTATATTTGTGGATCAAATTCGAATCATATTACCACTAGTATTCGTGGACGTAGGGAGTATCAAGCGAGGCTAAAGGCCCATTCTCGCTTTCCACCCTTCCTTTGTATTCCGACCCACTTTTGCTGCAACACGCCTACCTCGATAGACTACACCCATCCATCCATCCACAACACTTCACACCAAATGCTCTGCATTGCACTGCTTGACTCTAAAGAGACTTGATGCCATCCACACAAACAATCCTCTTATAGTTAGCCACATAAAAGCCTTTGGCAAGTGACATATAAGTACTACACTGTAGCAAACATGTCCCCAAATAGGCCATTACTTTGTGATTTTGGTGATTAATGAGACAACACAATCATTAGGACTAACAAAGTGTTGAGAACATGTCTTGAAGGTATTATAGGTCCTAAGGAAGCAACCACAATCAAATACAAGCAAAGAAACAAAGAAATCAAAGAAAACAGGTACCATCGGATGTTCCAATGGTCCCTAGAGAAGCATCAGAGCAATCATCAGATCAATTGGTACAACGTACGGGTGGCTGGCTGAGTCAAGCCATCGGATGTTTCGATGCCCCCTTTTCTAGTAGCGTTGAACGAATTCTGAGGCGAAGGCTTGGAAGTCAAAAGAAACCCTATAGTACCGGATGATTCGATGGTGGGCCAAAGGGAGCGTCGGACGAAGCATATTTACTTTGAGAAATTCCAGAGAGTTTTTGGCCAGAAGCTCTTCAGCATCGGACATTCTAATGGTACCATCGGACGAATTTTGGATGTGTCAGTGAAGAAATTGGGCGTGGAGGAGCCAACAGCTAGTTGCACCGGATATTCCGATGCATGCCAAAATAGACCATCGGAACATCCGATGGTATACTTTAACTAGCCGTTGGAGCAACGGCTCTTTGAGTTCGTGGGCTATTTATACCCCCTCCACTAGACCATTTGGAGTTGCTGGATGAAGTTGAAGTGTGCAGGAGTCCATTGAAGAGCAAGACACATCAAGAACATATCCAAGCCACCAAAGGTGCAGAAGTGTTTAATCAAAGCTTAGCACAAGCTTAGAATAGTGATTAGTGCTAGGATAGGCATAGAGAGGAGAGAGTGCAAGGTGTGTCGGCCTTGTGATCGGTTCAAGGAGTGAACCACAGTTATACAAGGTGTGCTGGCGCCTTGGAGCCTTAGTGGCTCGTCGGCAAGTCTTCGACCCTTCGGTTTGGTGTGGAGCGACATCGACGACCATGTGCGGGGAGATGTGGAGATCTCCTTCCTCAGTGGAGAAGCTCCTTAGTGGAGATGGCATCAAGTGACCGGGGAACTTGGCATGAGCCTTCGTGGCTAAATCTTTGTGGCAAGTTACCAGGAGAGACTTGGTGACTGGGAAGCAATACTCTTGTGTGAGTGCTTCAACAACATTGACTATTGGTGGCTTAGTGCCTACCGATACCATCGTATCAAGAGTTTGTTTCCCCTCATTCCCTCCTTTACGTTTTCGTATTTCATACTTTACTTTTATCTTGCTAGGCTCTAGGTTGCAAAACTTGTTTTGGATAAGGGTTTCACACTAGATCAACCATAGTTGCATATTTTGATACCATGATTTGATGAAAGATAGTGGAAGCTATAGATTAAGGTTGTAAATTGCTTAATTCACCCCTCCCTCTTAGACTACGAGTACCGATTCCTTTCGTACATTTATATATACAAACAATAGCTGAAGAGCTAGCAGCAAGGATAGGGAGTGCCAAATCTAGTAAGCAGAAGCTCAATGGAGGGTGAGAGCAGCATGGTGGCCATGGGTTTCGGACTCTACTGGCAGTCGCCTCCTCGCTTCCTCCTCGAGCCCCTTGACCTCGCCGGCGCCGCCGTCGACGACAGGTGAGATGATTCAGTTCAGTTGCATCTTTCGATCCCCTCGGGAAGGAAAGATCGAGTGTCCCTTACGTGTCCTGGTGAATGGTTTCTTGGTGCGCGGCAGCAGCATGTACGCCTACGTGCCGCCGTACGACGAGGCAGAGTCGCTGTCCGGCCTGTGCTCGTCGTACGCGCCGGGGCATTCCAGCTCGCCCGACGGCGGCGCTGACTCCTGCTCCACGCCGGCGGCGGTGGCGCCACCGCCGCCTGCCGTGGCGACGAGGAACACGGCCATGGAGCGCGGCCGGCGCCGCAGGCTCAACGAGAAGCTCTACGCGCTCCGCAGCGTCGTCCCCAACATCACCAAGATGGACAAGGCGTCCATCATCAGGGACGCCATCGCCTACGTCGAGCACCTCCAGGAGCAGGAGCGCCGGGTGCTCGCCGACATATCCGCCCTGCGGCAGTCCTCCGCCACCGCCACTGCCACCGTCAAGACAGAGGGCGCCCCGGCCACGGAGGACGCCGGCCGCAGCTTCCTTCCAAGGAAGAAGATGAGGCGGGCACTGGCAATCGCTTGCGCCAACGACGCGACGCGCTCCATCACCACGTCCTCGCCGCCAGTCCAAATTCTTGAGGTAGATGCCGACACCAATGTCAATTCTCAACACACTTTCAAAATCATCCACATACACCACCGGAGTAGAGCATGACAACAATTTCATTCGCTCTGCAGGTGGAGGTGTCGGAGGCTGGGGAGAGGGTAGCGGTGGTGAGCATCCGGTCCAGCAGGGGCAGGGACGCGGTGAGCCAGGTGTGCCGGGCGCTGGAGCCCCTCGGCCTCGGCGTCCTCACCGCCAGCATCACCGCCGCCGGCGACACCGTCGTCCACACCATGTTCGTGGAGGTAAGCACTCGACAGCAACACTGCAACAGCGATAGCTACTCCAGCGTGTTGCCACGTGGAAATTATTCTGGTTGCTAGCATAGCATCCCTATACCCCTGGTCCGAATTGTTCTGAGCGGGTGGTTTTGACTCGTGTCCACCCATGGCGTCATCGAGGTGACGTCATGTAGGATGACATAGCGATGGAATCGTTGCTTGTAGTCTCCTTTCGGCTAAGGACCGGGAGCACATCGTTCTGGAGAGTTCACTTTTATGTGAGAACCACACAAAAAAAAAGGTTCCTGCATGCTTTACAAGCACGCATGCTGTTTTGTTTATGCCTTTGCGAGTAATCGCAACCGGGGATTCTAGTGGTGAAGACTCGAAGCAGAATGGTCGTCTTTGATTCCATTCTGGTTCACTTTGCCGCAGGCCGCGGCTCACCATTATTCATTAAGGATTTGCTCCAAATCTCGATCTTCAACCCATTTGAGAGATCTCTCTCTGATCCAAAATTTTCTGAACCCCGAATGATGGTGGTGGGCACCCATAGTAGTTGGCTGTTGCCAATGGGTACCCACCACCATTAACGTGAAGGTGAAGCTTATCCAAAAAAAAAAAACGTGAAGGTTATGCGAGGTAAAGTATGAACTAGTCCCATTGCCACACAAGATATGTTGGACGAACAAGTAGGGCATTCAGCAGTGCGAAAGAAAGCATCTTAAGATGCCATCTATCTACTAGGTGGCTATGTTGAAAGTGATGTCGTCTGAGCCTCCTGGGTTCCTAGATTTGCTGGCGTTCCCATACTCCTAGTTTTGCCAAAGATAGAGATGTGTACAACATTTCATTCCAACATTCAACATGGCTGCAATAACAAAGTACGAAACTGATGAAAGTAATTCGCTTCCTGCCATATTTTCGTGTGTCTCCACTGCAAATTCAGTTTGTCAGAAAATAGTTCTCGTTAATTAATAGCACATTTGTATTATTTAAAATATATTGAATAGGATATATAGTCACATAGTGGTCCAAGTTACCACCATAACATCACTGCAAACACTTGGAAACCTACTGTCATATGTAAGTCTTTTTTCTAAGATGCAAAAGGTATTCTCATCTGCAGACTGGAGAAATGGGTGGCGCTCTGCTGAAGGAGGCGATACTGGCTGCTCTGGCCCAGCTCGATGTGACCATAGGCCCTCTTAAGTCCATGAGTTGTTGGGAACTTGATGCGGCCATGGAAAGCTAAGCATCTCAAACACCTGCGCGTGTCGTCATTGTCGCTGCTTTCCTTTGGGAACGGACAGACGATTTGATAATGCAACTAGTAGCTCTAGCTTTTTCCGAAAGTAAAACGCAGCTATCAGGTGCTGCCCGTGCTAATTACCTCCATTATCTCAAAAAAGAAAAGACGATTCTGTAATCTTGACACTGAGATAAGCTAGCAATGAATTTCTACATCGTGTGTCAGTTTGTTTTGCTTTTTTTTTGCACCACTTATGTATCAATTTAGGAGGTCTATGTTTGTTTTTGCACATGTCAACAAAGAAATAGGTCATGGCAAGAAATGAACATAAGGGGGAAAATACTCACGCTGCAAAACTTCTGAAGCAAGTGGGCTTAGCCCAAAAGTCAACAAGGTGATATAGCCCGGCAGCTATCTATCTCTGAGAATATGGCCCAAAGGCCCAGCCTTTGGCAACACAACAGCACAAGAGGCAGGCCAGAACACACACACGGCTTGAAACGGAAGCCCAACCTCCAAAAACGAACAAGTCTTTCTACCAATGTATTCAATACTGTGCTTATTTTGTTGCTTTACAAAACACTATAGTCCAATTTTTTTTCAAAAGAAAAAAGAATCACCATAGTTCAAACCGCGCTGGGAGGCTAGGCAGTAGGCACAGTGCGAGAACAGTTATGTCCACAGTACTCGCTCCTAGACTCCTAGTCGTAGAGATCGGTTACGCTACAGCGCCCCTAGTCGGGATGATAAATGTTCAGCCGACTGGCACAGAAATTGCCAAATGAGGCTGCAGGAAGTCCGTGAATATGTCACCATATAGGGATGCAGATGGCACATACAGGACCTTGAGCTCTCCAAGTGAGAACTTATCACAGACAAACTGTAGATAAACTTCCATACGATTTTGTGCTGATGCTAGACTAGATTTGATGAAATGTACTCCCTCCGTTTCAAATTATAGGTCGTTTTGACTTTATTAGATTCATAAATTTTATTGTGCACTTAGACACACTCTATGTCTAGATGCATAATGATATCTATGTATTTAGAAAAACTAAAACGACTGCATCGTTGCAAAACACAAATGGTTGTGTCCTGTGTCGATAAATTCAGTGACCTTTGCAACTGTTTTACCGATATGATCGGAAAGCATGCCCCTGATTACGCCTCTGATATCTTGGAGTTGACTGAATTTAATGGCTCTTAACCTGAAGCCATTTTGTCAAGTGAAATTCTTCCATTATACTAGTGCTGGCGAGACCAATAGGCTTTTAATTGTCCTTGTCGTTTTGCTTGTTGGTACTGTTAGCTTGTTCTAAAACAGCCGGAGGCTAAGATCGTAATAATGAATGGTTAGGTGCATAACTTATGCGGCGGAGGTTGAAATAAAAATTCCATTTTCTAAAAAACTAGTGCTGGCGAGATGGAGTAGTAGACTCTCCGCAGCACTAGCTACTTCGAAGGACTACCATTTGTTGAAGTCACATTTTCCAGACGCACCACAGCAAGATTATGGGCAAGTTGTTACTAGCTTGGGAGGCAAGTGATGTTAAGTGGGCTGTGTCATGCGGCAACCTCAGGGGACCAAGGTGATCAGGCAGGAAAAGAAGTGGGAGGATCAGGATGCAGCCGCTGTTTTTCATGTTCAAAAAGTTCTAATAATAGTTGGGCCTCTGGTTGATGATTGTAGCATAGATTGACTGTGCTATTTATTAAATACTCCCTCCATCCTAAATTACTATTTGTTTTGACTTTTCTAGATTTATTACTTTTGTTATGCATCTACATATATGCTATGTCTAGATACTAGCAAAAGTCATGTATCTAGAAAAACCAAAATAAATAGTAATTTGGGATGGAGGGAGCAGGATAGTGCGGTAAACCAATCGACGAATACAAAAAGAAAAATCACCTCCCCATCTTCTCTCTATCTACTACCCGTGTGTTCATGCTTCCTACCCCAAATTGGCAAATTCCATCTAATCTTGCGACTTCCATATATCTGTTGATTTCTTTGATTATTCCTTCACAGATGATTACTGGAGCACAAAAAAAAGTTGGGAGAAAACACTGTTAGGTAGGGCGTTCTGATAATCTCCCACGCCGGTGGATCCATCAAAGCGAGCTTGACTGGTAAGAGAGGTGGTAAGAGCTAGCCAGCTAGGTTGCACAGGGGTGGTCGGTCCCCTCGCGTGGCATTAGCATATATGTCCTCCACGGCGCCGGCCGGCCGGACAGACACCCGACCCCGGCGCGCGGCGAGAGGCGACGAAACGTAGCCATCGCCCATCGGAATGTCCCTTTGATTTGGCCCCCTCCATCGCTTTCTGCCTCCTCCATCTCCTCGGAGCTATAGCTACCTACTAGAGGGCACGGCGATGCTCAGGCAAGACCAGGCCACAAAAGGCTGATGGCCTGCTTGCACAGAGCCGAGAGGCCATCACGTAGCCTGACAATCGAACAGCGATAAGTTAGGACGCAGGGTGTGGCTGGAACGAAATGTGAATTTACATCGCATGAATGGAAATTTATTGGAAGCTACTCCCTCCATCTCGCAAAAGATTATCCCTTTAGATTTCTCCTAAGTCAAACTATTTTAAGTTTGATCAAATTTGCAACGAAGAGTATCAATATTTATAACACTAAATAGTTATGCTATGAAAATATATTTCATAACGAATCTAATGAAACTTACTGGACATCAAAAGCATTAATATATTTTTATATAAACTTAGTTAAATATAAGATGGTTTGACTTAGAACAGAACTAAAGGAACACTCTTTATGGGACGGAGGGAGTACGAGAGAGAGAGCTGATTGATTTCTGCCAATTCCTCAGAGAAGGAGGAACAGGATGGCAGACTCGGTGGAGGGGATTCTTGAGCATTTGTTCCTACATTGTTCCTTCTCTCAAGCATGTTGGGCTTTAATTTGATTGGTCTTCAGATAGCGCAGGATGATCCATTTGCCATCTTTACCTCTCCCCGTATCCAGCTTAATATTTCTTTCATCATGGAGATCATTATCATTATGAGCCGGTGCGTTTAGATGGCTAGAAATGATCTTCAAAAGTGTGCAGCCTCAAGTTCAAGCAGTCAAGGCCCGGTTTCAACATGAATTTGCCTTAGTTATCCTAAGAGCAAAAGAGTCCTCCCAACTTGCAACGGCCCAATGGATGGAAGCTTTGTTGTAATTTTTCTCATTTTCTTTGTTTCTTTCTTTCTTTCCTGAAGTTTTCTGTGTTGTTACTCTTGTTTTTTTAATATAATATATATAATCAGTAGGGATCCAAATCCCCTGTTCTCGTAAAAAAATAGGAGGGCGGACGGACGGACGGATGGGCACTAGCTGCGCTACGTAGGCGCGCATGCATATCAGTCGCAGCGGCAAGGGAACGGGGAACATGCGGGCGTCTCCTTTTCACCCAGTGGGTGTGGGCGCATGCCTACAAAGACGCCAGAAGGGGAATGTTGGAAGATGACAAGGGGATGGAGCCCAACAAGCGCATTGTGCGCCCGCCATGCATGTCCTATCGATCGTCCTCCTCTGGTCATCGCTCTGTGCTAATTAGCTAGCATCTCTCCCTCACCAACCCCCCCTCCCCACACACGTATCTCTGCAGATTTTTCATAATAGATGTGCAAATTGAAGGTCGTTTTGATTTTTCTAGATACATAATTTTTATTATATATGTAGATATATATATTATGTCTAGATATATAGTAAAATCTATAAAAACTAAAACAGCCTATAATTTGAAATGGAGGGAGTACTTAGTACGTAGGTTCTGTCACGGATCCTAAGGCAAACTCGGCTTAACTAAATAAAAAGTGCATGTACCAGATCGACCAAAGCTTGAGTAAAATTCAAATTGGAACGAGTACCAGAACCAACCTTGTTTTGTAGCTGGTTTGAGTGTCCAACTGAATGACTGTGGATGCTTAAGATTCGAAAAAGGATGTGCTAGCTAGCTAGGTGGCGGCACATAACATAGGCGCCACACCTAGAGCAGTTTAGGGATCCATCTACTCCCAAGTGTGGGAAAAATTTCGAGATGGACAAAGATGAACTATAATCATAGACCTCATGGTTACACAATATATAGTGTCAAATTGTTTGTTTTAGTATGCTAATTTTTCTCTATTTGGAATAGCCTAGCCGCCTAGGTGCTAGGTGGAGCCTGATCACCTAGCTAGCGTATATAATGTTTCAAACATTGCCTAATATTGATGGTAAATAAAACCTTTAATTTGCTTATCTTTCCATTATTCAGACATCCACTATCTGTCACTTCCTACGTTGGCTCTCCATCTCAGGCTGAAACAGTACTTAGCTCCCTCCACTCGCAAAATCAGACTATCGTTTTGCTACAGTGAAGTGAACACATTTGCACTTTGATCAGAAATATCTTTTTTCGGTACTTTCACTGTACTTTCAAACATAACATAGCCTAGATTTATCTTGAAATAATGTAGCACCATAATAACACTACTTCTCTATATATATCTTCAATATTTATGTACAAGTAATTGGTTCCAAGTAGCGTGTTAATGATTGTGTATCGATTTTTAACACGATACATTTTTTACTAGATGTGGTAAACTTATTTGAGAACTCTTTTTTTTTTCATACCTTGAGAATCGATGGTTGTGCTCCTAATTTGCTCCTAAATTAGTAAGAGTTTTAGCTACTACTGTTTGTATTGTTCCTAACTTTTTTGCTTGTAGTATCGTTGTATATCCTTTTGAATTTAAATTTTTATGTAATGTTTCTAGATAGAATAACATCTATTTTACTATTAGCTAGCTGGTGAAACATAGTGACCAACATCAGCTTTTGCTATCTAGAACGGTAATAAAACAGAATTATGTAGAGGTCGCGTACATAGAGTTGACTGGGCTTCAAATACTGATCGAGGCAATCAAGTAACCTTCAGGTATTTGGGGCTTGTTTAATTGAAAGTACTACCGTTACTTTTGCTGCTGATGACTGGAGCTGCTCGCTGTTCAGGCTCAAGTTCCGCAAATAAAGGGAGGGGAGCTAGCTAGGTACATTAGCTAACCATCCAAGGTGTAGGCTGGCCTTTGGTTTGCATGATCCGGAGACTTGGTGGCAGCCAACACTTAGCGCATGGGCCTGCAATGTGACACGCAAACGTTCACGACTGACACTGTGTTTTACAATCTATTCATGTATATTAATCTATTGTGATCTGATGCATCCTGTGGTTGAAGCCGGTAATATTTTCATTATCTAAAAATAATATTAATATGTGACCAAATGCAAACATACATGCCCTCTAAACTCTCTTAAGACAAAAACAATCACCAGGTGGTATAGAAGGACGTAGGTTGGAATCACTGTTTGGCTCCTGAATCCTTTTCCATGCATACTGCCTTTTGGAAGCATACAATAACTTTACAAGCATGGCAACAGCAGAAACAACACGCACAAGTCCTGCCTGCCACGCATGTCTGCGCCTGCATCCGGCCCTGATCGAGCCCGTTTGCATGCTCTCCTTGTCGATCGGCTTTGCTGGGCTGGAGCTTCACGCATGAACATGCGTCGGTCCTTGCGTACGTCCCCATTGCAAAATCCGGCACAACCGTTAACCGGACGCCCTTGAGCGAGAGAAACAGTGCCCGTTTCGTCTCTCTAGTTTCTACTGTGCGGCCAACGCATTGTTCAACAACTTTTTACCACATTATTCCGGTGTGTATTGCTTGGGATTACTGTACCATTTTACTGCAAGCTGGTTGGCAACTGTGTATGTACCTGCAGGATCCAGAAGTAAAGCCTAAATCCAAGCTCATCCGATTACGACACCGCATGTGTTCCTGGTCCAAAAAGTCCCTATCTATTCAGGTCGATCAGAGACTCAGAGTAGCTGAGATGCTAACAGTATACATTCAGGAGTTGTTCAGGAATCAGAATGATGCATGCATCGCGATGCCTTGCAATGCAATGCAACAAAGAATGCGGCAGACGGCCCGCCCTGCGAGCTCTTTGTCAAGATGGGGCATGCATGCACAGGCGCCGCCTAGGGCTTCGTGAGGATGCAGACTGACATTCCAACAAGTTCTGCAAGATCCCTGGGGAATTTCTTTTCTTCATATATTGTTCAAGGAAAAATCCTCGTGCTGCAATGAAAAAACATTTGTTTAAGCATTATACATCATGTATTTATCTATGGTGGCTGACAACAAGTTGATGCATGCAAGGTTGCTTTGTTGAGCCTGCATTGTTAGATGAATAATTGCTTTTTCACATAAATCTACCAATGCTCAACTTATAATTAGTGTACGATACGCACAAATTGCATGTTCCATAATTATTCTCCTATTGTTCCTTAGTTATCCCCCCAAACCAAAAAAAAAAACCCAACTCTACGAAATTCTGGGTATCTAATATAATGAAGAATTGGTCAATCTAGCATCACCATTAATTACGCCAACCGAATCAAGACCTAGCCAATTAGAAGCTAGCACGGGTACTTTAATGAGAGGCATGAAAGACTTCTCCCTTCCTGCTTAATTGTCCTAAGATTCCCATAAGTCTTTACATTTAGCAAAAGATGGAGTATGTTAGATTTCTTCATGTGAAGCTGGGGGTATATACCTGTTACATGATCATGCTGGTCTATCAGATTGCATTATCAATGCAAAGGCTTGCTGGAGAAGTATTGGGATTACTTATGTGCATACAAGGACGATCTTGAACATATTAGAGCAATTAAGAAGGAAATTAGGAACACCATTTTCGATGGAGATTATAATCCTGATGGAGTGGAGCATATGGACAACAAGAAACAACTGGATGTTCAACAATATTGATCCACTCAGCTTGGAGTGTAAGCGCAAATTTGTTTTTGAACTCAAGGATCTCTTGCTCCGGATCAACTCAAGACATCGTTCTTGGCTCGAAGATTGGATTCAATCTCTTTAATTTCCTCTTTCAGCTTGTATTTTCTTTCCTTCTTTTTCGTATTCAGTCTTTTTTCTCCTGTTCTTTTGCTTCTTATTTGTATTCCTTGGTTTCGAACTTTTACCTATATATATATTTAATCAGTAGGGGTTCTCAACCCCTCCTGGATTCTCAAACATGGGTAAAATTGAAACATGAGAGTGCTGACTATTCAGTACTTCTGTTTCTGCCTCTTTATTATAGAACTACCAAGTTTTAAAATGACTGGTATGGCTCACTCAACAATAGCTAAAAGAAAATTAACATTTTTTCTGGATATAATGATATTTAGGCACCCGAACCGTCAAATTTTAGCTCCTGAGATTTCAGAATTTGTAACTTAGAAATTTCCAAATTATAGGCTACCATAGATCAAGAAACCCTCAAATAATAAGTCAAAAATGTCCAAACGATCAGTGCCCAAAAAAAAGTTTGATCAAAAGATAGCCCAAACAAATATGGCCATGTATGTTCCTCTCTGACACTAAGGTTGGCTTATCCAGATCATTCTCCAAGCAGCTCGTGAAGCGCCATTCCTGCTCCCAAGCTGGCTAGCTCCAGCCCTCTTTGACTGCCCTCAACAGTTTTCGAAGCAAACTTTTTACCACTGCCAGCGCTTGATAAAAATGTTCCCTTTTTTTACCACTCCTGCTCCTCCAATAATTCCAGGACCAAAGCCTAAACCCAAGCCGATCCATCACCAGGGCTCTCAGCTGCAGCGTCCCAGTCTCTTTCTGCCGAATGCATGCCTCGCAGGCCCGGCCTGCATTCTGCCGCCGATGCAAACGTCCCTTTTGGACGACGGCCACCCTGCAGTTTGTCGAGAATTTGCAACCAGAGGCCGGCCGGCCGGGGACGCCGCCTCGAGTCTCGCGAGAATGCCTCGGGCTCCGCCGCGGGGAATGCTGCAGCAGCCTCTGCATCTACATGGCGTTTCCTTCCCATGCCGAGATGCTCTCTCCCTCGGCTCGCCATGCATGCGATCACTCGTCGCTCTCGCGTGCCACAGTGCTCTGCTGCCTCTGGAACACGGCCTGACTATCGGTGTGTGTCTCTATCTGCGTCCTATCCTGTGTGAGCTGAGCTGAGCATGCTGTGTTGTCGACGACGCTGGGTGTGATCTGATGGGCTATAGCCATTAGCTGCTGCATAGAGATTCAGCCTTTGGGGCGGCAGGAGTTGTAGGGCGACGGACGGACAAGGGAATGTAAATCGATCTTTGTCTTTTGTTCTGTTTCTGTTCCCCTCTATACATCCTAGCTGCTTTCGAAGGTATCCCATGCTAACTAGTCTAGCTTATCTCGCCAAATGTTTGGTGCCCTTGGATAGGAAATTAACTGTGGGTGTACATCCCCTTTATCTAGACTTGAAGCCCATGGTTTCAGTTTTGTTGAAAATTTCATGTTAGCACAAATTAGGTGCCGGATATCTAATTGTTAGGGGAGAAAAAAGAAGAATCATGTAGCTATTTAATTGCCTACTCTTGAAGTTCTGTACCGCGAGCAGTGACCTCGTATGATTGTCAATTTGAAGATGATTCCTACGTGTACGACGTACGACCTTGGAATTTGAAGTCCGGTCAAGCGCGTCCGATCCAGAGCTATGAATTGAATGAAGAGACTGCACGTCGTCGGGATCACGAGGTGAAGAACATATTCATCACTATCAACTATAGCAACATCCACATCAATCAAAGAAATATTCAGCACGGTGGAGATCACATGATAAGGGCCTGTTCAAGTGTGCTGCTCGGCTCGTGTACTGTCGTCTGAACGTACATGAATCCATCACCAATAGCAAAAAGCAGTCGGATTGACATCAACTTCAATTGGACGGGATACCAGCAGGAGTCCAAGTCTATGTACACTGGTAGAGAAATAAGAAGCAGTTCCGGTTGGGAAACCTCATAGATCTCGGTTTTCCCAACCGGAAATAATCATTCAAGATTAAAGGTCCCGACCGGGAATAAAGGGTTTTGCACCAAAAAATATTAGAAATTCCTGGGAGGCTTCCACACACGGCATGGATAGTCAAAACATGAATTACAAATGAAAATAGAAAAAAGTATTTTGTTAACTACCTAGTTACTCATTTTTTTCACAAAATATGCGCATGTGTGGTATCCTTCCTTCAAATTCATGAATGCCCCCTTGCACGGTTCATCCTTATTATCCCACCTATATGTCATTGCTACTCACGTATTTCTTTTGACCCTTATTGTCTAAAGATTTGATTTACTAATTTGGCACCAAATGGCTTCCAATCTGTTTGAAACTACAAAGTTGTAGATCATGTTAGAATCTATAACTTGTGTATAAAATTTTCCCCATTTCAGCCCATGTGCAAAATTTACAATTTTTTTAATACAACATAAAATTCAAATTACAAGGATTGGAATACAAGATACATTACATTGTTTAGAAAATCTCAACTATAAAGATGTAGGTCTCATCAAAACCTACAATTTTCATATAATGTTTGCCTCCATCCAAGTGCTCATGCAAAAGTTATGTTTTTTCAAATACAATCTGAAATTCAAATTATACATGGGCAGAAATACAAGTTGAAATCACATTCTTTGGACATCCAAATGACTTCAAATCAAATCCTTTTTTTACAAAATTGTAAATCTAGTCGAAGTCTCCATCCAAATTTGCAAACAAAAGTTAGAATTTTTGAAGTTCTAAGTCTCCATCCGGATGATACCCATGCTAGCTCTAAATAGACCCGGGATAGATACTCCACTATCGATGCTGGCTATTGTTGAGAGCAGACCGACTCTTAGAGTCGGCACTGATACTAGAATCCATGCCAACTCATATTCAAGCCGGTACGAATGACTTATCCATAGCAGCTCTATTATGGGCGATATGGATGAGGTGATACCGATAAGTGTTTCTTTAGTTTTGTCCATGCGTGTTCAGATAATTTCCCACCTTTGTAATTTGAATTTTAGCTTGTATTTGAAAAATTGTAACTTTGCAAATCGATTGGCATGGAGACAAATTTTATATGAAATTATATGTTTCAGTGACATCTACAACCTTTAAGTTGAGAAGATTTTGATTTAAAGTCGTTTGTATGCCCAAACAATGGACCAATAGACAATAAGGGTCTGTTTTTAGCTGCAACAATGTATAGATGGGATGGTAAGTTGGGATCCTGATTGTGACTTTGAAGCCTGAAACCAAACATAGGCATTTTACTGCTGTATTCTTTTTTAGAAGAGCTGTCGATTATATTAAAAAGAAGAATATCCTAGACTGAGCAGAACAATAACTCCGGCCGATTATATTGGGACATCAACACGTGCCACATAACTAACAACAGTTACTGCTGTATATTGGGATGAGTAACAATTGTTCTTAATTCTTGTCTTTATTATTAAGCATTTTGTTCAATATAAACTATTTGTTTGCTTTTTATGGGTGCTGCGGGTGCAGGTATTGTAATAAGGTGGCATCTCAAGTTGAGGAGGCCAGGATTTCTGTAATATTATCTACAAATTTATGTGCTTTATTTGGGAACGGTGTAGCAGTGCTTTCTTTTTGAACCATCCATGGGAGGTAAATTTGTGGATGTTTTTTTATCTATAAATGAAAGTAATAATTTTTTACCACTATATATATTATGAATTTTCTTACATATAGAAGTGTAAATACTTGAATGAGAAACAGAGAAAGCATAGCTTGGCAGAACATGTACAGTTGTACACAGCATACTACTGGTGGAAAAATGACCTTCCATCCTCAACAAAAATTTCGGTTGTTTTTATTGGGGACTAAAGAAGCTTTAGTACCAGGACCAAAGGGTTCTCCACGAGTTACTACAAAAGGATTGTATCCCCTACTTAATTAGATGTGTTGTGTATGTGAGATGGTAAGGAAGCTACGCATGAGACTTGAGGTCGTGGGTTCGAATCCCACGCACCGCGCATAAGTATATTTTGCATGAAAAATCGCGTGACTTGATACCGCAAGTATCTTCAACAGCTTGGATGAGATGCTCTCCAGTAGTTATAATCGTGGGTATCCAGCCATCTATTATTGATAATCGGCACGGATAATCCTTAAGGTATTCATGTCAGTTCTTAATGAGAGCTGGTACGAATAAACACATTGTAATTGCACCGAATAGTCTCTCCATCTTGGACTCATTTCTCTGGCCTCTTTGGTGACCTTCCAAATATCTAGCCCTTTATGTTAATGCCTTAAGTTGCTAACACTCTTATGGTGGTGCAACTGGTCAGTCGAACACACTTGAGAAGCGGTTCGCTAAGGGTGTGTTTGGTTGGTTGTATCATTTGATTCATGTATGAAATGATTCAAAATAATAATGATCCTTTTATTTGGTTGGGTTAATTGGACCAACTCATCCAGGATGAGGCCATCCCACTTAATACATTACTCTACTAATTAGAGTGAACCATATGGTACAAGCAAATTGGTTGAACCACCCCATCTAGGATCATCCATGCATGCATCATGTAATGCATGCAACCAAACACACCCTAAGACAGCATGGGTTCGAGTCGCAGCACACTCTTCTTAATTAAGACAAAAAAAACAGGAGGGGGGCATCTCCCAGTTTTTAATATCCTAAGTTCACGAATGTATATGTAATTACAAGTATGGGTCTAAATAATATGCTAGAAAATGGTACACAATTTTAAGAACAAAGTAAATAATAGCAAACAAATGAGAGGAATAGTGAGAAGCATTACGTGTAAATATAAGTTAAGAACAAGGGAAAGTTACATCCGATCCGAGGAAAGATAAAAGGAAAATAGACACAAGAAAGGATGAACGAGAATGGACAAAAAAAATGAAAACTATATAGAGGAAATCTCAAAAGAATGCAGAAGACATATGCAGCTCAAAACTTCTAATCCCAAGCAACTCCATCAGAAAAGCTTCTTAGTGCCTTCTATTCACCCTAGTGGTAACCGCAAGCACTGGTGACATTTCTAGCTTTCTCTAAGTAGGGTATTCCTAAGCTTATATTGGACCCACACAGGGACTAGCAGAAAATGGATTAATCTAGATTATCCTATGCATCTAGTAGGCCTTCCTTAAATATCTCCAAACTAACATTATGTTCCAGTAGTGATATGCTTTTCTACACTACTCCCTCTATCAATAAAGGAGTGTTATTTTAGTTTATCCTAAGTCAAGTTACCTTAAGTTCGACCTATTTTATACACAAGAGTATGAAATTTATGACACCAAATATGTATATTATGAAATTATATTTCATGATAAATTTAATGATACTTATTCGCTGTCATAAATTAGTTTTTTATATTAATTTGATCAAACTTTTGATGATTGGGCTCGGGACAAAACTAAAATTCGCTTCTTTTGATACAGTGGGAGTACTTTATTCCCATGACTTGCATCTACTACAATTAGTTACTCAGGACCATTAATTCAATGGTAAGAATGATCGTTTCACACATCTTAAGTTCTCTTGCTTAAAAGTCTAAAATAACTTATAAGAGGAAGAATTTATTAGCTAAATTTCCATTTGCTCGGGATAATATAGTTGTACCATTATATTATCCTCATGGAATCTAACTTTCATTTGCCTATTTCGTCAAGATTAAATGTAATTGCAGTTACTTTATCATAGTTTAAAAGATGAGAGCGCAAGTGACATCAACCAGCACCTGAGCGGGGCTACCTTAGCTTCTCATCAAGTGATTCAGAAGTTTCTAATTGTCACTTCAGTTCAGTTGATGAGGACAGGGACAGCTGCCAACAAGCTCAGGGACGATAATACAACCAATTGAGCATAACCCTCTCTTTTCCTGTTTGCTAGAGAGAGAGAGAGAGATGTGCTCAGGGAAAAGGCTGTAGACTGTGGAATCTCACACTTGCAACTGGGTTCCAGCAATATGGGTCATTTTGGAAAGAAGGGTAAAGGGGTAGCAATTGATTAGACTTTCACTGCTTTTTAAGAAAAAGAAACTGGTCAAAAAAGCCAGCCAGCAGCAAAGATGCTACACAAAGAGAGGGGAAAGGGGGGACAGGGAATGAAAAGCATGACTGATGCCATAGTGTTTGGAAGATTCATGATTTCTGGGTTGGTTTGCATCTTATTGCTAGCCCATTTGTAGTACCGTCCAGACTGCTAGCAGCATGGACATGTAGGCCTTGCATATCTGACTGCCATTATGCAGGAATGATGGAGTGGATTGCTGCTGAAAAGATAGATTACTACATAATCACATAATTCATGTGTGCATGCTATGTTGTAACACTCTTTTTGACCATGCCTAATGATGGGCATGATATCCTAGGTATCAGTGGCAGCCATGGAATGAATAGGAGGTAGGACGAACATCTCATGATCTGAATCTCCGCGAATAATCACATGTATAAAAAAGCTATTTAATCCCGATACATTTGTAAGCTGATAGAGTTACATTATTATTAACCTTTTCTCATGCTGTTTTAATAATTACAGTTGCCGTTTTTTTTACTATGGTATTATAGTCCATTACATATGTGTTTTTTCTAGAACCGCTTTGAAAATGGAATAAAGTTGTCGCTTACCATTGGATTCAGAAATGTTTTTAGAAGTAAAGGATTCAGCAATTGGCTGCCCTCAAATGTGAGAAAAAAAAGTAAAAACAGGATGAAATGAAAAGGGACAAACATGCTGCTCTCACCTAGCTATAGGAGGTCCAATTACACTGGGGCCCACATGTCAATCGCTGTGCAGGTGAGTGAGTCCTGTGTGATGACTGTAGCCGTATGTACACAGGCTTTTGCTTGCAGTATGCACAGCCTTCGCCAAAAAGAATGATCACAGGAGGTGCACTTTTTCCGCGAGAAAGGGCACCTCTGAATTGTTGCTTCCCCTGGTTTAGATTCAAGCACCATTCCTCCCATGCAATTTTTTCTCTCTTTTTTTTGAAAGTTGCCAGGAGAACTGGCCCGTCATTTAAGAGGAGGAGGTCCTTGCAATTTTTTCTTTAATTACTCAAAAATGTGGACAATCAAATCAAATAGATGAAGGTCTTTTAGAAAAATAGGAACAAGTTCCATGCTCTTCACAACATTGGTGCGCACAATATGAAATAGACACATAGCATTAACAAGTTTCACCTATATAAAAAAAATATTGAACGTCATTAAGAAATATGTACAGTTTAGGTGCTATTATTTGTGGCCAGTTCACACAGGTGAAATCTATTTACTGAGATTTATTGTTACTAACAGCTTTGTAAATACATGAGTGCAAAGATGCATGCTTTATTAAACTAATAATTCCATGCTCATCATGATTAGTTGAGTCTTTACATAACATAATAGTCATTCACACACACTCACACCAAAGTGAAAAAGGAAAGGTATAGGCAATCGCACTGCCGCAGTGACAAACGAGAGATTCTTTTGTGCTGCTCTTGGGAAGGGAGCTTGGAGAAAAAGGCAAGGAGTGGCTTCAACACCAGAACCCTTTTCCTTTCCCCCATTCGATCTGCTAGAAAGGCACACGGGCGCTCAGACCTAGGTACTTTCTACCTTGCTTTTTCCAGGGCTTTTTGACGCCATTTGTCTTGGATATTGGCACCCAAAAACCGATTCAAAACTTTTGTTTGTACATTGGGCAAATACCAATATACCATGTGCCAACCAGTTGGGTTAAATAGTGGAAACAAGTTCACAAATAATATGTGGAGATTGTATAGAGTTTAGAAAAAAATACTATCGTTTACCGTAAGGAAGTGACAGACCACAATTTCTATGATTTTTTCACCATTAAAATGGATTCCACTTTGAAGATATAGAAAGTGACAAAGGTGCAAAAAATTAATTAAATTATCAAACAAGAATATGTTTTCTTTTCGGTACAGATTTTGTTCGCTAAAATTGCTTTCATTTTCCTATTCTACTTGCTAATAAACTGATGTAAAATCCTACCGTTTGATACAGCTTCGTCTGCCTTTTTTTTCTTAAGAACGAAGCTAACACAGAAGTTACGAAAAAATAGGACCATGGTCATCCAAACCGTTGTTTGCAGTTTATTTTTAACAAGATCCTAGCAAACAATTATAGGAGCAAAATGCCTAGCTAGTAACTTTCCACGCAAAAAGTTTTTACCAGCATCTGTTCATGTACAGGAAGACGCGGATCATTTTATTGAAAAAAGGCAAAAAATACAAAAGACATGGAAGAACAAACAAGGCATTGTGTTGTCCCATGTTCATACTGTGCAATCTTACTAATCTGCCATGTCTGCCACTACGAGATTTGTTAATTGTATAGTCCTTAGTGATCTTGTCCTTTTGAGGGGCACGAAAAGAAACATTCCATCACGACGTCAAATTCGGCAACCCTTGGGACATGAGTGATATAGTACAGCTTGTGTTCTGAGGAAAAAAAAAAAGGTGATGCTACAGCCTCAGCTCATGCTCTCTCCAAGGTGTCCTGGTGAACTTAGAAAAGAAGAAACAACTGCTGCGAACTAAAAGCCTATCCTAGGCTAATTAAGTCAGTCTATACTAGCACTTACGATGTACGTTCAAAATAAAATTCTTCCATAATTAAATAATTCCTCTGTTCCAAATTGTAGGTTGTTTTGGTATTTCTAGGTGCATATTTTTGCTATTCATTTAGACTATGTGTAAAAACTATAAATCCAAAAATATCAAAACGACCTACAATTTGGAACGGAGGGAGTACAAAATCATTCGTGCCAATTGTTTAGATTATAAACCCTCTGCAAAGCATGATCTTTGTTCGAGTTAGTTTTCTAGCAAATTTCAGCTATTATATATAAACGGACTTCATTAGATCATGCGGGTTGGGTCTTCATCATTTAGCTCATACAAAGTGTGCATCGCTGAGTACATGACAATTTTTTACACAAATGAAAAGAAAGGCTGGAAAAAATATGGATACTTTTACATAATTAGAGGCTTCTCAGGAGCCTCCATGTTAACCCTCGCCAAATGTGCTAGAAAAGGTATAAATTTTAGAATTTCTCAAAAATATCCAAACATGAATTCAGTAAACTCAAGCCATGCATCATTGACAATAATAGACACCGGGCCTATTCTGTTTAAAAAAGTACACATCTTTGTCATTATTAAAATAATCTAGAGTAATAACCCCCTCTATATCTATATCTAAATCATCCACATTAATTGTTACAAAAAATAATCTAAAAGTAACCCGTAATCTTCATCTAAATTACTCTCCTAATGCCACTAAAGTCACCCTCCAAATTGGCATATAAATTACCAACCTCTGTCATCATTAAAGATAACCTACGGAAAACCCTTAAATCTGCATCTAAATTACTTCTCTATCATTATAAAAAAATCTTCCAAAAGTATTCTATATCTAGTATGTCTTTAAACTACCTGCTTCTGCCACTATTAATATAGAGAGAGAAAAATTACTCGAGTTATACATGCGTGATGTCATATAGACCATATGTGTATTTGTGCCTACATAAATGTGCATATCAATTTTCATGTTATAAAAGCATAGCTCAAGCTAAGGTTTCAACTAAAAAATATATCACATGGATATGTTGCAAAGGAGAAAAACTAAGATCAGGATGGAAAAGCATATACGGTAATTGATAACTAAAGCCTATCATAAATGGATTGATGAGTATTGTGTTAATATATGAATATAATGAGATAAGGAATTTCGGTTAGCTTTGAGCCCACATTAATTCATGAATGTGTAACACACATGCATGTCTTTTAAAGTAGCCTGTCAAACCCGGATTGAATATTTTGCTAGAATACGAATAGAACAAAGATAAGCAATTCTTTTTACCTGTGAGCCCATATTTATTCATGAATTTTTAACACTTGTGTCTTTTCAAGTTACTAGCAAGCTCGTGCAGGCACAAGAGTATATGACCTTGACCCCCACAAACTACAATATAATTGGGTCTCAGCTAACTAAAAAAATTCTAATTTTACGTGCATGCGTATAGAGATTAGATTAGATTTATAGTTTTGTAATACATTGGCACGCTAAATTTTTTATTTTGGATTCTGGATTTCATGATGATTATAGTATTACAGTGGAACTTTGTAAATACACAGTCTTGCGATACCTTTGTCAGAAATTCTTAGTTTGCTGATTTTAGTTTTGCCAAAATTACTCAAGTACAAAGAAAGCCAAACGCAAAAGGCTTGGTTAAAGTTCACAGGAGTACATCAAACATATTCTCTTTACTGAAGATCATCAGTGCCCGGTAACATACAAAGCTGCTTATCTAATTTTGAGGCGTTTAAACTTTGGAGGTTTAAAAGTCTGATTCCCGATCACGCGCAGCTCTTCTTTTAACCCTCTCACGGAAAGTATGATGCACGATCAAGTACTTCAGAAGGGAAAGCAGCTACAATATCTAGCTACACATAGCTATGTTTATACACACCGGTACTGTACAGTCACTACTGGAAAATTGAGCATTCGTCCAACGCGTTAGTACCGAACATCTTTTCATCCGGTACTAACGTGCGGCGTTAGTACCGGTCGTCACGCACAGTGCCACCGGAGCCCCTGCAGTACCGGTTTGAAGCCTCAGCTGGTACTAAATGACGCCACGTGGACCGCGTGGTCGACACCTAGATTCTCCATTTAGTACCGGCTGGTGGCTTCAGCCAGTACTAAATGGTGAGAATGCCATTTAGTACCGGCTAGTAGCTTCAACCGGTACTAAATGGTGATTGAAGCTACCAGCCGGTACTAATGTCAACCATTTGCTCCATATATAAATGAGCTGCTTCCTTAGCTTCCTCCCCGAGCAAGCTCAACATTTGCTCAGAGTTCGTTTTTCTTCACTCGACCAGCTTCTTCACTGGACCAGCTAGCAACTTCATTCTTCCTCCTCTGGTTATAGTATTCTAGTTTTTTTTTTTGAATGAGCTAGTTTTATGTTACAAATGGAGTACTTGTTGCTTTATTAGAGTGAGGAGAATGGAGAGTTTTTTAGGATGAGTTTTATGTTACAAATGGAGTACGAGTGAGGAGAATGGAGAGTTTTTTAGGATGAATTTTAAGTTACAAATGTAATACTTGTTGATCTTTTAAAATTAGAAGAATGGAGAGTTTTTTAGAGTGAGATGAATGGAGAGTTGTTTAGAATGAGTTTTATGTTACAAATGGAGTACTAGCTTGTTGATCTTTTAGAACGAGGAGAATGGAGAGTTTTTTAGAGTGAGGACTCTATCTTTCCCCTACCTAATATTGACCAAATTCTTTATCTAATACGAAGCTCTATGTCCATTTTTCACGTAATACGATGCAGATGGATTGGCAATGGATGTAACACCTCCACTCCTCCAATACCAGAAATAGAAGAACTTCGAGTCCACAAACTCTGGCCAAACATCATAAAAGAATCTTTAAATAGTTTTCCAAACACCTTTTGGAGCCAGATTTCATAATAGAAATATGGTGGCCAATAGCCGGTTCAAGCAGAGATTTGTTCGTTGACCTTGACCCATCGGCTTATGGTTGGTTTTGGATTGCCAAAATAGGCCATGCTCAGTGAACACGTCTTTTGCCTGGATAGGCTATTGGGTCACCATACTTCTATTATGAAAATACGGTACTTGCTCCAAAAGATGTTTGTACAATTATTTCAAGATTCCTTTATGATATTCAGTCAGAGTATGTGGACTTGTAGATCTCATGGTGTACCATTATTTTAGGATTGGTGTATCTTTTTGTCTCCCAAATTAACGGTCGTGATGTGGACGACGATCCTATGTTCTAAATATCTCATTTATGTAAGACTTAATATATGAGCTAGATTACGTTGATAGGTTCTTAGGAATCGACATTATCGATATAAATCGTAGTTTGTATGTTGCGATGATTAACGGTTATGATGTGGACGATCCTAGGTTCTAAGTATCTCATTTATGTAAGATTTAATATGTACGATGCATTTCATATATAATGTACTCTAGTTAATCTTTGAGATGAATTTTTATCTCTATTATTTCATATATATCTATATGTATATACATGTGACAACTTTGTCATGATGATTGAAACATTTTATTAGAATTAAGATAGTGTGCGCAGGAAAGAAAACTGCTAAAGGTGGATAATTTCAGCTCCCACCAATTTGGCAACTTTAGTACCGGTTGGAAGCATGCCCCGGTACTAAATGGAGGAATTTAGTACCGGGCAAAGGCTGGAACCGGTACTAAATGCCCCTAATTTCAGATCCCGCCATGTAGCAATTTTAGTACCAATTGGGAGCCCTGTCCAGTACTAAATGGAGGAATTTAGTATCGGGAAAAGGCTAGTACCGGTTCTAAAGTGTCCCACCTACAAATACTTCGTCTTTTCCAAACATTTAGCAGTTTCCAAAAATTAGCAGTTCCTCCCTCTATGCCGTGCCGGCCCCATCCCCGTCGCCCACGCCCACCGCCACCGCCACCGTCCCGTCCCTATCGTTGTTGCCATCGCCATCCCCGTCACCCACCGCCGCCGCATCGGTCCCGTCCCGTCCCCGTCTCCATCATCATCGCCGCCACCCCGTCCCCGTCACCGTCGTCATCCCCCATCGCCCTGTACCCGGCTCCGTCGCCGTCGCCCGTCACTCCGTCCCCGGCTCTGTCACCGTCGCCCATCGCCCCGTCCCTGACCACCACCACCACCCCGTCCCTGGCCGTCGTCCCCATCGCCGCGCATCTCCCTTCCCCGCCTCCCCCGCGCGCCGCCAACGCCGCACCTCTCGCTCCCCCACCTCCCCCGCGCACCCTCCCTAGTTAAGTTTTCTTTTTTTTGATATTTTTTATTTTGATGCATTAAAATAATTTTGCTACCCATATTGGATCAAAATGGCTATGATTTTGTTTGAATTGGATACTAATTTGTATTAGATGCTAAGTAATTATTTTTTGTGATACAATTATGGCATAAAACTATATCTCTTAGTGGACATGTAGATATTCACGGGTAGCATTGTGATAGAATTGTGGATGGCTATGAAATGATGGTCTAGATTTATTTCAATATATATGATGTGAATATATGATAATGTATTATTTGTGGCAAAGTTGACTAGTTAAGAAAAATGGTGGCAAATTATCTTATCACAATTTTATTTGGTCAGTTTGGGCTAACTATTCCAAGTGGAAGTCTCTTCTCACCGTGGTGGTGATAGCCATGGAGGTGGGCGCCATGGTGGTGGCGGTTGTGGACACTACATTTTTTAGGAGCCACCGTTGGCTTGTCCTCCAGTAATTCACTTCCCTAATCCCATCATTGACTTGCCAAAAGGTGATCGAAGCAGAGGAACAATTTCCAATATAGTAATATTTTTTCCTTCTTATAATTGGTTTTTTTACTACACATGAATAATTCCTGAATTCACTTTAGCTTATCGACAATATTAGATGGCTGAAAGGTGTTGTTGAAGCTCTAGGTGGTACTTCTCCTTTAGTGCAATCTGAGATAGTTGGTCCACGAAATTTTAAAAGAGTAAAATCTTTTTTCAAGTACCTGTTCGAGAAACACAGGCCAATCGAATGAGAGTACCAAGACAGCCCATCCCGATGGTTTCAATTGCCGCATGGGTCAATTAGCACCAAGTAGGGTAACTTTTGAAAGGACCACCATGGAGGCTTACCTATAACAGCTTAAGGATCATAGGTACTTTGTGCCAAACTTCTCATATTTTCGAATAAAGGCGCTCGAAGAGGGGGAAGCAATGTGACTAGGACTACTGAGAGGCTTTGTCAGCTTAATCAACATGACATGGTATGGAACACATATCTAATCATCCTTTTATCTTTAATTATGTTACATCTTTTAAATTTCATCATGTTATTCTCTTATTTTAGGATGTCTTTGGTTAAACCTTGGTGGCAATAAGCTTTCATGCGATTCTGGCTCAAGTCTTGGATGTATTGAATTATAGTTACACCAATGGAAACCCGATACGCACTAGAGATTTCAAGCTCCAGGCTCATCTCACTTTATAGGGCCATTTCAGTTGACGTTGTCTCCATTGTTCGAGATTTATGGTAGTGCATGTAACCGTCTTGTGAAGCGCTAGAGAGTGTACTAATTCATGCTCTAACTTATATTGATGAAGTTATAGGCTTTACGATTGGAGACTTAAGCTATGTGGCATATCTACATAAGAGAAGCGAATTATTAAATATGTAGCATGCATGGATGTACTCCTACCATATCTTTTTCTTATGGATTTGAACGTGTTCTCTATAAGACCTTAAGTATTGATGTATGAACTATTGAGTGTTAATGATTTGAATGGGTTGATACTTGTGATACTTGGATTTGAATGGGTTGATACATTAATGTAATATTATTAGTAAAAGCTCCATCGAATACGAGTACGAATTAAAACAAAAGGGTAAAAAAAAGAAAAGGAATAAACTTTAGTACTGGTTAGTAAAACCAACCGGTACTAAACTTTCATCCGCAATAGCGCGACGTGGCTCGCAGTTTAGTATCGGTTTAGTATCGGTTGGTACCAAGCGATATCGGTCGGGAGTATGGTACTAAAGGGGTCCTTTACCGATCGGTATTAGAAGTCGATCCTCCAGTAGTGAGTGCGTGCTGGTAGACGTAGATTCAGATAGTGAAGCATCACATGCACAAAGAGAAGGGAAAAAGTGAGGCAACTTTAAGATGCATATGTAAGATGTAAATCAACTCTATCAAATAAAGTAGATAACAAAAAATGAGGGGAAAACCACACCTATTGCTAGTATATTATCAAAGTGAGGGTGCAACAAGTGCTATATATTGAATTTATTCTGATAGACTTCTGCATTCTAAATATTTATATTTAGAATAGTGACAGAAGATTATTTCACATAAACCATCTATTTAAACAACGAATTTTACACCCTTTTCTTGTCCATTTTTGAATATTATCAAAGTGAGAGTGCAACAAATTCTTGAGTTTGCTAAATAAGAAGATGGTCACCGAAAGTACCACTGGAAAACAATTCACAAAAACTTACTAGTACCAAACAATTGTAGCATCGAAATTAAAGCCCTAGTGACTTTCTTGCAAAAGTGTTCTTAGCCATCTGAGTACAGAAGAGACATTAAAAATAGGTTTGCATAAAGAAAAGACATGCTAGAATAAGGCATTGTGTTGTTCCAAGTTTATCATGTGCAACCCCGCTATTGTTCTTTGTCTGCCACTAACAGATTAAATTATTGTGTGATCCTTGATTCCTTGGTGAGCTTGAACTTTTGAGGAGCACAAAAGGAATCATTCCATCACCACGTCAAATTTAGCGACCCTTGGGAAATGAGCGCGGTAGTACTGCTTCATTCATGCCATCTCCATTGTGTTGTGTCCTTCTGAACCTTAAATAAGTTTGTCATTTAAAAATATATTTGAATTTGTCAACTGTTTTCCTTTTGTATATCCATAGCAAATTAAGCAAGGTTTCTATATTCGGTTAAACTTTAACAAATTGCCGGTAATCTTTTTTGAAACGAATTCCGGTAATTTGAATCAGTTCTCATTTCTATCATATCACACGTCTTTTATTTTCCCTGCATTGTGTGCATCACTAAGTTTGGAGCTCATCTGTTTTTTTTTTCTTTCGTTGGTACAATTCCAATGCAAAATTGCTGCAGACATATATAGAGCTAAGAATAGAGAATCTGTGAGAATAGAAGTGGGTAGCATAGTTCCTTGGTCAACTAATAATACCGCTAGTAATACGTACAAAATGCAAAAGCAAGATCGAATTAAAGTTGGCAGCAATCCATGTGTAGAAATACGTCTTGTAATAGGATTGATGTCCTACTTGTATTCTACTAGGAGAATACAAGGGTTTAGTGTCCTACATGGACTTGTACAATTTGTCTAGACTATATAATGAAATCCTTGGCAACCCATGGGTACGTCATTTCATAGTACATCTTACATGGTATCAGATGATAGAATCAAGTCGGCGCATACGCTGAAACAATTTCAAGTTGGCGAATCTGCTGAAATTCGGAATCAAGTAGGCGAATCCGCTGTAGAATTACGTGGCTGCTCATGGCGTCGTCCAGCTCTTCCTCGACGACTGCTTTGTTCTCTATTCCCGTGTCTGAGAAGCTCACACGAGATAACTTCGTGGTGTGGTGAGCCCAAGTTATGCCGGCAATCCGCGACGGGTCTTACTGGGTTTTCTTGATGGATCTTCAGTGGCGCCCCTCCTATGCTTCTGTTGGAGAAAGAAGAGAAGTCCAAGATTGAATAGGACAATCCTGCATATGTACAATGGCTGGCCCGTGATCAGCAATTATTGGGGTATCTCCTCTCTTCCATGACCAAAGAAATTTTTGTCCAAGTTTTGTCGCTCGAACATGCTTCAGAAGTATGCTTCAGAAGCATGGACAGCGGTTTCTCAGATGTTCTCGTCTCAATCTCGGTCAAGAACCATGCACCCCCTGTCTCAACTTGCTCGTGAAAAGAAGGGTGAAAGTTCCGCTGCATCTTACTATGCTAAGATGAAAGGTTTTGCCGATGAGATGGTGGCGACAGGAAAGAAAGTTGGTGATGATGATCTGATTGCTTATATTCTCAATGGGCTCGGTGCGGATTACTTCAATGTCTACCAAGGCTGAACCAATTCTTTCCACGAAAAAGGATGAAAAAAAACACACTCGCATGATAAGCTGCTAAAGCAAGAAGAAAGATGAGTACCCTGCTGGAACGCAAAGCTCATGTAATTTTCAGGCGTTTAAAGCTTGCTCGCTGTTTAAAGGTCTGATCCCCCGATCGATCACGCTTCACGCGCAGCTCTTCTTTTTAACCCCCGGTAGAAAGTGAAATGCACGATCGAGTACCGTACTCGGGAAAGCGAAAAGCATTGCATATTTGCATGTACATGAATAAAAAATTGTACATATGGCAACGTATACGGATCGACTACGGTATATGCAGACATGTCCACAGTGTCCTGTAAATTGACAGTGAAGTACTCCTATATCACGGTGCAGCTTTACGTTGTGCGCTTAAATTATTTGGACAAGGATTACATGGACGAGTAAAAAAAAATTACTGCAGGAGCTTCGTTCACACGTGGCGAGGGGGCATCCGTGCGACCGTGCACGCATGTGATGAACTGATGATGTGAATTGCTGCTGCATATAGAGGAGTCACATGCGGGCCGGGCTGATATCTGGAGGGTGATCGATGGTGTCATGATGCAATGCAGTTTGCAGTATTTGTTGTTCTCCCACGCACGATCAATCATCATTCCGGCTTGACAGCGGATTAATAAGGACAATGAGGATGCAATAATTTTAACTAACAAGCAGCGTGCGGGTTAAAATACATAGGAGACGTGATTTTTTCACGTCTTCAAATTTTCGTATCTGATGACAAGTTATTAGAGACGCGGAACATCCGCATCTTCAATGTGACCCTCTTAGGAGACGCGTTTTGGCAAATCCGCATGTCCTATGGCAGAGTCATCGGAGACGAAGTCATCGGAGACACGGATTTGGTAACTCGCGTCTCAAAAACAGATTAAAAAAACAAAAAAAAGTAAAAGAGGACAAATACACATTTTATTCATTATATACATTACAAATACATCACACAAATCTTGTTTCATGAGGTGAAATATCAAACTATGTTCTTATGGGAACTTGGTAAATAGCAAGAAATCTGAAATGAAATACAACCAGTAATCAAAGATTCAGACTTCCAGTTGTAGAGAAAGATCAGTGGACTCACCTGAGAAGCACATGGCCAGGGTGGTCAACAGCGAGCAGCAAGCAGGTGATACAGAGGCAAGCCGCCGCCGCTGCACTCTGTATCCTATAATGAAACAAAAGGGAGGAGAGATTATTCAGTCGGCTTATCAGCCACCAAACAGTGTTTTCCTCTCACAACAAAGCGAACAGGCCTTCGCTTCAGCTTATAAGCCGGCTGAAAAGCTGAAACGACTGATTTGTTGTGAAAGGAAAACACTGTTTGGTGGCTGATAAGCCGACTGAATAAGCTAAAGCGAACAGGCGTCTTAAGCAACCATTAAAATAACATGGTTCACTCAGTTCATTACATTGATCCTAGGACAGTCGAATGCCGAATCAGCCAAAGAAGAACCTAACATTACAGAAGCTAGCGCACACTTCAGATTTGCTAGAATGTATCGAATCGATCAGAAAACAGAATGAGACAGCTATAGTAGTGCTACATATAGGGAAAAAAAATGAAACAGCATGCGTACCTGAAGTCAATGAAGATGCTTGTTCCTGGCTAGAATCTGTAAAAGCAAGAATAGATCAACATATTAGTAAAAGAGAACATACTCATCAAGATCAGAAACAACACTGGAACTGGGGTTCACATAACTGGTCGACCAAGGTAATTGTATCTCATGTCTGGGCATCCATTTAACAAATCAAGTTCTTATTTAATTATACATAATCAGTCAGAGCAACTAGGAAAATACAACAAACAGTGGTATCATGTTGTCAATTTACAGCCAACATAGCATTGCACCAATACAGACTATCTGCTATCAATAAACAGTGGTATCATGTTGAGAGCATCTCAAGGTGAGCATCTTACATACCTTCTGATTATCCCAATGAAATAACATCTGACTCAATTTCCTCAGCAGCTGATGGCAAGTAATCCCCTAGATGATGCATAAACATCAAATGAAAAGGCGTCATTTTAATGTGCAATTTGTTACTCGGAATTAAGTAGTCAGAATTAATTCCATATCATGCTCCAGCAAAGTATGATATAGCTCAGGAAGATGCAGGACACATCTATCTTAAAACACTAGTCTAACCAAATCATCTTTCCTCAGTCTCAAGTTTTTTGTTTGCACGAGAGACAGGTAGAGAATTAAGAGATCACTAACTCTGTTGCTCTTGCTCAGACATCCAAACTTCCTAAAAAGACAAGGTCTAACACGTCTAAGCCAATCTAACTGAAAAGCAGAGGGAGCAACAACTAAGTGCACAGGAACTATGCAAAACTCGGGTGGGAGTCAAGGTGCGGCGGCGTTGGAGACCAGAGAGAGAACGGGAAGCAATGGATGCCGGGCCCGGGGTAGGGGGATGGGGGCGGACGTAAAATCAAGTTTGATAAAAAAAAAATTCGGGTCCAAGGTATAGGTTATAGGAGACGCGTTTGGTCTACACGCGTCTTCTATATCTTCTCTTGTATTGGAGATGCGTTTTTATTAATCCGTGTCTCCAATTAGGTGCAAAGGAGACGCGGATCATCCTCCCTCATAGGAGATGCAGGTTAAGAAGCTATGTCTCCTACAGATCATCGGAGATGCGGCTTAATTTCGCATCTCCTATAAAAATGTCTCCTTTAACAGTTTCTTAAGTAGTGAAGTACTGATCAACCTATGGATTGTGCTCCTTATGTGTATTGCCAGATGGGTGATGTTGATAATTGCTATATTCTATCCAAGTGTTTGTCACGCCATTTCCCACTCCTCATGCGCGCACACCACCACCCTTTTAACCATATCATGCATTTGAACCTGAAAAAGCGGTTGGACAGCTAATTTTAACCATGCCATGTATTCAAACTTGGAAAATGCGGTAGAACCGCCTATTTTTAGGGAGAAGCCGGTATAAAATCGGACTATAAATCTATAACGAATCAGATGAACCATGAGCAAATGGGGAAGTAGGAGAAAATAGGCGAAAAACAAAGAACCTTGTCGAATAAGGGTTCAAATCCCCAACCGCCTTTGGAGGACAGGATTCTCACACCAAACCATGAATGTGTTTGCGGTTTGGACATAGAATTGGTTATATTTGAGCCATGTTGAACATTGGAACAAATGACTCTAATTCGGCCACGCCTGCGAATCAGTCGACATTTTGTATACATGTTGAGCTTAGCGAACCGCAAACTTGAGACTCAATGGTTCAATGTCTGATCTGATCCTAATGATAACCCTAGGTGTAGCATGTTCCATACAATGCAAAACTTGACCACACTAAACAATCTTGACCTCTCTTATCTTTTAAGAACCAATCAAAGTGTAGAACTCAACCTCATGGAATAAAAAAAAAAAAAGTTGACTATTTTCTTTCGTCACCTTCCTCCCTCTTTTTTTTCCTTCCCGTGATGTTGCCATTCTATATATGAAGGTGAAATTTTATTTTCTTTTCCCTAATCTCTAAGTGAGTTCATGAAAGTCCAGTAAAATTCTTTTTTGAAAGTAAAGTCCAGTAAAATTCTTTTTTGAAAGTAAAGTCCAGTAAAATTCTGCAAAGGCTCTATCACTGCATGCTGTTCCCTGGTAGTATTGATAAGAAACAAAATGAAGGGAGGGAACACTTTTGCATGGATGGGCAGCTGTATGTGTGTGAAAGGGGAAGCTCGATCGATCCCTGCCTGCTGCCCTGAAAAACAGAGTCTGCCTGCGCCTGCTTAAGCAAAAAGAAAAGGACGCTTGCATGGCATTGGCGCACACACTACGCGTGAGAGAGAAAGCAGGGAGCAAAGCCTGACGCCGCTATGCAAAGGCAGCGGCATCCGCCACCCTCCATAAAGAGACAAACTAGCCCCTCTCTCTCTCTACCTCTCTCCACTTCGAACACATCCTACTCCATCTCCATCGATCTCCATGAGAAGGTGTGTGAGAGATAGAGAGATGCATGGGATGACAGAGGCTCAAGCGAGCAGTGAGAGTACTCTATAAAGGTAAAGAAAAGCAGCCATAAAAGGAGGCAGCAGCACTAGCTAAGCCTAGCCACGTACACACAGTCAGACAAACCACAAACCCCATTGCCATTACCAAGCAGAGCCATCTCATCTTCTGGTCTCATATAGAGAGGGAAGAAGAGCTCAGCTCAGCTCGCTCACACACCAGTCACCATTGCCGCGCTGCCTCCCAACGCTCGAGCGAGAAAGGAGCCGCCGTCTTCTTGCATCGGCATTGTCGCTAGGGAGAAGAAGCAGCAAGAGCGTGAGACACCCACGCACACACGGGTAGGGGGGGAGGGGTGGCGGTGTGACGGTGAGGGATGCGGGCGGGGGCATACACCATCCACCAGTCGCTCACCGCCGAGGCGGCCGCGGTGCTCAAGCTCGCGCTCGCGCTCGCACGCCGGCGAGGGCATGCGCAGGTCACGCCGCTCCACGTCGCGTTCGCCCTGCTGACGGGCCCCGCCGCCGCCGCCTCGTGCGCGCAGCCGCTCGCCGCGGCCTTCTCCTCCGCCTCCTCCTCGCCGGCGGCGCCGTACGGGCTGCTCAAGCGCGCCTGCCTGCGCTCGCACCCGTCGCCCGGGGCGGCGGCGTCGTCCCCGGCGCAGCAGCACCACCACCCGCTGCAGTGCCGCGCGCTCGAGCTCTGCTTCAATGTCGCACTCAACCGGCTGCCCACCTCCGGCCCGCACTCGCCACCCGCAGCGCACTTCGCGTCGCCGCTGATCCAGCCCAGCCCCACGCTCTCCAACGCGCTCGTCGCCGCGCTCAAGCGCGCGCAGGCCAACCAGCGCCGCGGCTGCGTCGAGCTCCAGCAGCCGCCACCCCCACCGCCGCCGGTGACCGCGCAGCAGCAGCAGCCGCAGCCGCTGCTCGCCATCAAGGTGGAGCTGGACCAGCTGGTAATCTCCATTCTCGACGACCCCAGCGTCAGCCGCGTCATGCGGGAGGCCGGCTTCTCCAGCGCCACCGTCAAGAGCAACCTCGAGGAGGAGAGCGCGCTCATGCCGCCGCCCTCGTCGTCGTCCTCGTCCCCTCCGCCGCCGCCGCCGCCCATCCCTCCGCACTTCTTCCTCGACCCCAGCATCGCCGCGGGCGGCGGCGGTAGAGGTAACGGCGGCCGCTTCGCGCTTTGGCCGTCGCAGTTCTTGGCCGCCGCGCCTGGCCCCGACGCGTGCAGCGACGACGTCCGCGCGGTCCTGGAGGTGATGGTCCGGAGGCAGGGGCGGCGCGGCGGCGGCAACCCCGTGGTGGTCGGCGACTCGGTGTCCATGGCGGAGGCCGTGGCCGGTGAGCTGCTGCGGCGCCTGGAGCGCGGCGACGTCCCCGCGGAGCTCGCCGGCGCGCACCTCCTCAAGCTGCAGCTGTCGTACGTGCACGTCCGCCTCATGAGCCGCGCCGACGTGGACGCCCGCGCCGCCGAGCTCCGGCGCAGCGTGGACGCCGTCCAGCCCCAGCGCGGCGGCGGGCTCGTGGTCTACGTCGGCGACCTGCGGTGGGCGCTCGACGAGGAGCCGAACCCGAGCGAGCACGCGACGGCCTCGTCCTACAGCCCCGTGGAGCACATGGTCGCGGAGCTCGGGCGCCTCCTCGACGACCTCCGTGCCTCCCGCGGTCGCTCATGGCTCGTCGCCACCGCCAGCTACCAGACGTACATGCGGTGGCAGCAGCGGCGCCGGCGGCCGCCGACGGAGTCCGCCGCCTGGGCGCTGCAGGCCGTGGTGGTCCCCACCGGCAGCGGCACCGGCCTGGCGCTCAACAGCCTCCACCCCTCGACGCCGTCGTCCTCTTCCTCCCTCCCAAGGTGAGCAGCTAGCAAACTGCAAACCAAGATACCTGCTTTTCCTACAGTACTATGCTCTCCTCCTCCTGCCACCATGTTTCTGTCTGTGCTCGTGTTCGTTCGTTCGTGTTGCCTTTTGCTCCCTTGCTGCCCTGCGCAGCGCATGCTCGCCACTGTTGCATTCAGCATTCCTGGTCTGGTCCTCCATTGATGCCTTGCTGTCTAGAACAAGCAAAAGGACAAGCTGGCAAAGCGGGTTAGACCGTGGCGCATCTTTTGCAAGAACCTCCCTATCTGCAACACTGGTTAGCCATTAATGAGCTAGGTTGTCATGTGAACTCAAGGTAGTGGAATCTTGCAGAGAGGGATCAGAGGAAGAAGAAATGGATGTTGTTGGGGAATGGGATGGTAGCCCTGTGAAAGAATTTTTTTTTTCTTCTGCTGTTGCTGCACAGTGCAGAGATTCCATCGACCTGAACCGATCAGCTTCTGCCTGACGGGAAAAGGGCTTCATCTGATGCAGCGACAGTGCCTGGCGTCCTCCTGAGCCCCATGGCTCTTTTGGTACGCCAGTGTAGCCAGCGTGCAGCGGGTGGACGCGTCAGACTGATCCGGCGCTGCTCGTCTGCTGCGTCCCGTCCCTTTTCCTTGCAATGATGCTACCTTTCACAAGCTCATTCAAGCCACTGCATTCACATTTTGTGTGTTGCGGTGTTGCTTGCTTGCCCGTGTTGGGTAAAATCTCTGATAAAATAGTACTAGTAGAATGTATCTGTCCAGATTCAATTATATTGCTATCATTCCCTTGCCCTGACACCGGCTGGATCACAAGTAAATTTGCAGAAAGTTACTGTGAATCATTGAAACAAAACGGAAAAAAGATTCAATGCTACCACCTCCTCCGTTTCGAGTTGTAGGTCTTTCTGAAAATTTAGAACGAAGGGAGTATGATACGTGATTGCTCACTGTCTGAGAGGTACTACTGTCATATAGTAGAAGCTTTGTCACGGCCTAACATGGCTTTGTTTGTCCCCCTGTCCAGTGCCAGTGCAGCGCCGGTGCCGCCGGCCATGGCGACAGCGCATCAGCTTGGGCAGAGTCCGTTCGTGATGGCCGCCGGGGAGACGACGGGGTTCGCGGCGGCCGGAGATGACCAGGACGAGACGCACCTCCTGCTCTGCACCGAGTGCAGCAAGAACTACGAGAGGGAGGCGTCGCTCGTGAAGGCGGAGGCTGGCGCGGAGGGCCCACGTGGCAGCCTCCCCGCCTGGCTCGTGCCGGACAGGCCACCGGTCGATCAAACACCTCATCACAAGGTAACAGAAACATATCAGTTTCTGATAACATGCCAATGCTGTTCCATGATCCACCGTTCTTAACAAGATTATTATTGCTTAATTGATATTTTTGTGGTGATTCAGGAGAAGTATCTGATGGAGCTGAAGAGGAAATGGAGCCGGCTGTGCAGGAAGCTTCACCTCTGCGCTGTTGATCCGTGCTCGGCTCCGTGCCCATGGTGGTCTGGCTCTTGCTTGCTACCGGGCAGCCAGAGCAAGCCCACCGTCGCGGGGTTCCTGGGCTTGGATGGCCTGATGGAGCTCGGCAAGAGCAGGACGAGCCAGTGGCCGCCGTCACCGCTGCCTCGCTGGGGCCTGACTCCGGTGATGGCGCCGGGGTGCCAGGGCGCGGGGACCGCGCTCGCTCTCGGCAGCCACCCGCTCTCGGACTCGGCGACGTCCGGCGGCCGCGCCCCGGGAAGCGGCGACGGCTCCGCTGCGGTTCGCGAGCTGGAGCGGAGGCTGCGCAGGAACATCCCGTGGCAGCCCGTCTCCGTCGTCGCGGAGATCGTCGAGACGGCACTCGCCGGCCGGGGCCCCGTGTGGCTGTACGTGAAGGGGAGCGACCACGCCGCGGCGCGGCGCGCGGCCGCGGTGATCGCCGAGGCGCGCTGCGGGTCATCGGACCGCGTGGTCTTGGCCGATCCGAGCAGGTTCAGCTGCGCGGAGGAGCTGTGCTCCGACGTCGTCTCCAGGGCGTCCGAGATCGGCGGCCAGGCGTTCGTGGTCGTCGTCGACGACGTGGAGAACGCGCCGTGCGACGTCGTGGACTGCCTCGTCGCGGCGTCGGAGAGGGGTCGTCTCAAGGATCACCAGTCCGGCCGAGAACTCGACCTCTCCAGCTCCGTCGTGATCCTGACGACGTCCAAGTTCACCGGCGCCGCCGGCAGTGTGATCGGCCTGCGTCTGTGGTCCGAGGACGAGGCGCCGCCCGGCGGCGCTCTCAAGAGGAAGACGGTGTCGTCCCCGCAGGGCGAATGCAAGCGGGCACGCCACGACGCCCTCGACCTCAACCTCAACCTCTGCGCCGAGGAGGACACCGACGAAGAAGACGACGACGGCAGTGACGACGACGAGGAGGCCGTCCCCAGCGACATCACCCACGAAGGCGACTCAGGCGATTCCAGCGAGCACGGGCACCCGCACGGCCTCCTGGAGTCCATCGCGGCGCGCGTCGTCACCCTCGACGAAGAGGGCGGCCACGACGCCTTAGCCGCCATCCGCGCAAGGCTCGCCGGGGCCATCACCGGCCAGGGAAGGTCGCGCGTGGACGAGGCGGCGGTGCAGGCGCTCGCGGCGGCGTCCGGGGAGTTCCTTGAGGAGGTGCTCGAGAGGTGGACGGCGGAGGTGCTGGGACCGGCGGCGGCAACGGTCAGAAATGGCGGGAAAGGGAAGGAGGTGGTGGTGCTGGGGCTGGGGCCCGTTGGTGGGGCCCGGGAGACAGAGGGGTTCATGGGCTCTGTCCTTCCAAGTAGGGTCCACGTGGACTGAGCTGAGCTGAGGTGTCCAAATCTTCTTTTTGCTGCCCTTTTGGAGAGGAAAAGGAGAAGGGTGTAGTTTGTATGTATGTAAAAGGGAAGGGTTTGGGGTCTAGAAATGGAGAATTTGGGGGGTGGGGTAGGGGTTATATGGATCAAATGTCCTACTTTAGTAGTGATAATGCACTAGTTTAGCTTTGTTCATGTACTAGGTTTGGAGGGTTTGGAATGGAGATGAAAATCACATTGGAGAATGATCCTGGAAATATCTCTAGCACTTTGGTCCTCTGCATCAAAGATGGCGTACGGTGGAAATGGGTAGACTAGAATATGAACCGTCACAATCCCACGGCTGCCCCGACGCACAATCGTTGCCTTGGGTTTGCTTGTTCTTTTCCATACAATTCACAGCTATCTTACTTGTTAAAAAAAGAGGGTTTACTTGTTCTTTTCAATAAAATCAGCGTATCTTGTAACATTTGTAAAACAAAAAAATAGTATAGGTTAATGGAGAACTGGTTATCCATGCTCTGTACTTCAGCGCGAAAGGGGTGACCAACCTTGTTGGCAGGCGGCCATTCTAGCGTTGGAGGTGAGGGGAATCGATTCTGATAAGTATATTGTATGTACTAGTAAGTTTTTAGCTCCTTTTTATCTTTCCATGACGGATCTACTACATGAGTATTCTTTCTTTCTTTTGTCACCAGCGATTGAGGAACAGGTGAGTCCCGATATACCTTTGTGCCATCTTGGCGGGTTTATTTTCTTCCGTTGCTATGGGTTCGGTTCCAATCCGCAATCCGCTATTTTTGCATGAGGCCCTTCATTTCGACGAAATTTTGGTATATTGACCTTCGTCGGCGCGCAACATTTCAACCAAGGTATTTGGTGGAGAGCGGCAGCAACTGCGAGCTGAGACGACCAACGCCATCGGTGAACCTCAGAATCACCTCAATGCAATTTTTATGCATTGCTCTTGTAAGAGGTTGGATGTAAAACCTGGTTTATACAAATAAAATCCAACCTATTTTCTAAAAACAAATTTGGAGGACTGGTCATATTCCAACATGAGAGAAGACGTGAGAATGAATGTCCGTCGCGGCACGGACGGGACGGAAGAATATCGCTGGTTCCGATGCGCGCAGGGAAGGCGAGAGGGACAAAGGAACACCCACTTCCCTGCACACTTTTCTTTCCAGCATCAGCCTTTCCTTTTGCTGGAGTGGAGGGCCAAGGCCTCCTCCGGCTGTTGGCTCGTTCTCGGTCGCCGGCGAGACCGGCCGTGGTCGAGGGGATGGCTGCCTTTTGGCTGGACGCGTTGCTTTCCTCCCCACTCTGCCTCTCCTCCCCTGCTTTGCTTTGGCCGCATGCGCGATTGAAAAGACCGCGCCTTGGGCGCGCCGCCGGCGGGAACGGCAAGTTTCGCGGCAACGCCCTCTGGCTTCCGAATTTTCTTGTAACCAACCCAAGCGACCGGCCTCAGGCTTTCCCTGCGATTGATGTAAAAAAAAACATCAATTTGGGACATGTTTGGATCCGCCGTCCTAAACTTTAGAACATATCACATCGGATGTTTAGATACTAATTAGAAATATTAAATATAATTTAATTACAAAACTAATTACACAGATGGAGTCTAATTCGCGAGACGAATCTATTAAACCTAATTAGTCCATGATTTGACAATGTGATGCTACAGTAATCATTTGCTAATGATGGATTAATTAGGTTTAATAGATTCGTCTCGCATATTAGTATAGGGTTCTGCAGTTAGTTTTATAATTAGCTCATGTTTAATCCTCCTAATTAGCGTTCGAACATCCGATACGATCCTCCTAAAGTTCCACTAAAAGAAGACAGGTCTGTGGGAGGATTTTGTAAGATCCATTTGGAAACTGTATGTTGAACTTTTTTGAATGCATAAATAGTCTCTCTTTTTTTTTTCTCCCTTCGTTCAAAGACGAGCGTCCAATCAAATATGCCACTCGAAAAAGCGTCCCACTTATCCGCTGCACAGCTTCCGATCCCTTTTTTTGACCTTTTGAGCCTTTTAGGACACTTCTGAAACTGAAGATCAATCCATCCGATCTCGGCGTGTCCGATCGTTGCTAAGCACGGTAAAGATTAAAGAGAAAAGCCCGCGGGTGATTTGTCTCCTTTTTTTTCTCCTCTCTTTTGCATTTTCATTTTAACGAGCGCATAAACAACAAACCCGATGCGGTTCAGGCAGGCCAATCAAAACAGGCATGTCGGTATCGACAGCCACGCCACTCCGTACGTCCTGAAATGAATCCACGAAATTCGAGCACATGTGGTGCAGGCCCTGAGTCTTGAACTCGAATTTTAAGTTGGCATATTATACCACAAGAGACCTAACCAACTAAGTCAGTTCGCATTTTTATACAAGACCTATAAGCTAAACTTGAAATCCTTATCTGTAACATTTCAGTTAAAACTTTGTGATACACTCCGTCCGTCCTTAAATATATAATGTTTAGGACAAGCAAATTAGTTTAATCTCACACCAAAAATAGGCACCTTCTTCTTTTAAAAACTAAACATTAGGGAGTGAAAAACAAACAAGAGCGGTCAAGATAACCCCTCAATTTTCAGTTTCACATTCTCTCAAAAACTAAATAAAAAACGTGAACAAAAACAAGATTAGCACGAATAGAAAAACAAACTATTAGAATGGAAACACGCTTAAATAGTTAAACTCATCAAGTTTAACAAAAAGAGCCCAACTCCCAAATAAATTAAGGAAATTGGCAAGGTAATAGGAACAGGGATATCTAGATAGAAAGGCGGAAAATACGAAAAACAATCGGGAAAATATTAGTCGTTTTTCATCATATTTCCATATTTTTCAGAAAAATACAAAAATGGCTGATAAATATAGGAAACGAAACGGGCTAATCCCGTCCGAAGCAGTACATGAAAAGGGCCGAAATCAATAACCTTCCTCAGCATAGTTGGGCTTCGGCCATAGTTGGGCTTGCCATATTATCCTGGTCACGATGCTGGGCTTAACGCTTCTGAAAATCGACGCGCACCAGCCTGACATCCGCGTCCAAAATAGATTTTGCGAACACTGTTAAAGCCCCAGTAGCATTTAACATGTCAAACAAAACAGGTTAATTGTATAGAACTATAGAGGTCCTACACGAATTCTGACATCCATATTCATGTTCAGCGACCTCCCTAGCAGTCAGATTGAAAGGGTAGTGAGGGACAGGGTCGCCTCGTCCGACCAAGATGGGGCATATGAACGCAGAACTGTGGACATCCATTTTGACACGGGCATAACATGTTTTACAAATAATATATCCCATACAAGGTGCCACGTTCAACAGTAGAATCAACATAGAAGAAAACCGAATCTCCTGTACATGGGAATTGCACGCACCTGGTCGCCTGGTATAACTGAATGTCCTGATTTTCATAGAAACAGTTCTTCAAAAAGAAAAGGTAGGGAACCAATAGTGTCCATGAACATTAATATTGACAAAGAAAACATTATGGAGCTCAAATTTTATTACTATAGGCAGGGCTTGTTTTGACATTAGTGTACACAACTCTGCCCTGAAAATTATCAAAGAATGGATTTTCAATGTGTATATATAAAGATTACAAGGGACAAAGGACAGATACAAACTATTGTACAAAGAATCCTATCCAGCTAACTCAACTTAAGATGGCCCAAACCCTAAGCTGTGTGTTAAAAAGGAGAAAGCTCTAATCTTCCATTGTAATGTACAGAATTCGACAACTTACTCACAGAGGTAGGCCTGTTTTGTTTTCGCGTTGCCACAGTTTAGATGTTCAACGATGCACTTTTGTGGCAACTTGTTGCCCTGTTCATGATTGAGAAGTTCAACAACTGCACTTGATGAAACTTCCAAGTGAGTCATGAGTCATCAGAAGGGATATCCAAGTGAGTCATGAGTCATGACCCGTCATCAGAAGGGATATCGTGCGGTGAAGGTTGAGGATGCTGCAATCCATCCTCAGGCATGTCAAATTCAACCAATGGCTGCAATTGTTTCCCAACAGCATCCTGTTGGAGCTTCATCTCTTCGATAACCATAGCCTCTGCAGCCTTACAGGACTGCTCATCACTAAAAGCAAGGGTCCATCTCCCATCAACAAGATACTTCTTCGTCTTCCCTTTTTGTTTTCCAGAATCCAAAAAAGGAAGTGTGGAGGGACGAATGCGAAGATGTAACCACTTCTCATGTTTTTCGTCTATTCTTGGCTGAAACAAAGCAAAACCAAGGATGTAGGCATGAGATGCATTACGCCTGCGAAAAAAATCCTTCCGGTGCAGCAGAATTCAAAGAATATGGATGGCTTCATCTAATGATGACAACAAAGCGAAAGAGCATAGATTTTCCATGCCATCATGGTACATACATCAGATCCTGCCAAAGGAGCCATGACACGGACAATTCCACGTTGTTGCTTGAGAGGTAATTCTTCTAGAAGAAGAATCCACCCAGAAGTTCCGTTAGATAAGGCTAAAAAGCAGAAGTGACGCTCTTTGCCCCTCTCAAATGCTATTCGACAAGGAACTGCGTCAACTGCAAGAATAACATGACAAACAATTATTCTTTAACAAATTTTGAGGAACTAAGATAACCTTGCACTTTGCATAGTGCCAGAATAAAGATTTCCATGTAAAGAAATCAAACCTAAGTTGACTTCAACCCCAGGTTTAGGCACCGGACCATCGAAATCTGCAGCATTTGCTCTAGTATTTACAGGCAAATCGATTGGAGGGTAAATAGGAGGCTGGTCTGTGAAAGTTTCTCCGATGCAGAAGAGTATAACTTGATGCTGTAGCACAAAACCCTGAAAAAAATACACAAGAACTCAGCAACATACGTAATTCATAGCTACATCTAAAATTACTCTATCAATTTAACAAGAACTGAACCATTGAAACAGGATATTAAGTTTAAGGTTTCCATGAAGCATTATACGTGTAACTTCAAAAGCATCATTAATGTTTCTTCTGCAAGCATGCAAGGACCAGAACCCATGAGAGAGCCAAATCAGCTTGCCTGCCCGGGCAAGTTCCTCGCTGCTTGCGCCAGCGAGGCAAGGGGAGCCCGGAACTAAACGCGCCCTAAGTGCATGAACTCAAACATTGCATATGCTACCACCTGTGGCCACCAATATCATTGCACTATCATACGACAGCAACTGTTTTGAGGCTGTAGCAGCCACCATGCCATCCTTCTTGTCTCTGCTACGACCAAGCCAGGGAGGCCAACCGACAGCTATGTAGGCACTACTGCTACCATACCACACATGGCACAGTAATCCGCAGCCACACTTTTGTTTTCCAAACACAGCTGCTATGGAGCCATATGTTCACATGAACCTGCCATGTTCCAGGATTGACTAATGTGCCTTGTGCCTTCTTCTAGTTGCAAGCTACACACCAACCGCTGCCAATTTATATGTTTACATATCAGTGTAGCTGAACTGCTGAGTCACATAGTACACTATACTCTCAACATTTTTGTCAGCCCATCCAATCAACACCTACCAACTGTTTGACAAAAATTTCAAGGTAAGTAAAGTGCATTGATTTATACATTTTTTATTTTCGAAATGGAAATGCTAGATATTTCAAATCAGTTCTCCATCTTTGACCTAACACAATCGCAAATTAAGATTAAATTTGGATGAAAATAAACTACTGTTTTAATTTCTACAATGCATTTTGCGGTATTTTCAGAATGAGACTGATTGCACTTTCATCTACGTATGAACAAACACAACCAGAGAAAGAACAAGGTTTAATTGCATCCTTAAAGATGGTAATGTGTCCACAAGAAAAATGTAAAATAGCGTTGGTCTCAAGCATATTACTGCAGCTAACTATGAGATATGTATTGACTGCAAAAGTAGAAGCATTTTAGGGAGATCAAGATGAAAAAATAATCGTACCATTCAAAATAAATATCTTGTTTTTGATTATAACTAGACTGAACAGCTTTTTCAGTGGTTGCCAGGAGTCACTTGGTGGTATAAGAGTTAAACTAATTTAGCAAAAGACAAACTAAAATGGTGGTAATGTGATAATATACAGCCTTTCCTTAATATGTGTGCAAAAGTCCTGTCATACAAAAACCATCACGGTTGTGTGACAACAACACATCCTTTTTAGCTGTTTTTATCACTGAAAACTCAAAATTGGCTGCAGCTGTTTCAGGTGTAGCGAGATGGGTGCTCACAAAAATTGAGTGTCTAGGTAAAAATAATACCACAGTTTGTTAGCAGCACTACAATTTTTGTTAGTAAAGAAAAATCTTTAGCACCTGATCGATTCGTATTTATGCACCATCCAAGCAAAATAAGAAGTAATTAACAGTTTCAACTGAGTACCCAACGTATGTTACTTTTGTATATTTTTTTGCACACCCAGTTCTGGACCCTGTATATTCGGAGACCAGTTGATTTCAGAAAAGGCAAGGCAATCTTTTTTCTTATTTTCTGTATATTATAACACACTTTAGGCATCACCGATATCTACAAGCTGCTGGAATAGAATATAACACCTCAACTCGAACCTATATCGTACTCAAATCGCCGCCAATACATCCACAGCTGTGATAGGACAGAACACTTCAGCTCTGTTATACCACAATGCAACTCCTTATTAGACATACACATTCAAAAGACAGTAAATCATGGCTATTGCTTCACATACACAACTAGTTCTCTATCCTGCTAAAATTTCGAAGAGCAATTTAGTTTTTGCCATCGGTTCAACTACAGTTTCGAAATTTGATGCAGCCTACTGATTTTATTAGGTTCATATCACTGGTGTGGTTTCCCGAAATTGTTTGTCTATGCAACCACCATTTTATTCTGTCAGTCACCATAACTATTTTGCTGACTATCCAATTTACTACAAACCGACCATCATAGCCCAGTTACTTGTCTCCAGAATCCTATCTCTTTCCCTGTACCCTCCTTACCCCCATGACCAGCCACCGTCACTCTCCATATGCCCATGCTCAGCGGGTATTGGTTATGCCAAGCCCGAGCTTGGCTGTCACCTCTCTATCCTCAAAGAGACAAGAAGGTATGCATTAGGAGTAAGCCACACATACAGAGAGGCAACAAATTTGGCACTGAGAGCTGCTGCTCACTGGCTAGCACCACGGACAAAGAGGCAGCCAGCAAGAGCTGCAAGAGGTGGAGTGGCTAGAAGCTGAGATCCAAGGCAGAGGATGTGAGCAAGCAAAGCCTATGACAACCTGAGGGGCCCCTGTCCTGGAAGAGGGGGGACAGGAAGCTAGGGTTGTCGGTGAGCCCTTGTGTTGTGCTAGCTGAAATCTCAAGGGCTATGGAATTCGTGACCCAAGATGGTTCCAACATCATGGATTAGGCGGCAATGCCTCAGGAGGCTCAGCTATCTCTATGGCTTCATTCCAGGATGCAGTGTGGTCCCTGGCCTGAGGCATTGTGGGAATGAGTCTAAGAATATGAGTGTCCATGGCTCAGATAGAGGGAGGACAAATAGGGAGAGCAGCAGTGCTCCGGACCAGTGTTTTGGCCACATGGAGCTGCATTTTGTGAAGCATTAACATTTTTGTATGTGCTCCTGCCAGATGAAGAAGAGAAGCAGCAGGAGAAGAAAGAAAAGACAGGGTCATTTGGTATGGTCAAACAGATTAACCAAACAGCTTTCGCCCTAATATGGCATGAACCAAAAAAGTTTTTTACTATCTACGTGAGTATTATAATTCAAAAGACAGTGCAAATGTCTGAACTGGAATTGAAGCAATGGCATACACCAGAATTTCCCAATTTCAAGATGCAAAACGGTTCATGCATGTGTTGCAACTTGGATTGAGGTAATACTGGATTGATCTTTATTCTGATTCAAATCAATCAATGCGATTTGACTGCAAAGGAGAAAACAGTGAAGTACATTTAAATCCATAGTCCTGTCAAGCAATCCAATTTGGCAGTCTCCTTCTGTAAGCTTCACAAGTATTGACATCAACTGACTGCGAAGGAGAAAACACTGAAGTACATTTAAATCCAAAGTCCTGTACTCCTGTCAAGCAATCCAATTTGGCAATCTTCTGTAAGCTTCACAAGTATTGACATCAACTGTTTAGCGTAAGCTGTTGCAGCTTATAGCAATTGTTCAGCGCCGTAAGCAGTTGCAGCTTATAACTGCAAAAAGCCTGCCTTCTGCAATCTCTTTTTGCCTCATGTGTCAACATCTGGGATTCAGCGTGGCTTTGTGTGTTATCCTCCATTCTGCTAGCATTGATCTTTTCTTCACCCACTGGTTGCTTGCTCCAATTAGATGTTTCTACGTCCTCGGAGATGCATGGGTATCCTAAGTATTTAGGTGAGTTTTCTGCTTGGCAACCTTCATCTTCTTTCATAGTTCTACAACTAGCAAGAATGCAATGCTGCATGTATAAAAATATTTAGCGTTTGGTTTGGCGTTCCAACCACCTGATTTGCTTAATAGAAAATTAAAAAGAATAACTGTTTATGATTAATTGAGAGGTGAAGAATAAAAATGACTTTCCAAAAAGAAACAAGTACTCAAAAAATCATTAGATAGAAATTCATGTAGTCATGCTCTTTTGTTCATTTCAACACTCGCGTCAAAATAAATTTACAACTGCACTTTGATTCGGAAGACTGTATGTTTTCATTCAGTTTTCTGAACGTGAGCACATCCAATTGGTTCATCGTACCCTTGTGCCTGAATTTCCGAGAGTCCAGCATAACTACCAGGAAAAAGTCATGGTATTTTTATAAAGAAATTTGGTAATATATCTTAACCATTCAATTGAATTGCACATTTTTGTAATAAAAAATAAGGTGTATTTGTCTCACTTGCTCAATGATCAGAAAATAAAAAAAATGAACTACAAACTTCATGCATTTAGAACGGCAACATAGAAACAAATCTGAGTGAAGTGTCTTTAGAAACATTGCATTAAAAATGAACATAAGCTGCCCCCTTATGGATATTGGATGGAATGCTAACACTGGCAAGAACTTTCATGTTAGATTTGCTAAACAAATTATTTATCTCATTGTAAGGAAGATTGACCACGTGAGCATTAAGCACCACTGGGAAAGTTATGACTATTACGAGATCCACTACCCATCGGGAGGATAAGAAAGCTTCTGATTTCGGATTGCACGTATTTAAAAAAATGTGCCAAACCAACAAATAAAGATACATCCATACCTTAACCATCTCATGGACTCTCTCTGCAACAGCAACAGAAGAATCACCTGAAATACAATGCATGACTCAGTACATCACAAATTTACTGTGTAGTTGCAATACATATTTGGGGGGCTGATAGATAGTCACGTGAAGCATGATCAAGTAGTTCTAACCTCCAAATGAATACAAATCCATGGGTACAATTATAGACTTGGATCCTTTTGGTGGTGAAGAAGCCTCAATTGCTAACTCCAAAGGAAAAAAAAACATTAGGAAGGAATGATATCTACAGAACACAGAAAAGAACATATACATTCATATCAACATTGAAATTTACCTTTCTTGCAATTCTTCCAAGCCTCCTTAATAACGGGAAGAAGCATGTCACACCAGCATCCTCCAGATTCCTCTGAAAGCTTTGCACTACAATCCTTGTGTGAATCCTAGGACGCACACATTATAATCAGCAGGATGAAAACAACACTAATATATCTACACCTCTGGCAAGGCTAATTTAATATATCAAGATACCACATTTGATAAAGGCACTAACAATTACTAGAAAGCATTTCACTTCTTTGACAATTGGTCAGAAAGGCAAATGTGAGAATTAGACTTTTAGACTATAGAAGAGAGTAAGCCTTCTGAACGTATGGATAAATCTCGAATAGGAATTTAAATAGTGCACTACTTCACACCTACTTTTTTTCCTTTTATGTATAATTTTGAACAGAAACATCAACATCTGGTGAAAGCTAGCAAGGCTGAGTTGCAAGAAACTGCAGGGAAAATATCAATGTGGAAATCCATCTCCAATATATTTATATCTAACAGGTCCTAAACACACATTTCATGACATTTAAAAACAACTGCATCCAAACATAGGTGATATGAGACAATGGTTTGCTTCAACACAAGCATGTAAGAATTGTCTACCGCACACAAGTAACCTGTTGAGACGACAGAAAGTTAAAACCATCCTGTATTTTGCTGAGTCAGGGCTACTATTCCAAGAAAAGCGTTCTCATGGCCAACATTTGAAACGAGGAAAAGAATCATAACACTCCTCCCCTTGCCTTCTGCTGGTTAAAAAATGGCCCAAGGGTATGTGTTCGTGTTGAGCATTAAATGATCAGGGGAAAAAAGAGAGAACCAAACTTTTACTAACTACCGGTAAAGGTGTACTACTCTCCCCTGAAATACAATATCAAACAAATACAATCTCAAACAAATATCACAAGGAAGGTGACTGCTATTATGTATTATCTCCTCTGATCCCCAGTTCTCCATCAAAAGTATTACATGAATCATGCAGTATTGATGAATGGATGTACCTTTAATCTTCTTAGATGAAAAGCAGTGAATTCTTCCTCCCCATGGGGCAGCAATTGCCGAAAAAGCCAGCCTCCAACCAAGCGAACATCTGCAGATACCTTCGATCTGCAGAAAAGGTCGACTAACGCATCGAGCACCTATAAACAATTAAATGGCAAAGAAAAAAGTAAGCATCCGATATCATAAAGCATGATGTGCTCAAGTAAAAGGCTTACAAAGCAAAAGTAACATTTAACAAAGAACAATGTGGGTTAAAGTTGAAACAATGTATCACAATCACCCTCCAAATATTAACTAAGAACAATAATTAATTTTCTGTGACAAGATACAACGTCATCAATTATGTCCAGAAGAATAGCAGTTGTGATTCATGTTGATCTGGACAATTCTAAAGCTGCAGATAAATTATTTAAAATGGCCTTTCTAAGTCACAAAACAATCCTAAAAGAATTAAAGAACATGCTATATGAGTTACACGGGATGTCCCAGCATAGATGCCCACAGTGGTTTAACAAAGTTTCAACAGATAAATAGGTAATGATAGTCTAGGTGCAAAGTTGAAGTAATTTGGAGAGACATCACATCCAACACCTAAGGTACACTTTATTAAGGTGCCTAGAAGTTGTTCACTTGTTTGGCACATGGCACATGCCTTCAACGTAAACAATAAAGTAAGATTATTCGTGCACTAAAATTACAATTTTATTGTTTGATATCATATAGCACAAAAATAAGAAGGATGCCATCATTATTTCAAGAAAGTACACTCTACAGATCCAAACAGGTAATTTGTGTGAGATTCAGTGAATAAACCTGATATCTGTGAACTTTGGAAGTCATTTGCCGTGGATGATGACACTGTAGCCCATACTTATCCTGTAAAAGAAAAGAAAATTATAGCATTATAACAAGATTGTAAAGCCACCCTAAAAAACAAGCTAAAGAAGGTTAAAAAAAACTACAATGGCGAGTGTGAATGTAACTAAATAAAACTGTCATCAGTGTTCCACGAATGAAATCAAACTAATTTGAGAATTTTGGATGACTTCGCATATGTGGTCTAAAGTATAGCAAAACTACACTCCGTGCCAAATTTTTGATAAAACTACACTGTTAGTTTGAATGTCAACTGGCATTCAAGTCCCACACGTCAGACATGTTAGTTTCTGATGTATTCCAAAAGGTTTGGTCTTAATTCAGACAGTGTTTAGTTCTCTTAAATTAACTCAATTAATTAACATATTGTGCATACCACTGCATCTAGTAAAATTTTGTCCCAGCAGTGTACACATTTGCAATAAGAAGATAAGGATGCAGTTATATGGATGCAATTTGCTTAAAAACAGTTGTATGATCATGCTGATGGTCCAAAACGACATGAGTTTGAAGAAGTATGAATGCTCAAAATTGTATTTATGTTAAATCTGGGGGTGAAAGAGCATCAGCGTACCTGAAGCTTCCTTACATAAACATCAAAATCGCTACAAATACTGTCATCAGTCAGACCGCTACTTGACGAAAATAACCGTCTTTCAGCAAGGTCTTCTCCTACTAAAGCTTGCTGGAGGTAAAAGAAGAAAGGTGTCAGAAAATCAAAGTAAAATGTAGTACCATGATCAATTTTTCAAATATAATGGAGGTAATACAAAGACATACAACTAGATCCAATTAAGGCCCCCTTTGGAGACTTCCGACTAAAATAGTCCGATGTTTCGATGCTAGTTAGGACATGTAATGATGTAAACATGAGCTAATTGCAAAACTAATTGCATAAGTCATGGTTAAGTGATGAGTAGAATAGTAGAATCCATTGATCCTAATCAGTCCATGTTTAGCACATGTGCTACAGTAAACATGGGCTAATCATGGTCCAATTAGGATCAACGGGTTCTAGTTTGCAGCTTAGGCCCTGTTTATGCAATTCGTTTTGCAATTAGCTCATGTTTAATCATCCTAATTGGCATCCAAACATTGAACTAATTTTTAGCCGGGGGCTCCAAACAGGGCCTAAGCTGCAAACTGATATGGTCCAACAAATATGTTAAATCTTGTTGTTTTAAGTTTTAACCCTGACTGTCACTACTTAAACAGTAGGATTCCATAGATCATCATCACATGATATAGAACACACTACGAAAATATAAAATCTATATCAACGACCATCTAAGTAGACATCTACAAACATCAGAATTAGTGCACATGCTAACAGAAGCCAACTACATTCTTACACTCAACTGACCACGATAGAGTAATCAACCAAGTAAAAGAACTGTTTCTCTCAGAGCAGACAGAACTTACTAGTAGAAGTTTCTTATGCTGCTTTCTTTGAGGGAGTATTCCAAGTGCATCCAGCATCGATTCATCAAGTTCTATACAGCCCACATGCGCTAACAATTATTTTCTGGGGCAGCCAAAGTGAAAAGGATAACTACATGAGAAACAGTCTAACTCACCTTTTGTCTGCAATAATGTAGCAAATAAGCACAACGAACCCAAAGCTTCTGAATCATCTCCTCCTGTGATATAGGACAGCAAGTGTTCCCTGGAAATTGTGCACGGAGTCGTCACTCATGTAAAATCATCTAATATGTGAACTGATGCAGATTTAAAACATTTTCAAAAAAGAAAAAGAAAAAATGTATATCATTGTGCCAGGACAAAAGATTTAGCTAACAGAGAAAGGTAGGTATTTTTATCTATTATATTATCAACAACGGTACTGCTTCCACTCAATAAAGGTGACATCCTGGAATTCGTCTGGTCAAACTACTTAACTTTGACAAATAACATATTTATGAATATTTAAACTAGTAGATTTGCCATTTGTATCCAAAACACTTTCAATTGTGTTGGGCTTTGATAGGATATCATAGTCCAAATTAGTTGTCAGAATTTCAGATTGGGGACTATATCAGTAACCAAAACATTTGCAAAAACAGGGAGTACAATCCCTTGTTTACCACACTGATGCCCTACAAACCTGATCGATATAAAGAAACTCAGGTTCCTAAACTTACAGGTGGGTTCAAGGACACAATTGATATGTATTGGACTAGCTTACACCTACACAATAAAGTCTGACATAAACAAGCAAACTGTACTTTCGAGCCATGGCATCTTTGGATATGTTATATACTCCCAACAGACAAACATAACAACCAATATGATACAAGGCAAAGTTCAAAATATAAAAACGTGCACATCTTTATCTTAAATATGGCATTCATCCTCTACCATTCAACAAAGAAGTACAAAATGAAATGTGATTGATAAACTTGCATAACAGAAGCATGTATTCAGCTCAAGTGACATACCTTGGTGTGTTGCCTTGGCAACAATCACTAGGCGGCGAACTAACAGCAGACAAAGAAGTTGGCTGGTCCTGATTTGCTTGCTCGCAGGTAGAGTCACTGCTGCACTGATTCTCAGATGCATCATGCTCCGAGGTATAGCCATTAGGAGTCACTTGCTTCCTATCAGGGCAATCAGGTTGATGAAAAAGAGCGGCAGCTACAGTACTTGCCATGTCCTTGTTCTTAAAAATGTGGAGAATACAGCAAAGCAAATACATGGAAGTAGTGACACTTATGTCCAAATCCTAGAGAAAAAAATTAAAGATAATAAATTATAAGAAATAAGAAGTCAAGGCACAATAACATGAGGTAATATGAAAAAAAATATTTCAGCACACTTACTGTGCTCTGCCTCTGCAATGACGGGAGTAAGAGCCGAAATACCAAAACTTGCAAGATGTTTTCAGTAATAAACCTTTCAAGATCAGGAATACCAGAAGACATAACATCACTGAAATAATACAGTGTGTCTTCAATTTGCACAATTGCATCTTCAACAGAGGAAGATGGGAGAGAACAATTTGCATTTCTGAAATAATAAAGATAAGCTAGCATAATGAATATAAATTGATAACACAAACAATTCTAGTTACTAGTTATGCCACAAAGTTACCGTGAGGAGCGCGTAACCAACTTATCCAAGTCAATGCATTGCTTCTGGAAATGCTGAACTATGTCTGAAAAATAATCTGATAGCGGCACACGGGAAACGAATCTGTTAACAGATTCATCTCCCACTGAAAACAAAGGATTGCCCAGTAAGCAACAGCGAATAAGGACACAAGCAATCATAATGGACACCAAGGGTTTACCAACTTACCATGATAAACATTGAGAGTCAAGGTTCGTATAGCAACTCGAATCATGCTATCCTCGTGAAAAGCAAACTTTAAGGCCTCCACATAAAGAGGAAAGGAAGTGACTTCATCCTGCATTCAACACAGAGGAAGCTAGTAAACAAGAGATTTGCGATAACAAACCTCTAAAGCACTAGTCCAGAATTTTGAAGGGCAAAAAAATGCATGATGCAACAGAATAGCCAGGTGAGACAATCAAACTACCTACCTTCAGAAAATAAGCTTATATATTTCAACTGTGGGTGACACATCCCTAGCTAACAGGGCAAGAATCTGATCCGGAACCCTTGCCAAGACACTCTCATGACGCAAAAACTGATAATGTTAATAGGAACTTATTCCTTCAAGAAAGAAGCCATGGTTCTGACATGTTTGTCCTTAAAAGTAATGGAATGCTTCTACACGAGATTGCTAGCCCCAATGACATAGAAACAGGAACCATTATTTTTTTTCTAGTAGTCCATTTGATAAAGCTGCATTCCATCTGAGGAGTCAAAATTATTGGAGATGGAAAACTTGAAGTGTGGCAATCTTCTACTCATAAACCAAACCAGGAAGTACAGAAATAGAACAAAATACTCCCTCTGTCCCAAAATAAGGGTTCTTTTAGCTTTCAAAATTTGTCCCACAAAGAGTTTTCTATTAGCTCCTAATGAGCCTCATCTAATTAAAGCAACACTCATCACACCATCAAAAAAAAGTGTACGGAGAAGCACGTGGAGCCAATCAAATGATCAATCGATGCTATTTTTCTGGTCCCAGCGCACATGCATTTATTCAGGATCCAGAAAACCAAATAGACAACACAGCTTTCAATCACAACTAGTATGAATAATTGGGGGCAACATAGTCATTTCTGGCAACTACTAATGTGTCTGAAATTTGCTAAAAGAACACTTATTTTGGGATGGAGGGAGTAGAAATCTAGTTTAGTCATCCAAACAAAAGATGCAAGGAACAAGGCATAGAGTATCTTTGTCTATCCAAAACTGCAGCAGAAGGAAACAGATATGTACATTTTTTGTCTTCACGAGCAAAGAAATTGTATTCTTGTTCAACTTCCCACTTATCGCCCTTCATAAAACATGAAAAGGTAAGCTGATACATAATAATAATAATCAGTGCTTAAACCTAAATGTTAGATAGACCAGTATTACAAACCGTAGAAAAGATATGTAGTACGATAGCATCTCATCAATTCGAAAATCAAATGAGTATGTAATCAAGAAGTTGATGTGCTCATTGCTAAAAATATAGTCTGCAGAAGACATAATAAATGCTCATTAGACCGTTCAACTATATGCACTGCAACAATTGGATGGATACTGCAATATATAGGAAAACTTACAAATTGAATGTTCATTTCTTAGATTTTGGATCATGATACCCATCGTCTGTAGCAACTGGAGTGACACCCTTGACAGCTTCGAGATCCTTAATATACGAGCAAATTCACCCATGATCTGTTTCTCCATAAAATATCTGAAAGAGAAATCATAAATAAATAGGTTCAAAGCTAGTTTCCTACAGTACTTGATTGTTTAGCACTTACTCAAAAAATGAAGGATCATGCTGGTCACCATATATCATAAGTTCCGCAATTGATCTCAATGCTTCAATCACAAAATCCTTTACAACAAACATCAGGGTCAATGGATCAACTGTAAAGGTTTAACATAAATCCCAAAAATATCAGGATGGCCAGCTACACCTACCTTATTAGCTTCGTTGACAACGTAAACCTTTTGTAGCTGATCTGTTAGATACCTGCATAAAGAGAGCTGTCTTAGCATGAAACATGTAGAAGTTGAGATTCTTACACATAATAACAAGAATAAAGAATCAAGTTGCAAGAATTTTTTTACATCATAACATTGAGTAGAGAGAACAGTAGACAGGTAAGGTATCTTTTGATTTTTAAAATCTTGAAACTGACCACAACAACATAGGATCTATTTTGACAGTTGTGGCAGTTGATTGTCTTCTTTGACAAAAAAAAATCATCACTGGCAAAAGATGCAACCAAAAAAGACAAACCAAATGGTAAGAGGAATCCACAAAACTAACCTTTGGTCTAACAAGCACATAAAAGGGTCGTTAGCTAACAGGAAAAAAAATGCATTATGTGCTATGTAGAGACTACTGTTGCTGATTAACATAAAATTGGACCAAAACTGGATTTTTTTATGCACAGATAAAGACTATTACAGATCAAATATTGTTGCACTTTTTATATGTTGAACTTTTATATTTCCTTCATTTGAAAAGTATTGTACCTTTACTTAGGAATCATGTTTCAATAAGTATTAGTGAATTGAAAAAAAAACATGTTGGTAGCCATTGCAATATTTCCACTCCTGCCCCTACACTCATGAAGTGGAACAGTTCAAGTGATTATAGCATGTAATTTAATAGGGTACGCATGGTCATTTATCATCAATTTCTTTCTTACACTAAAATCCTCCTTCGTTTGTGCGAGTGGCTGTTGCTAGCAAATATGTGTAGATAAAAATAACTAAAAACAATTTGATAAATGGGAAGTTTGATGCAACCATATCCTTTGATATTTAACTTCCATGGCATTTCTAACATTTGATCTCCTCAAATTTCCCCTATTGCTTTGTTCGCCAATAGACAAATACAAACAGTAAAAGAAGTTGGAAAGATTCTTACACTACAGAGAAAGTGGAAAGCATGATCTTTAAAATTCATCGCGTACAGAAAGCCTCCAGTTTATGTAGGTTTGATAAAGTCATCTACCCTACAACTTGTGTGTTCTACAAGAAATCATGTGGTCAAGTAGGAAGGGTTTACCACTCTCTAGGCTTATCATTGATTAAGCTAGCATAATTACAAATGTCTCTAGTAATGCATTGATAGGCATCACGGTACGAGTGTCTTATAGCACTAAAACAAGGGAGTATTTGCTAAGAACCAGCGAGTCTATAACTCTGTAAGAGCATTGCATATCTATATTATGCTATTTACATTAGCTCCTAAGCTCCCTCCTTCCTGCTGGTCCCAACCCAATCAGATTCGGAACCAAACGGAGACCAGATTTCGCAAAATCAACGCGAACAATGGAGCAATTCCGCCTTAGCGCCCAGGCGGATCTACGCGCGGCGCCCCGCGGAAACCTAACTCGACCATGTCGGCCGCCGTGCCAGGCAGGGGCAGGGCACGGGGGGTACGGGACTCACCGGAGCTCCTCGACGGAGAAGCGGTTCCTCGTGCGCCAGAAGAGCCACATGCCGGCGAATCCGCTCCGGGCGGCGTCGTCGGCGCGGGCGCGGGGGCCAAGCGCAGGCGCGGACTCGGGGCCGCGGGAGCCGGGGCGCGCGGCGGCGGATCCCTCACGACAGTGCGCGGGCCACCACGCTGCCGCGGCCGGTGGGGGGACGCATCGCATCCGCGGCGGCGGATGATCGCCGGTGGGGGGATCGGGGGGCGGGCGGACTCGCTTTTTGCCTTTTTCGCTTCTCCTTTTATTTTTCTTTTCCTCTCCTCCTCCTAGTTCTCGGCTCCTCGCCTCCTCCTCCTCCTCCTCGCTGTTGGGTTTCGCACTTGCGCTATCCTTTTCGGCGCCTGGTTGCTTCGTTCGGTCGTCACGTCACCTGCCGCGCTGGCCGCCGCGCGGTGGACGGGTGGAGCAACGGCAATGGAGGCAATCGCCAACAGGGAGAGGTTGCCTTTTTCCGTTTCGACTCCGGGTTAACGGTTTGTGCTCGGCTAGGGGTATATCGTGGTACTGTTGATAGCAACCGACTCCTATACTATGCCAAGTCATACATGAGCTGGCTGGAAATTTAGTTTTCTTTATTTGAAAACAAAAGGTAGCTGTAGATCTCTCTAGTCTAGTCCTAGTCCTGCTGCATTGATTTTGCTGAATTTTATCGAGCCAACTTATAGTAAAGATGTCCATTGTAAAAACAATTCATAAGCATTAAATTAAATACTCCTCCTTTCAACCTAATTGGAACATGGTGCAAGTAGCCTATATAGCAGTCTATGGATTCAGATAACCATATGCTTATAGCCCAACCATATATGAAAATAAAAGAGTTAAATACACCAGTGGCCCTTAAACTTGTCCCGAGGTGCCACTTAAATCCACGAACTCGCAAATTTGAAATCTGACACCCTGAACTTGTTAAGTGGTGCCACTTAGTTCCATACCCCTTCGAAATCTGATGTGGCATGCCAACGTGACGCCACATGGACGAACATATGCAAAACAACCCTTGAGTTTTATCTTCTTCTATATCTGCATCCTCCTCATCTCTTTCTCCTCTCTCTCTCTGTATATATCCGCCGGCCCCGCTCCCCCGCTCCCACCGCCGGCGGCCACTCCGGCCTCAACGTCCACAGCCGTCCGCCACTTCGACGCCGACGGCCACCAATCCGCCGCCACCTCCCGCCCTTCCCTCCTCCTCCCCTAGTCGCCAACACCCCCTCTCTCCCGACCCCTCGCACCACCACCTCCCTCTCCCGCTCTCCCCCGACCGCACCGGTGACCATCCCGGAGCCGGCGGGCCCCTCCACCCTGTCCCCTCCCTCTCCCACCCCTCTTCTCCATGGCCGGTCGAATCCTATATCTAGGTTCGGCCGGCGGCGGGCCACGCCGAGCGCACCGGCCGGACTCCACCATGCGGGGGCGCCCATTTCAGTGGTTGGGCGCCCCTACGCACCCGGCGCTGCCTCCTCCTCCTCCACCGCCAGAGGACCGCGCCGGGAGTCGAGGGCGGGCTCCATCGTGCGGGGGCCACTCGTCCCGACGGCTGGGGTACCCTTCATGGCACCGCCTCCTCCTCCTCCGCCATCAGCGAGCCACGCCGGGCGCAGGGGCCAGGCGCCGTCACCACTGCCCCTGGTACCGTTGGGGGCCATCCGTCCTGGTGGCCACCTCTTCCGGCACCACCATCGCCACCCCCGGCTGGCGCGCCACTCGCTCGGCTGCACCGCGCTTGCCACCTGTGCGTGGCCCGTCCGGTGTCATCCGAAGAGAGAGGAGAAAGAGACGAGGAGGATGCATATATAGAAGAAGATAAAACTCAAGAGTCTTTTTGCATATGTTTGTCCATGTGGCGCCACTTTAACACGCCACATTAGATTTCGAAGGGGTACGGACCTAAGTAGCACAACTTAACAAGTTTAGGGTGCCAGATTTCGATTTTGCGAGTTTATGGATCTAAGTGGCACCTTGGGACAAGTTCAAGGACCGCTGATGTATTTAACTCAAAATAAAATAATGAATCTCTCCTCTTCCGAGAACAGATCGGGTGCACCCGACCTTTGGCGTGCTTCCGTTAGATGCACAACCAACAGTCTAGATGCATACATTGTGTATGATGCACTTTTGCAATGTAGCCCCTGTAGTTTTTACGAATCTAACTCGCCGTCCAAAAATATTGTGCATCCGCCCGGGTGCATGGGAGCACCCCAAGGGCCAGGTCTGATCCGTTCTCCTCCTCTTCTGCCTCTCTCTCTCTCCCTCTGTTGATGTTGTTTTCCATCTTTCTCACCACTAGCTCGAGCTCAACGAAGCCATGTGCTACACCGCGCCTCCGCATGACAAGGCCCGCGACGATGGTGAGAACCACGTATGCAAGCAGTTCGTCGGTGAGGAGTGGCATGTCGATAGGAAGGAGTTGGGCTTGTCCTCCTATGTGTCGCCCTCCCCCTACAAGGTCCCCTGATCCACCTTTAGGATGGAATCGACGGCATCAACGATGCTAGTAGAGGAGGGAAGAGAGGTCGTAGATGAGGGAAAGGTAGTTGCAAGGACGGTGAGTTGCGAATTAGTCATCAGTGAACTCCGTGTGCTTCAAGATCGATTTGGTTGGGAGAGAAATCAATTTGAGTGCTTGTGGCTCGATTCAAAGTGAAGGAAGGCTGGTCTAGGCGAAGGAAGGCTGATATGATGGGCGGAGAGAAGAACAGGCGATGGTGGCGCAAATGGAGTGATGGGTGATGCTGCTGCGTGTAGAAAAAGACAGAAGCACAAAGGGAGGAACGAGGTGGAAGGGGAATGGATGGGCTTTAGCATATTTTTATTTGCTAATGGTACCAACATTTTACTCAGCATTCTAGCAAAACAAGGCCTTGTTTAGTTGGGGAATTTGGGAGGTGCCAAATTACTGTTACAGCACTGTAGCACACTGTAGCGTTTCGTTTGTATTTGTGAATTATTGTCCAAATATTGACTAATTAGGCTCAAAAGATTCGTCTCGCAAAGTACAACAAAACTGTGCAATTAGTTTTTAATTTCATCTACATTTAGTACTCCATGCATGTACCGCAAGTTTGATGTGATGGGGAATCTTCTTTTTGCATAGTGTCAAAGTTGGGAGTTGGGAGTAACTAAACATGGCCCAAGTAACTAAAGTCCACTGACAAAAAGCTGACACATATAGATTACTTGGTCAAAATACATTAGAGTTACGTTAAGTGAGATAATTTTAAGGCATTCTCTAGTGGTTTAGTCGAACCTAGAATGTATTGACATGACTTTGCATGTGTTAGTTGTAGTGAAAATTAGTAATACGCGAGTCTCACTGCAAATAAAACTGTTAATAGTCAAAATTGGCAGGTTTGAACGAACATATTTACAACGTTGGATTTGAAGTTCAAATAAGAGAGTTATGATCTCGAGAAAATATTTTAAAACCGATCACACTGGTTTGCCAAAACGATCAGACCGGTTTGGTCTGTATAGTCCGAGTTAAGAGTTATATTTTGACACAGGATTTGTAAGGGTTTCGACTCCGAGCAAGATATTCCGTCCCTAGGGCCAATACCAATTAAGGGCATCCCAATTGAAACCATTAAATATACTTTTATATTTTTACATTTCTTACTCTTACTCTACTTTTCCAACGTTGTGTGTTATTTAAAAAGGAGGAAGAAAGGTAAAAATATAAAAGTCAAGTCCATGGCAGCATATTTTTACCGCATGCGCCCGGTTGGTAAATTTCCTAGTCCTGCCGCGCGGCACCAGCGATCTCAAGCCACCGGAAGCGGTGTGCCCAGCACCAGCGCGCGGCATCGGTGAGCTCGAGCCGCGCGAAGCGGTCACCGCCGCGACTGCTTGGTGCCGGCGCACTTCATTGGTGACTCTGAGTCTCGGGAGGCGGCCTGCCTTGCACCGCGCCATGTGATGAGTTCACCACCGTCTTCCTCGACCGCTGGGACGAGCCTTTGCGGCGGGCAGAGCTGCTGACGACAATGTGGGGAGTGAATTTTTCGAGTTCAAGGTTAGGATGCAAGCAAGGTACGCGGTTCGGGAAGCGATAAGCATTGCATGCGCGGCAGCGCGGTCCTCGAAAATCCAGAGCTTGAACTCCTGAGGTGTGCGGGAGGAAGCTAGGCACCTCGAGCTCTGTTTTTCACGGATGTCGGATGGAGAATTCACGAGCAACACCGAGACGTCGGGACCTCTCCAGAAGCATCGTCACCATTACTCGTGTGTAACTACTGCCCGTGGGGTTGCTACGGGTAGCAAAAAATAAAAATTATATAATACACGAAGCAATCATCAAGATAACAATAGTTAACAATAGTTTGAAAATAAGCAGAACATTTAAAATATATTTAATCCAAGAACTTAGTTGCTAAATTTAACAAAGCTAGGTAGAGCATGGTATCAAAGGTTGACCAACTCTACTATATAATTTTTCCTATGACATGACTAAGATAACATTTTATGTAAGTAGGAAGATGTTCTGTGCTATCCATTAATTTCGTGTGCAATTAAATCCCGAAGAAATTCCGCCGCATTGTCCTCCCATCCTGTACTATAACATGTGAGGTTGTTAACGAAAATATTGAGACATTGGTCTTCCGAGGAAGTCTCCAAGCACGAAAGATTCTAGGTGTACCCCCGTGGGTTGCTACGGGAGAAAAAAATTCAATGCAAAAAAGAGTTAACTTGCCAATGAAACAAGCAATCTTAAACCATGTAAATTTGCATCGAGGAAACAAAAAAATTGCTCCTCAAATATTATTTTCTCTATACATCAGATCCAAGTAAAAACGGGGAGAATCATTGAAATGTTGATAGCTGATGGGAAATTTACATTCTTTGATTTTGAAAAACAATTATATTAGAAGTAGCTTGGGTATAAGAGAATGGCTTATAACTCATTACATATTTATGTTCTACAGTTTAGAAAAAGATTGAAGTATTAACTTAGCAATATCTCGTAAGGTACTCATGTGGTACATAAATTCTATTCTACGTATATAAATATTTCCATGCCAAGTATCTTGAGGACCGGCGAGGGGGGCAGAAATTCATCCTCCTCTCGCATTCCTTGCATAGGCAAAGATACCGTCACTGCAACAAGAGTATGCATGCCTCACTTGACTTACAGAACCTGCAGGGCGTCAAATCTTTGGGTTACCTGTTACCCATCAGCATCAGTTGCAAATTGGCAGGACCGCTGTTGCAACAGGACGTTGTGTGTCTACCTTGCTATCACCACAACCTTCCTTAAAAACCTTGCTCCGATGAGTACATACATCCTTCACTCCAAGAAGTACTTGGCCCTTTGCTGCCAAGCACCAACCTCTGCTTAATCTGTTCTCAAGTTCAGAGCTCCTTTTGTTAATGGTCTCCACTTCAGCCTCTTTATCCCATATTTTTCATCTTGTGCATTTATTCGGTCTCCTAGCCAATCTCTATTTCCGAGCAAAATGTCAACCTGTTTAAGGAAAAGTCACAAATGCATGGGCATGTGAACAACACATTCAAATAAAATAAAACAATGAACAACCCATTTCCTTGCTAATGCTCAACTGTATCCAATAATTTAAATGAACAAACATGATCTACGCACAAAACAAGGTAATGGAAAAGCCTATCTTAAGTAAAACTATTTTTTTCACAATATATTTGAGGCTTTTAAAAACAGTAGCTCAGTAATAAATAATTCTTTCAGATTTGTATACGGCTTTGACATGGAAGTCTGAAACTGAAAGGCAAGTCTGCCTAAAACAAAACTATGTATCATATTACTGGATCTTGACGGATCTTGCAGCCATGAAAAAATTATTGCCAATGGTAATTCATTGTCGGCATCTCATCACCAATATCCACATACTCATCCACCATTTGAGCTTCCATTGCCCTCTTCTCCAGCATGTCAGTCAGTCTCCTGAAATAAGCAACAAAAACAGGATCGACATTACAAGACGATCCAAATATCACCAATTCAGAGCTGAAAACAACCACATTGAAATTGTGTGCCATACCAAGTATTCAATTTCAACCCCACAGGAGGATGAACATCCACCGTGATCATGCCATCATCATCTGGAATTCATTCCTTTTCATCACAGCCGCATCACCATCCATAGCTGAAATGCGCTGGCTGTTCTTCAGCCACCGATCAAAGTAAATCAAATAGAACAAATAAAAAATTGAACCATGAATTATAAAAATAAAAAATGGAACCATGAGTTCTACAAATAAAAGGCAGAACCTTAATTGAATGGCTATCACTTGTAGCTGCATGGAAACAAAATGATCTCACCTTCAGGGCTGATGGCAGGAAATATTACATGCCTGCTCAGAATATATTCTGAGTTCATCAATTGGATTGCAGGAAAACCAACTCATAAGAAGGATGTGCAACAGAAGATTCAAATCATGCATAGTAAGATCATAACATGACCACCAGTACTGGTTAGTACATCACTATTTTAAATCGGTGCCCCCTGATAGCAACGATTCTTGTGATGTTCTAATTCCAAGTTAGCATATAAATCAATCATGTCTGACAATTAAACAGTCATGCACACAGGAGTACCTCGAGAGTTGAGAGACATCTTCCCATCCACCAGAGGGAATTGCTCGTTCACGATGTGGGCGTCTACCTGCATGTACACGTCACACTTGAACTTATCTTGATAGCCCAGGCACAAGGCAAACGCCGGCCCGCCAGATCTCGCCGCCGGCATCGCGAGGGGCCGCCATGGGGGCTTAGGGCCGTGCGTCGCTCGCGAACTTGATGGAAGCTCGCCAGGAGGTGACTGCAGGCCATGGGGGAGAAGGGTTAGGGATTGAAGAAGCCGGGGGATGGGAGGGAATTGCTGGATTGGTGAAAGGAGGCTTCGGCAATCGGCGGTCCTCGGGGTACTCACCGTCTCACCGGTGTTGCCGGCGGCGGACTGGCTTGGTCGGAGGCGCCGATTCGTGGCTTTTTTTACTGTAGAGATATTTTACATGCGGTAGGAAGGAATGGCTACAACGTCATCATGACGTGGAGCAACCAAATTATCGATGTCCAGCCGAGTTTCATTCTTTAGAGATAGAGATACGGGGATTTGCTTGCTACAATAAAATGATTCGGTTCCTGCGGCCAAGTCCAAGTGTCGGTTCTATTTAGCCACTGTAGACATCCTAATCTTTTATAAGAAAGCACAACAATTTGTAAAATGCTCAACCTAGTACAATAACTTGTCAGGTGGGTGCAGATTGGTCCAACAATTTGTAAAATGCTCAATCTAAAACAATAACTTAATATGTAGGTGCAGATGGGTCAAAAACTTGTACAATACTCAAATTAGTGAAATAAATTGTTAAATCGGTGCATTAGTCCAAATGTTATAACAACCAACATATTTGTTAATACCGGGCAAGTATTGAGTATTATTCTATCATGGATATTCGTCTCGCAAGCATAACTTATTGGACTGGACTAGAACCTTGAACTAGAATCTTGAAATGCGTAACATATTGGCCTAGACTAGAATTAGGAAATTAATGTTATGTCTCCATATTAATTATTTTTCATACAATAATTTATTTTATTAGGAATATTTAATTTCATATTTAATATTGATAAGTTGATCCTCACTGATTTACATTTTGATTATATGCATTTTTGTTTAGCTAAAAAACTAATATATTAATACATACAAACATTATCTTTCGGAAGTTTGACATAAATATTTTTTAAAGCTACATAGACTTGTTTAAAAAGTAAAAATGAGTTAAAATTGTAGAAACATACATGCTTCTCTAAGGTTGTTGAATATATGAGCAGATGCCTAGAAGAAACTTAAGGTCCCATGATCTCTCTTCTAGACTTTAATCTTTCGGTAATGCTAATAACATAATTCTAAAATTTGATTCAATTTTAACTGATGAACAAACAAGTTATGTACACATAATACGACTTTTATTGATTAAAAATAAAAATTATTGATGGGAAGAAAATTCACATGCCCATATGCTTTACTTAATACGTTGTCGTTGTAACATTTAAGCTGCAGGTGCACCAATTTACCAAGTTATTGCACTAATTTTAGCATTTTATAAGTTGTGGACCAATCCGCAGCCACGTTATTGTACTAAATTACCATTTTACAAGTTGTTAGACCATTTTTCATCCACCTAATAAGTTATTGTACTAGATTGAGCATTTTAGAAGTTGTTGAATCAATCTGCACCCAACTGACAAGTTGTTAGGTCTTCTACATGAATTTGAAGCATTCAAATTTTGTGTATTCCATCCATCCTTGCTTCCTTAAATTGTTTTAAAATCTTTTCGACGCTACTAGCGCCCGGATACCCGATGGGAATTTTCCCCTCAGCTCTGTTGCAACATCGAAATAAAATATCTGAAACATCGCAAATGTATAATTGGAATAATGAAAAAATATACGAAAAATAGCTCAATGTAAGTATCCTATTCTACGGGAAAAATTCCCATCGAAACATCATGATATATTTCATGCAACATGTTCAAGAAAATCACCGTATAATTGGTTAAGCTTGAGTTCGTATGAGTGAAACACTGAAACAAATATTGCAACATAAAAAATCAACAGATGAAACTTCGAAAACCAAATGTTGCAACATTGATGAATCTCAAAAAATGAATCACGCAACATTACATGATGCATTCATATGGAACACTTGCACACATCTATAGCACCTGCAACATCCAAAAAATTTACCTATTGCAACACGACTGTCGAGGAGAAGAGTGTTCGGCCATCTAGAAACAAACTTCTCCTCTGCTCCTTCCATGGCCATTGTTGAGCACGAAGCAAGGGTGACGGGAGAGCCTAATGCTCAGGATGGAGCAAAAAGTAGGAGCTTCATCTTCTCCTCCAACGAGGAGGATGCCGCTGCCGCCTCCGCATCGACGTAATCCGCTATGGGCTGCTTTGGAATGGGACATCGCAAGGGAGGTGAACATGTGCGGCACATGCATCAGTTGAGAGTGCCGCCGGTGGTGGTGAGATGGTGTAGTGCGGGGAAAAAAGCATGTGCCTACAACGGTGGGGAGGTGACGCGAGAGTGCCGGCGGCGGTGGCAAGATCGGATGCGGAAGTAGGAGAGAAGAGAACACGTGCAAGCGGAGAAGTCGAGAAAAATATCGAGCGAATGGATAAAGAAATAGATATGTGGTGTTGGAATGGATTTGTGGTATTACGCTGGGTGAAAGGTGTGTCCGATATTTTACCTTCCATCAGACGTCTTGACAGGGGCATTGTCGAAATCTTTTTCACTTTACATTTGAAAGTACGAAAGGAGTATGTATTTCGAAACAATTCTATCTAGAATCTAAATATTCCACTCGCACCACGACAACCGAGTCGATTTCGAGAATCCAAAAATTGACAAGCCCTAGCTTGAAGCCCATGGCTTTCAGCCTTTCGCTCTCCTGACCCTGGCCCTGTTTGGGAAGAAGGGGCTAAAATTTAGCCTTGGACTAAATTTTAGCACCATCAAATTGGGTGCTAAACTTTAGCCCTTCAGGGTGTTTGGGAAGGAGGCTAAAGTTTAGCAACTGCTGTGCCAAATGACCCTTCTACCCTGCATAGCTGCCCCTCCGCCACCCGCTCCTCCTTTAGCCCCTCCATCGCCAGCAGCACGGCGGCGAGCAGCAGCACGGCGGATAGGACCGCCGCCACGGTGCACAGCGGCGCCCTCTGGCGGCCGCCGCGGGAGCGGGCGCCGGCGCCGGAGACCTCGCGGGGAGAGAGAGAGAGAGACGCCGTCCGGCGGCGAGGTTCCGGGCGGAGCGAGCGAGGCGGAGACGGCGTCGTGGTCCGGCCGCGGCGGCGGTGGCGGGATCGGGCGGAGGCGAGGCGAGGCGGGGCAGAGGCACAGCGGAGGTAGCGGCGGCCCCGCCGGCGCGGCGAGGCCGCGGTGGCCGGCAAGGCGAGATCGCGGGGGCGGTCGGGGCCGGCGCGGAGGTCGCGGGGGCGGGCGGGGCCAGCCGAAGGCGGCTGCGGCGGTGGCGAGGTGGAGGCGGGGCGGGCGGCGGCGAGGCGGAGGTGGGGCGGCGAGGTCGGCCGGAGGCGGCGGCGAGGTGGAGGCGGCGGGGCAGGCCGGAGGCGGAGGCGGCGGCGACGGCGGGGCGGGCCGGAGTAGGAGGCGGCGGGGCGAAGGCGGCGGGCGAGGTGGTGGCGGCGGAGCTGGCCGGAGGCGGCGGCGGCGAGACGGAGGCGGCGGGACCGGCGCCGGAGGTGAGGAGCCGGCCCCCGAGCGGTTCGGGTGAGGAGACGGGGAGAGAGAGAGAGAGAGTGAGGGGAGGAGAGAGAGGGGAGGGGGGCAGGGGGGGAAAGTGGTAGAGGGGGACCACTTTTTAGTCCATTTAGTCCATTTTAGCTACCCCCAAGTGACTAAATGATTAGTGGGGGGCTAAATCTGTGGACAAGGGTGAGCATGGCTTACGTTCTACTCAACTTCTAACAGTTAATGTCATATTCACCTGCTTTGCCTGTTAGCTTTTTACCAAGTCAAAGGTTATTGTGTGGACAGTTGGCGCTTCGACTGGCTTCTAGTTTGA